>NW_027493257.1:0-336269 GCF_021521415.1 Bidens hawaiensis
TTAAACCTTGTGACCTAAATTTATTTTTAATGATATTAGGACAAGATGATACATTGTATAAAAATATAACAAGATTGGATAATGTCTTTATGCCGCTGTTAGAGAAAGTTCATTGTAGTTGCAGGTACCTAATGGTATACTGTTAGTGAAAGTTCAATGTGCAAGCTTACTCCTTTTTTAAGTTTAATCTACTGGGTATTGTATAAAAAACTGATAACGTGCATGAAAATATGACAATATATTCCTGCAATATATGATATGCTGCAACATATTGGTCACTTTTATGTTGAAGTCAAAAATTTGAACTTAACATTTTGGTAGATGTTTTGAATGGACAATTAGATCAATAGTTCAATAGTTTGACCAAAAGGTCAACTGTTGATACATTAACATGTGAACCTTAATTAAACCATGTTTATGTGTTTTCAAATTGTGTTCAAATTAGATCAGAATCACCTCCTTTCTATACATATAAATTATGTCCTTTTTAAATCTTATAAACACAGTTTGACTATTATCAAACTATCATATAAAGTCAACTACTGCTATTTTCTTTGAGTTAGCCTGATTACAACATTATATGTAGGCAGGGCCGTCTCCAAGAATCTTTTAAAATTTTGGGGCCTGGGACGAGTAGAAAGCAGGCCCCTAAAATCGCATTTTTGATTATGTAACATATAATTTGACAAGTTTACCAATATGGCTGTTTTTCAAAAGCTCAAAACAAACAAGAAATAATATGCATGTTATTTAAATGTTTCATATAAAACACAAATGAAAGTTTTTTTCTATATAAAAAAAAGAACACTAATTGTGGGAATTGAACCAATAACATTTGTTTCCATAATTTAGAGCACTTTCCATTCAACCAAAGAGTCATTTTCTCCACTTTTTGTGTTAAAACAAAATTATTTTAGAAAATATAAATTTTATTTTTTAACAATAATGTGCCTCTCGGAGAGTGGGCCCATGTCCATCACCCTCCTCGACCTCCCCTTGGGCCGCACCTGTGTAACATCCAACTTTTTGTTAAATATTAAATGACGGAAAGTTTTGTTATTTAACTGTGTGTCGTTAAGTTAGTCGTGTGTTAAGTGTTTGGATAATATTTGGATTTTGGAATTGTGAGTGGGTTGTGGGGCCCATGGCCCCTTATATAAGCCTAACCTCTCAATCCTTTTCACCATTTTGTTACCTTTCACCACACACACACACACTCAAGAACACACACACTTTCTCTCTACATTCCGGATCCAAATCCGTGTAAAAAGAAGGAAGAATCTCGTGTGTAGACATCATCAAACAACAAGAATCACGTCCAGATCTACGTATTGTCCGGATCTGAACTCGAACTCGAAGCAAAAGGTAGGTTTCGGTTTAAATGGTTAAGTTTTATGGTTAGAATCGATATGCAAACCGATAGAAGGATAGGTCGGGGTATATGATGGAAGAAAAACATGAACTTGATAAGTTATAACCCCACGAGAATGTTATATGGTAAAAATGTGATGTTCAGGCCCTATAAAACGCAAGTATGCAAAGTTTGTACAACCCAAAACCCTTAAAAAGGGTAAAATCGGGTCCTAAGGTAGAGTCGCGAAGTAAAATAGCCATTAAATGGTAAAAATGAAGAAAAAGAAGAATTTCGCATTGCACAGTCAAGCGAAGCGAAACGGTTTCATGCGAAGCGAAATTCTTCCATGCGAAATTTTATAAAATTCATCTTCTGATGCATTTTTGTTAAAGGACTGTTAATGAAAATAAAATTTTTCCGAGCTGACCTAGCAGCTCAACCCCAACTAGGGGTGCTGCCCCTTGGACCCTGCTAGGGGCTGCCGCCCCTAGACCCCGCTACCAGGGGCGCTGCCCCCGGACCCCCGTTAGTTGAGGGTGTCATTGACTTAGATATAAGAAGTAGTCGTAATGGATATTTGACACTCGTAATGCGTTATACAGTTAGCCGTGCATAGCTAAAGAAGGGCATTACTATTAACGGCGAGAGAAACCGACTTCAGGTGAGTTTCTAGCCCCTTTATCCGTTATGTTTTTGGGGCTGTGTGCATACTCCTTTGTGATAGTTGTTAATACACTTAACTTAAGTGGTAAGTGTATGATATGTGTATGATATATGTATGACTAAGTATTGAATGTTATTATGAAATGTTTATACGAATGAATATGTACGTATACGTATATACATGACCAGAAGATATGTAAAGTATGCATGAATGAAAATGAATGTATGATCAAGTGACGTGACAAGTATGGTTATTGGAGACAAAGGGACCAGACCCTAATAATATCTGAGACAGAAGGGACCAGACCCTGATAATATCTGAGACAGAAGGGACCAGACCCTAATAATATCTGAGACTGAAGGGACCAAACCCTAATAATATCTGTGATGGTAGAGATAGAATAGCCTATGGTAAATCACAAGGCCTTATTAAAGAAAGTATGTAAGCGCGTGTGCATGTATATAAAGTTTGTATCAAAGAAGTAAGAGTAAATAAGGTATGAATACGTATCTTCGGATGCGTATGAGTAAGGATATGAATGTATTGTATGTTAAATGATAAACTAGAACTCACTCAGCGTAGCTGACTTTTAGTATGCACGCAGGCAAATAGGTCGAGGCAGCTGGCTTAAGGAGGGACACAGGGCATGGACTGAAGAGACTGGCATCCATGACGAAGTGTTATGACCATTTTAATTAATTATTTATGAAAAGACAATTTGTATGTTAAGACAAGAATGAATGTTTTGTAATGTGATGTTTGAAGTTTTTAATTATTCCGCAAAGTTTTTAATTTACTCTGATTTTAGAACTGTGTTTATGAGTAAATCCAACACCAAAGTAGGGTTACCGGGAACGGGGCCTTGCAACCTGTATGTATGGATGTAAACAAACCGAACGGACACGAACAAAGGCCTGTTCGTAGGTGTTCGTTTAACTTTAAGTGAACACGAACACTTAATCGAACAAATATTTGTATTCATGTTCGTTCGTTTTAAAAATGAACATGCTCATGCTCGTTTAAAAAACATGTTCATGTTCATGTTCATCTATGTTCTTTTACAATTGAACGGTCTAAAACATGAACAGTTTTATTGGATATACGAAAATATCCCTCATGTGGGGGAGATTTTAACGGTTTTGGTTAACCCCGTTTGGAACTTGTATACAAATGGTTACAATTGAAACCAATAGGTATTCAAAGCGTTGAAGGTTTCGAACTTGTATACAAATGAATGGAAGAAACAAATCGAAGGTATGCAAATAAATTTTTTTTTTTTCTGAATTAATTAGTAATAGTTACCAAAATGATATTATCTTCTTAATACGAGCCAAAATGATGTTATTAATAACTAACAGTTTATAAACCCGCCGCGTTGCGGTGGGGCAACGACACCTGCTCGGCTGATATCATTTAGGTTCCTTACAATAACGACAATAAACCTAAAAAATAAATCAGCAGAAGGCTAGAATAGTAATGGCACATATATAGACTTATTATAAAAAATGTTAAAACAAAAAATGCTTAAAGCATGACGCGAATTCGGTCGGTATCGAGTTACTTTGCCAAAAGCAAAAATTAAAATTAAAAAATTAGTCAACGTCAAAATACAACATATTAGCATATTTAAACCAAAAAGAAAATTACGTGCATTAGGGCGTCGAACCAACACAAATTCGATCGGTATTGACAGTGCTGACACTAAATCGTAAACTTAATATTTTAAGTAAAAATATATTTTATATATAAGAATACATATATTTAAAAGAAGTAAATACTAAACCAAATAAAAACAATAAAAATAAATAAAAAATCATTTTATTTCCAAAAAAACTATCCATGAGACCATGATAAAACCAAAAGGCAGCCCAAAAAATTCATATTAAAATGTGACATTCAAGACTTGAACTTGCACCATTGCATTTGTGCAAGCAACAACCTAACAAAGAGATCTCACACCATCACACCATATAAGAGTAATATATGAGACTTGGAGTTAACAAGAAAACAATGGAATAAGGAAAATATAAGAATATGAACTTTTTTACTAATGCCTTAAATCTATCAAGATACATGATATTTATAATATCAAAAGAACTGTTCTATATACTATTGGGAGGAGGGGACAAGAGTTAATAATTTGGTGACAATAATGAAAATGTGTCACACACAAAAGTGTCGGTGTTCATAAACAATAATGAAAATGTGTCATACACACAAAAGTGTCGGTGTTCATAACACTATTTTCTTTTTAAAAAAGAAGATCATTGACCTTTTTATTTTATAATATTTTCGTTGAAAACTAGTGCATCGACTAAATGAATCCATAAGTTGACTTCACATTGACAAGAACAATAATATACTCAAATGGTTTATGATCCCTACTTTATTCAAACGACCTTCCATTAGCGTCTTGCTAATTCGTTTTATTGGTTTTAATACATCTTTGTCTTTCAAAAAACAAAAAGTTAGGAACATGCAAGGACAAAAAGGTAAATTTCGCCCATTAATTTTAAAATTTATAATTTTAATATATTATTAAAATAACCCAATAAAATAGGTAAAAGAAATAAAAAAAAAATACAAAGAAATGATACTTATCTTCGTAATCATTGGCCGTTAGGGTTTCCCATTATCCAACACCGATTTCGTCTTGCCAGCAACCTCGCATGATCACAAAAATGCTTTTAAAATTCTTGTCGTTCACAGAAGTATCTAAAGTTGTTGAAAAACTGTCGATATAATTTGGTATACTACTTATGGGATTCGATGTGACATGTGAGTTATTTCCTTGTTGTGTTTCACTTAAGAAACTATTGACCAAATGATCATTTACATATCTAAAACCATGCAACCCATTTTGAGCAAACTATTGGCCAAGTCTAGGTAATGTTGGCTAAAAAAAACATTCTTATTAAATCAATATTATCAATGGAATATCCTTCATAAAATTTAAAAATTGTACACACTGTAAAAGGTCTGAAAAGTCTGGATGGGAATTTTATCTCCATCTTTGCTTATAGAATACTAAGAAAGGAGCAATCGGTAGACATTTGTACTCATCGAAACACCAAAAAGATAGACCAAAATCTTATTAGAAGTCTTAATTACATGAGTGATTCTTTGGGAATTACCCACAAAAATTCCATTGACGAAAGTCTTTTCATCCCTTTGACTATCCATCGGTGGTTACCGATGATTACTTATAGTATTGTTTTTTCAATATTTTGAGATTCATGTGTATGCAGTTAGTAATGGAATCTTATCTTAATGAAATCTATAGAAAGAAAATTGAGAATACATAAACGCCACGTTCTTTAAATGGTTTGCTATTCATGTCTCAATCTAGCTTATTTACCAAGATTTATGCAAGATATGATGATGATATACGCATGTTTGTGGGGACATGCATAACCATGAAATGGTGAAATATTGGAATAGGAGTGGGTGCATCACATGGAACAATGTTGGTGTCACCAAATATGATACTAAAAAGGGCTCGAGCTCGATCAATCTTTATTTGACAGTCGAAACCAAGTGTTATTAAAATCGTGATGAAAGATTCAATTGTGATCAAATGATCAAGCCTTGAATCCTACGATCACTTGCCTTTTATGTACATGTTAGATAATGTAAAAGGTGTATGTCAGTTAAAGTATTCATACATGTGTACGTACATACATCTTAAGTTTCAACAATGTCATATTTAACCCGTTATAAACTATAAAGTGGGACCAAATTAGGGGTGTAAATAACCCGAGCTTGAGCTCGAGTAGACTCGAGTTCAGCCCGTTTTTAACTTACAAGAGCTCAAGCTCAATCCCGGCTCATTTCGAGCTCTTGTCTAAAGCTCGAGTTCGGCTCGTGAGTTGCCCTTTTCAGGCTCGGCTTGGGATCGACTCGCTTATTATTAATTAATAAATTTATACACTTTTTTAAATTTATTTTTATATATTTCGGTTAAAACTTTAAACGAGCTTAAGCTTGGCTCGAGCTCATTAGTACCTTAAACGAGTCAAAGCTCAGCTCTAGTTCGATTATGCATTGTAAATACTAAAAAATACAAGCGAACTTTTTATCGACCCGGGATCGAGTAGCTCGTGAGCAGCTCAGGTCGTAGACCGAATGAACACAATATAAGGACATGGGCTTTTATTGATGGGCTTCTATTATTGGACCATGCAAGTGTAAATATGGCCGGAGAATGATCAATTTGTAGCCGCAATTTGACTCGAACATGCAAAAGCAAAAACAACTTTGAAGTAATTCAAACGCCGACCACCGTCATTGAAATGCCTACCGGTCCTTTGTGGTCCGATGATAGTCCTTAACTTTCCATGTATCTTTTATGGAATATTTTTGTGATTTTGTCCGACAATAAAAATGAAGCTATTTAAGAATTATTTTGAAAGTAACATAATTATCCCCCTGTTACGAGGGTTGTTTTATTTTTAATATTTATACATATATTTTTTTTATTTTTATTTTATTTATTGTAAGAAATTTAATAATATACTTAGGGTTTGATAATAAAAGAGTTTCACAAATAATTGAGATGTTATAACTCGCTTTAAAAGTTATCTAGGTTTGGTGAGACCCATGACCCGCTTCTGTCTTAATTATAAATAATCTCTTTTTTAAAAAAAGTCAGATATTAACTTTTAGTATATCCCTATTTTATAGGATTTTCATATGAAATATTTTATAAGATTAATTTTTAATTTAATGAGATGCTATAACCTGTTTAAGGGTTGTCTGGGTTTGGTGAGACCCATACCCGTAATTTCGAATCAAATGTATGAGAAGCCTCTATTTTCAAATAAAGCAATCTGGTTACTTGAGAGAATGTAAGGAGCAACCATATAACTTTTAAAGGTTTCGTTTATATATATGTGTAAGAATATAGAAAAGAGATCAAAATTATATAAATGGTTAGGCAAATATATTTATGTAAATTAAAGAAGTTGGTTTTTTTATTGCCTATTATTTACGTTTTATAGTTCTTTCAGCACTAAATGAAACCGGTGGACAATTCCAATACACAAACTGATATACAGAACAAAAAAATGAAGCAAAACTATGCGAAATGATATTCAGTTTGGATTCAATTAAATTTGGTTTCTTCACTTTTTAACCAGAACTTAACCGAATTGAAATCGGTTGAATTCAGTTTGATTAAGCATTTGTGAATTTGGATCGGTTTGGTTTGGTTATCTGTTAGTGAAAAGAATTTCAAATCCGAATAAACTGGCGAACAAATCGAATAATCGCTATCCGAATTGATAAACACCCCTGATTTTTAGTTTTTTTTTCCAATTATTTTACATAATAAAGATATATCATAATTTGATGTTGTAGATATTTGTGTGCCTCACTGCCTCATAATTTGATGCCGTAGATGTTTTTCCACTTATTAATCTTGATCAATGTTTGACTGGCTTATGCATCCAAGACCTTTGACAAAATGTATGAACTAAAATCAATAGGCATGCACCCTGCCACCCTGTATGTTTGAACCGAAATCACTAGTGATTCAGACTAAGACATTTGATAAAAGTTTGAACCAAAATCATTAATTATGCATACACGATGTTTGAACCAAAATCACTTGATTTTTGAGAATCATGCTAAACACAATGCTATTTGAATCTTGAGTTTCAACTTAGTCAAATATATAATTAATTGTATATTCCTTTTGTTTCATAGTGTGTTTTAGACTCTCTTTGGAGCATCCACAACAACACAGTTTGCAAACTGTTATATCAGCTCTACGTCAGATTTCAATTTTTTTTCAAAACCCTCTCATTTTTCCCACAATAACAAGCCTTCACAAACCCCATTAAATATATTATATATATATATATATGATGCATATACACACACACACGTGTAAGTGTGTATGTGAGGGAAGGGCCCCACAACAATCGTTTGCCTCTCCTTCCGCACACATAAAACATGCCCGCCTCTTCATCTACTTACACAAACCCACTCCACAGACTTTAGCTAACTTTAGCTCTACAACAAGAAGGTTTGCAACTGTTGCAGGTGTTATGTGATGGTCAACTCAGGTCAACTGTTAGTTAATACTATTACAATAAGTTCAGGGGTGTATATTGTCAATAAGTAAAAAATACTTAAAGCATTGAAAGAAGTTTAAAGTCAGATTGTCACTTCTTGTGAACATAAAGGGGTAGAGTGTAAAGATGGAAAAAGGTTGTTAATGGATCTTTGTGTTCGTTATAACCTGAAGTTAGGGTTTCATTCAATATATTTCTTTGATACAATTCTCCCTCAATAGTGTATCGTTTTCATCGATTGTTAGTTCATTATTTTCGTTTCTTTTCATATTCAGAAAGCCCTAATCTTTCGATTATCGGTGCTCTTGTAATCTTTCTAATTCTGAGATTAATAACAGTTGTTCGTAATAAAATTTATCAATTTTGTTACAATTCCACTTGAAATTGATAACAAGTGGTATCAGAGCCTTGTTACTCTTGATTACGAAGACGGTTTTCTTGATCTGATCGAAGGAATTGAAAGATGGTAAACGCGAAGTTTGATTTGGAGAAATTTGACGGCAAGAATGATTTCAGTTTGTGGAGGGTATGAAGGCATTACTGGTTCATCAGGGCATCTCTGATGCTCTATTGGGAGAACCTAACATGCCAGATACACTCACAGATTAAGAGAAGGATATATTGGAGAAGGCTTATAGTGCAATTATCTTGAGTCTTGGCGATAGGGTTCTTCGAGAGGTGTGTAAAGAACTCACGGCTGCTGGTGTCTGGGCGAAACTTGAATCTCGATACATGACAAAATCTCTTGCTAATCGTCTATATCTCAAGAAAAGGTTTACTTTTCAAGGCATCTGGTAAGTCCTTAAAGGATCATACAGATGAATTTAATAAGTTGGTTTTGGATTTAGAGAATATAGAGGTTGAGTTAGAAGACGAGGATCAAGCCATTACTTTCTTGACTTCTCTACCAACATCATATGAACATTTTGTTGATACGTTGATGTATGGTAGAGAAACTTTGACAATGAAAAAGTAGTAGCTGCTTTGAATTCTAAAGAATTAAAGAAAATAGGAGTTAGAGATGATGGTGGTGATAAGTTATATGTTAGAGGGAGGCCTGAACAAAGATCCTCAAGATCAAAGAATCAAACAAGATCGAAATCCAAGATTAAGAGAAGATGTTATGTCTGTAATTTAGATCAACACCTAAAGAAATATTTTCCAGAAAGAAGAAAGGAAAAGGATAAAGGTAGTTCATCAAAAAGTCAAGTAAGTCAATGTGGTGCTGATTTTTTTGGATGGATATGAGGCTGTGATGCTTATATGGTGGTGTCAAATTTAGAGTCTTGTTCTGAGTGGATAATGGACTCTGGATGCTCCTATCATAGGTCTCCTAATAAGTGGTGTAGTTCAGTTAGGTGATAACAGGCCTAGATCATGGGTATTGGAACATTTACTCTAAAGACAGATAGTGGCACTAAGTTTGATTTAAAGAATGTTAGGTATATTCCTAATTTAAAAAGAAATTTAGTGTCATTAGGAACATTTAAAAGTGAAGGTATACTGTTAGTTTGAGAAATGGTAAAGCCAAGGTGATTATGGCTCATTAGTAGTGTTATCTGGATCAAGAAGGGGTAACAATATCTATGTGTTAGATGGTGATGTATTGCATAGGACTGTTTTGGTTGCTAAGGGTAATAGTGTAATTTTGCAAAAATATGGCACAACAGGTTGGGTAATATTAGCACAGGGTCTATCCGAGTTGAAGAAATAGCAGGTGATAGAAAATTTGGGAAATTGTGATCTTGAGCAATGTGAACAATTTGTTATGGGTGAGGCAAAAAGGGTAAGTTTTTCTAAAGGGAAGCATAGTACTAAGGTTATTTTGGATTATGTACATGCAGATCTTCGACGGCCTGTAAGAGTTACATCACCAGGTGGAGCCAAGTATTTTCTGATTATTATGGATGATTACTCAAAAATTGTTTGGGTGTATATTCTTAAAAGCAAAGATGAAGCTTTTGAGAAATTTAAAGAATGGAAATCCTTGGTTGAGAATCAATCAGAAAAGAAGATTAAGAAACTTAGAACTAACAATGGTTTGGAGTTTTGTAGTGGTTGGTTCAATAAGTTTTGTAAAGATCAAGGGATAGCCAGACATTTAACAGTACCTCGAACCCCTCAACAAAATGGTATTGTTGAAAGAATGAACAGAACTTTGTTAGATAAAGTAAGGTGTATGTTGTCTAAATTTGGTTTGCCTAAGGTGTTTTGGGTTGAGGTTGTGTCAACTGCAGTTTATTTAGTTAACAGGGTACCATCTGCTACTATTGATATGATGACTCCCATGGAGAGATGATCTGGTAAGCTCGCTAACTATGACAATTTAAGATTATTTGGTTCTCTTGCATATGCCCATGTAAATCAGGGAAAGTTAGAACCTAGGGAATTGAAGTGTGTATTTTTGGGTTATCCTGAGGGTGTTAAAGCATATAGGTTATGGAGGTTAGATGAGGTTAGTCGTAGGATCATTGTTAGCAGAGATGTTGTATTCAATGAAAGGGTGATGTATAGAGAAATAATGGCTAAAGGAAATGATCATTTTGATCAAGGACAGAATGGTTAAATTGAGGTGGAGTTGACACCTGATAAAGAAAAGTGTGATGTCAATGGTGGATCACAAACAACTGATGTTGGTGAGTGTAGTGATTACAACTTGGTTAGAGACAAAACTAGAAGAAGAATAGTGAAACCATTGAGGTACAAGGGAGATGAAGAAAATATATCCGCTTTTGTGTTTATGACAGCAGAGAGTGAAGATGTGAATGAACCAATTCATTCTAAAGATAAAAGAATGTGGATAAAAGCCATGGAAGAAGAGATAGAGTCACTCTTAAAGAATGAAACTTGGCAATTGGTGGATAAACCCGAAAATCAAAAACTAGTAGATTGTAAACGGGTCTACAAGGTGAAAGAGGGGATCTTAGAGGTAGAAGCACCAAGATATAAGGCTAGGTTAGTGGCTAAAGGTTTCACACAGAAAGCGGGTATTAATTATAATGAAATATTTAGTCCTATAGTGAAACATACATCTATAAGGGTGCTTTTGTCTTTTGTTGCTAGTCATGATTTTGAGCTACATCAGTTAGATGTTAAGACTGCGTTCTTACATCGTAGTTTAAATGAAAAGATCTATATGAGACAACCTCTAGGTTTTGTAGAGGAAGGAAAAAGTAATAACGTATGCTTGTTAAAGAGATCACAGTATGGGCTGAAACAATCACCTAGGCAGTGGTATCTTAGATTTTATGAGTATATGTTGTCACAAGGTTTCTCAATGAGCAATTATGATAATTGTGTGTATTATAGAGAATGTGATGATGGGAATATGGCGTGTCTTCTACTTCATGTGGATGATATGTTGGTGGCATGTAAAAGCAGTGATGAGATCAAGGCTACTAGAGATATGTTAATGAATGAGTTTGAAATGAAGGATCTAAGTGATACCAAAAAGATCATTGGAATGGAAACTGAAAAGGACAGGGATAAAGGGTCCTTAAATTGTCACATGGTTCATACACAAAGAAAGTTATGAGTAAGTTTTGTATGAATCAAAGCACACCTGTTTTGACTCATATAGGTCAACAATTCAAGTTGTCAAACAGGGATTCTCCTAAGACTGATGAGGAGAAGTTACAGTTAGATGGGGTGCCTCATGCTAATGCAACATGCGGCCTAATGCATCTGATGGTGTGTACAACACCAATGCTCTATCAACCTTATAACCAAGTTATGTGGCAAAACCTTTTGGCCAGATTGCCTCTTTTACTGCTTCAATTAAGGCAATATACTCACTTTCAGTTATTACCAAAGCTACTACCTTGGTCTGATAGAACCTTGGTCTGAGTTTTTAGAACCTTGGTCTGAGTTTTTAGACTGGTTTGAGTTTTTAGAACCTTGGTCTGATAGAACTAGTGTGGAGGAGGGTCGGATCGCCTGGCTCCAAGTTCATGGGGTTCCGGCTCAGTTGGTGTTAGACGAGGTATGCGATTTGATTGGAAGCAGATTTGGCAAGGTGGTTCAATCGGCTTCATTATCAAGTGAAGAGAACAACTTATCGTATACTCTCATCGGTGTGTTGAGTAAAGAGTGCAAACGGATTGTGGATCGGGTGGACATTAATTGGAGGGGAAAAATTTTTAAAGTGTGGGTGGATGAAGATGTTGGGGAATGGATACCGGAATGTGTAGTAGAGTATGAAGAGGATGTTGGTTCCGTTTTACCGGAGGAGGATAAGTGTGATGATAATATTGTGCAGGATGAGTTTCATAATGTGCATCGTGAAGAGGGCGAATGTTCTCAAGCTAATGAGTTTTCTGTCAGGGAACATGTTGTTAATGGTTTGGATGGTTATGTGAACGATAATTCTAACGTGATGGTCGGTGAGTGTTCGAACTCTTATGATCATTCTAATGAGGAGGTGGTCGACAATGGTAACGTTGATAGTACAAATGTTTCTGTGTTGAAAGGCAAGGGACATAAGAAGTTCAGACGGAAGTCTTTATTTTCTAATCGGAGTGGGGGTAGTGGTTCTAGGGAGCGTCCTAAGAAGAGACCAAGGGAGGATAAAGATATGTTTGATCTTGATAGGTTTATCGGTATTATGCACGTGCCTTCGGATGTTACTAGGGGTATCGAGACAGGTGTTGAAGGAATGTTCTTAACACCGGATCTTAACAAAGGGATGTCTACTAATACGGAGGTGGTTCGAGACATCGAGGGAGAGACTGTGGAGCCCTCGATGATTGGTAGAGGTATTAATCCGGTGCAACACCAAGGTCCGATTGAGGTGGAGTTGGAGAAGACCATTGAGTTGAGTAAGGCGTTAGGTGTTGAGAATTTGCATGATTTTGTTTCTAATGTTAAAGAGGTTCTTGTTTCCGAAGGCTATCAAGAAGGTGTTCAATGAATGTTTTTTCTCTGAACATTCGTGGGTTAGGGAGTTTCTAGCAAAGCCGATTGGATTCGAGGTCTTCGAGTCCATCATGAGGTTAGTTTTATTGTTTTACAAGAGTCGCAATTTGTTTCCTTGGATTCTGTGGATGTGGGACGGTTTTGGGGTTATGGTGAGTATTCATTTGATTGGGTTCCTTCGTCTAGAAGGTCGGGTGGGTTATTATCGATCTGGGATTCCCAAGTCTTTCGTATGGAAAGGGTGGTCAAGAATAATAATTGGCTTTTAGTTTCGGGCACTGTGAAAGGTAAGAGTAGCTTGTTTCATATTCTCAATGTTTATTCTCCTCAAAATCTAGTTACTAAACGAGCACTTTGGGGGGAAATTCGTGATTTGATCGGGGAGGGTAATGGGAGGTGGATTGTGGCAGGAGATTTTAACTCGGTTCGGTGTGCCGAGGATAGGCGGAATTCTTTGTTTAATGTGGGTGAGGCCAATGAGTTTAACGATTTCATTGATGATTCGAATCTTCACGAGTACTCCTTGAAAGGGAGGCGTTTTACTTTTGTTGCAGGAAATAAATTAAGCCGTATTGACAGAATCTTCGTTAATTGGGATTTCTTTATGGAATGGCCGTGTGCGGAGTATATTGCTCTCGAAAGGAATAAGCCGGATCATAGTCCGTTGGTTTTGAAAATTGGTTCTTCCAAGAACTATGGTCCCAAACCGTTTAGGTTTTTCAATTCTTGGCTTGGTAGAGAGGATTTTGGGACGTTGGTTAAGAAGACGCTTGTTGATGGCTCGTTTCATGGTTCTCCGGACGCGAGATTGTTGTATAAATTTAAAGCTTTGCGTGATGCTATCTCTAGATGGGCGATCGATTGTAAAGCCAAAGAAAAGGAGGAAAGGGTTTTATTGGAGCAAGAGTTGCGTGATTTGGACCAAACCATGGAGGTTCGGGATTTGTTGGAAGAAGAGACATGGTCTTTAAGCGAAATTAAAAGACGGCTAGGCGAGTTGGATAATCATTTTTACCGGGATTTAAAGCAAAAGGCTCGGTGTAATTGGGCGATTCATGGAGACGAAAATTCTTGATTTTTTCACGGTTTTATTAATAAACGTAAAGCTTCAAATTATTTTCCGGGTTTGGAAGTGAATGGGGCGTGGGAAACAAACCCCGTTCTCATTAAAAAGGAAGTTTTGCGTTTCTTTGCTGGGAAGTTTAAAGAATCTATTACACATCGGCCTCGGTTGATTGGGTATGGGTTTTCGGTCTTGTCTTCGGTGGAGGCGGATTTTTTGATAAGTGATTTTTCCGTGCATGAGATCAAGAAGGCGGTTTTTGAATGCGGTGGTGACAAAGCTCCTGGGCCGGATGGTTTTAATTTTAGGTTCATTCGGTTTTTTTGGGAGTTGTTCGGTAAGGATTTGGCGGATATTCTTGATCATTTTCATAGTGTTAAAAGTTTTTGCTCGGGGGTTGGTTCGTCTTTTATCACCTTAATTCCTAAGGTAAACAATCCGTCATCTTTGGGGGATTTTAGACCGATAAGTCTCATTGGTTGTATTTTAAAGACTGTGTCGAAGGTGTTAGTGAATCGACTCAAAACGGTTATAAATAAGATTGTCTCAGAGCATCAGTTGGCTTTCTTATCCGGGAGATATATTCTTGATGGCCCTTTGGTGGCTAATGAGGTTATTGCTTGGGCTAAGAAGAGGGAGAGAAGAATTTTTATGTTCAAGATTGACTTCGAGAAAGCCTATGATAATGTGAATTGGGAGTTCTTGTTGTCGGTTCTTTCTCAGATGGGTTTTCCTTCGGTCTGGTGCGATTGGATTAGTGGTATTTTGTTGGCGACCAGATCATCTGTTCTTGTTAATGGATCTCCTACATTCGAATTTGGGTGTCATAAAGGCATTCGTCAAGGTGACCCGCTATCGCCTTTTCTTTTTATTATTCTGATGGAGGCTTTTTCAGGTATGTTGAAACAAGCCTGTGATATAGGTGCGTTTCATGGTATTACTCTTCCTAATGAAGGTCCTACTTTATCCCATCTTTTTTATGCGGATGATGCTATGATTATGGGAGAGTGGTCTTCTTTTAATTTTGATAACTTGAAACGTATTCTTCGCATATTTTACTTGTGTTCGGGGCTAAAGATTAATCTCCATAAATCAGTGTTATTTGGAGTAGGTGTAGAAGATGGTGAGATCGATATCCAAGCTGGTTTCATGGGTTGTAAGCCGGGTAGAATCCCGTTTTCTTATCTAGGGATTATGGTTGGCGCTAACATGAATAGGGTGGTTATTTGGGAACCGGTTGTGTCCAAGTTCAAGAAGAGGCTTTCTAAATGGAAAGTTAATTCGTTATCTATTGCCGGTCGGTTAACCCTTATTAAATCGGTGCTGGATAGTCTTCCCACTTATTATTTTTCGCTTTTTAAGGCACCCAAGAAGGTTACCAATGATTTAGAAGCTTTGATGAGAAGGTTCTTATGGGGTGGTTCGGATGAAGTGAGGAAGATGTCATGGGTGGCTTGGGAGGTAGTCACCAAACCTATAAAAGAAGGGGGTTTAGGTATCGCTCGTTTAGAGGTTAATAATCAAGCGCTGATTACTAAATGGCTTGGGAGATTTCTTAATGATCATCACGCGATGTGGAGAAGAGTAGTGTTGTCTATTCACGGGTCCTCGCGCTGTTGGGGGCTTGCTCCGGTAAATAATGGGGTTTCTGGGGTTTGGAAGAATTGTGTTATGTTTTGGAACAAATTTAAGGTTGATGGTGTGGGTTTTAATAGAGTGATCCGGGCCACAGTTGGGAATGGTCGCCAAGTTCGGTTTTGGATGGATTTGTGGTTGGGTTCGGCGCCGATTATGGACAAGGATCTGTCCTTATATGCGGTAGAAAAACATAAAAATGTCTTGTTAGCAGATCGGTTGGTGGTCACTGGATCCTCTTGTCGCATTGTGTGGGATTGGCTTAGAGCTCCTTCTTCCCAACAGGAGGTGATCGAGAAGCAAGAGTTGGAAGATCTCCTTCAAGGGGTGGTGATGGTTGACCGTGAAGATTCATGGTCTTGGGCGGTTGGTAGCTGCAAAGAGTTCGAGGTTTCGTCGATTAAAAGATGGATGGTGCGGTCCGTTGTGGATGCTGGGAGTTTCGGCTTTCAATGGAGCGATTGGGTTCCGAAAAAATGTAATATTTTTATGTGGAGGGCCGTTCTGGATAGTCTTCCAACCAAGGAGGCTTTAGCTAGACGTCATTTGCATTGTGATGATCATAGTTGCGCTTTATGTGAGAGTAATGAGGAATCGCTCGAGCACTTGTTAACCGGGTGTTTCATTTCTATGGCCGTTTGGAATGCGATTGGTTCATGGTGCAACATCCCTAGATCTTTTGTTTTCCATGTCAATGATTTGGTGGAAGTGCATAAGGTTTGTGGTGCGACGGGGAACAAGAGATTGATTATTCATGGCATTGTCATCATTACTTGTTGGAGGATTTGGCGGGCTAGGAATGAAAAGATTTTTTCGGGCAAGAACACTAAGGTGGTAGAAATGGTTGCGGATATAAAATCTTTGGGTTTTCTTTGGTATAAAAATAGATCTAAGATAGGGGTAGTGGATTGGAAAAGATGGTGTTTATTTGATGTAACGTGATTGTTGTTTTTGGTTTTTGAATTTCGGCGTCTTTCTCCGTCTTGGGGAGAGTCGTTGGTTGTGTTTGTTTTTAATGAAAGTCAATTTTCAAAAAAAAAACAAAGCTACTACCTTTTGCAAAGTAGACTTCCAGCTAACAACACTTCCACCTACTTTGAAAATGTAACCTTTAATTGACCTACCTTTATCTAAATCTTTTCCAAAGTCAGCATCAACATAACCTTGGACCATAAGACTTGAGCTTATGTTTTCACCAAACAAAAAACCAAAATTTCTAGATCCATTAAAGTACCTCAAGATCTATTTCAATGCTTCCCAATGTTGTACCGAAAATCCCGATCCCGAAAATCGCAAATGTTTGGTACCGGTACCGAAATGTTCGGTTTGGTACCGGTACGGTACTGGTATTTGAGGTAAAATGCGGGAAATACCGGTACTGTACCGTACCGGTCCCGAAAACTCAAAACCTTGGTACCGACGGTACCAAATCGGTACCGATTTCAGTACCGTTACCGATTTTGCTCATCCCTAACATATATAACATTTCACGATTCCTATGTTCGAATCTAATATATTATACGTTTGTTTATTCTTCTTTATTTTTAATCATACAAGGGGTTTAGCCCGGCGTAATAATAATAACAATGTAAACAAATATGTAAAAAGACAGTAACACCCCTGAGTTAACAAATTGGACGAAATTGGCAACAGTTGGGAAACATCGAGGGTCTAATAGCGAAAAAAAAATATTTTTGGACGAAATTAGCAAATGTGACCAAACTTCCGGGACTATTTTGGCACTATACTCATGTAATAAAGAAAGAGTGAAAAGACATGTCTGCCCCTGAGTTAACGATTCAATTTAATAGAGTTAGTGATTTTGATGTTATTAGCAATAATTGGGAAGTGTGGAGGGTCCATATGCAAAAAATAAACTTTTTGGACTAAATTTGCATTATTTGTCAAACCACAAGGACGAAAATGACACTTTACTCTATTCATCATATAAACAAGATTTAAAACTAATATCCGCCACGTTGTTCATAAAAATGAGGTTTTATGACTTTGATAATCTTATTAAAACCCAACAATAAGTTTAGGGGTGTATATTGCCAATAAGTAAAAAAATACTTAAAGCATTGAAGGAAGTTTAAAGTCATATTGTCACTTCTTGTGAACATAAAGGGGTAGAGTGCAAAAGATGGAAAAAGGTTGTTAATGGATCTGATGTGTTCGTTATAACCTGAAGTTTGGGTTTCATTCAAGATCGTTCTTTGATACAATTCTCCCTCAATAGTGTATCTGTAACAATTCCGGCAAATTCAGGTATACCCTAGCCGGTATATACTATTTACGTGTTATTTAATACCGAATATATGAATTATAATGTGTTTGTACGAGTATATAAGATTCACAGTACGAATTACACTCGAATGTACAGTTAGTCGTATTGGAATTACGATTAACCGATGAACGGTTATTGAAACCCGAACGAATCGGGGATTACATCATAGATGAAATATATGATGTTTAGTAAGGTTTACGAAGTATTAAGGCTTCGGGATAAGTGAATTATAGCACAGAAAAAGGATTTCGATTTATTGGTACGTCGGTACGTTAAACGAAACCTTTAACATCAAACCAAGCAAGAGACGATCGATCAAGCCGAAAAAGATGCACAACTACCGACAATATGATGTGTTAAGTCAAGAAATGTCATGGTTTAAGTTTTTAAAGTTTTTAAATCGGTTTTATATAAATTTCATTTTTAAGCCGAAAAACGACCGTTTTAGCCTCGTTTTGAGCGGAATTAAACGTTTAACCGAAAAACGAACTGAACCAGATTATCCACAACATTATCCAGATTGCGTAATCTGAATGTGTGGCCAAGAATGGAGGTGTGGGCCCCACCCCCACACCATATGGAGACCGATCGGATGAGGGTTTCCCCTCATCCCTTTCATTTTCTTTTTTCTTCAAACATTCAAGCACTCAAACCTCTTCTAATCTTCAATTCTCATCCAAATCTTTGAGTTTTAACAAGGTAAAACCATAAAGTAATGGTTAATTCATAGTTGTAATTCCATAATCTTGAGTAATTTCAAGAAAATGAGGTTTCAAGTGAAAAATGGGTGAAAACCCGAGATGAAACCGATTCTTGCATGATCAAGTGATGTATACAAGTTATACAAGGGATCTTGGTCCAAGAAAGGAGTTAAAAGAGTCAAAAACGAATTTTTACGGTTAAAATCTTTGTTTTGATGTCTTAACCGAAACCATGAAAGAAATGGCTTGATTGTGGGTATAACTTGCTTGGTGTGGTGTTGTTGTGCTTGTAGTTGTTGTATCTAGTTGCTAGTAAAGGCTAGAAAGCAAGATCTTTGCGATCTAAAGCTAGAAACACAAAGTAGTTCGGTTTTTCGTATGATTTGTATGATTTGGACAGATTGTGGTAGACTTAGAGTTGGGTCATGAAATTTCACAGAGATGATCTACACATGAAAATATGAGATCTGTGAAAATTTGGTAATTTTTGGATAAAGGATGAATATTTGGTGAATTTAATGCTCGGTTTTGGCTAAAAATGGTGAAAAATAGCTAAACAACATGAAAAATTCTGGAAAAATTCAGATAATCTTTTTATAACATATAAAAGTCACACACAAAATTTCAGGTCCATTGGAGAAGCCTAAGTAGGCTTTTCGGTAAAACGAGTTCTACGGTTTTCTAGCTCGGTTTTGGTGAAAATGGCGTGAATAATGAGATTTTGGTTCTGGAAAAATTACAGGAAGCTATGTGGTTGGCAGGGGTCATCCCAGAAAAATTTGGGATTTTTCTAAGGTCGTTTGGTATTTTCGACATATTTGGTGTTTAAATGACGTTTAAAAATAGATAAATAAATGTTAAATATAGAAATTAATTCTGGAAATATTTTTATAAAATTCCTTACTGTCAAAAACTGATTTGTCCAAGTTTTCAAGATCCGAGACTAAGCGGATATTTATTTGTGCTAAAAAGAACATAAAAACAAACTTTTAAAGCTTAAAACGCGTAAACCGGCAAAGTTCGCCTATGCGAGCTGACTGGTGTATAAAAACCCTAAAAATGGACTATTTTCATAAAACTAAGTTAATCAAGTAAAAATAAATCATCCGAAAATAATTCGGATGATTTGGGTAATTTTACCCGATTTAGCATTTTCCGGTGTATTAAAGACGGAAACGGGCCCCGCGGCCAAACGGGGTGTCTAAACCGAGCTCTAAATTCACCACTATAATTAAAATATCAGTAACAACTATTTTCGGGTCGTATGTGACCAAACTCATTTTTGAAAACATAAAAACGGATAACCGTGCTAGGCACGCAAAACGGGGAAACACAATAATAATAATTTTGACGGATAAACTCTAAGAAATATCACAATCTGAGTCCTGAGAAGTGTCTCTGGGTTAACATTGTCCCCGGATCGAGTACAGTACTGGGTTAACAGTGTCCCCAGATGTACCGGTTGACACCGATTTAATTTATGGAAATTGTATAGTAACGACTTAGGTATCATATTACAGATTCAGGCTCATAGCTGTTCACTGTACTACATACTGACTCACGAGAAGGTGAGTTTCACGAGCCCCTTTTTACTGAACTGTTTTAAATATTTTCCCGGGGCGGAAAGCATGTTTTTATCAAAGTGTTTAAGTACATGCCGATCGTATGGAAATGAATGTATTTATATAATGTTTATTGTACGGGAATCGTACAGTAATGTATTAAGATGGTAATTGTCTGAGTTGCTAATATTGTAAGGCCCGAAACAATGTTCTGGGTTAACAGTGTCCCCAGAGGTTATTAAATGTGTTTCTGGGTTAACAGTGTCCCCAGAGGTTATCAAATGTGTTTCTGGGTTAACAGTGTCCCCAGAGGTTATCAAATGTGTTTCTGGGTTAACAGTGTCCCCAGAGGTTATTAAATGTGTTTCTGGGTTAACAGTGTCCACAGAGGTTATTAGATGTGTTTCTGGGTTAACAGAGGTTTCACTTGTAGGCTCAGCATAATTACATCGCTAATTTATGATTATTATAATGAATTGTCATGGTTTATTTAAATTAGTGTAACTCACCAACTATTCGTAGTTGACCCGTTTTCTTTACATGCTTTCTAGGTACACCCAAATTGGAATGAGTGATACGTGCTTGATGATGTGTGCTATTTTGTGGAAGCTTAAGGGTCTATATTTTGTATTAAACATGTTAACGTACTATCGGTAAAACTTATGTGATAACGCCTAGACGGTAACGAAACTCGGAACAATGTAATACGTTTAAATTAATGTAGTGGTGTTTTCTTTATAAGCAAGGCTGTTGATATCAGATGTGTCTGTTGCATCCTGTTTACGTTTCCGCTGCGGTTACGGGGTGTTACAGTATCGTTTTCATTGATTGCTAGTTCATAGTTTCATTTCTTTTCATATTCAGAAAGCCCTAATCTTTCGATTATCGGTGCTCTTTTAATCTTTCTAATTATGAGATTAATAACAGTTGTTCGTAATTGCATTTATCAATTTTGTTCCAGTTCCGCTTGAAATTGATAACAGCAACCCTCCTCATCAGCCACCAAACCACATCATCTGGATTTAGGGGATTGCACCCCGTTGTGGATGCTTATAGATATCTTCAAATGTGTAGATAAAAATATGTATCGAGTCTTAATATGTAGACAACAATTTCAATTTCATATAACTATTTGATCGAAGAAATTAAAGATACTGAGATAAAATTCAAGGGGATTTTATTTCTTAACTAAAACGCGTATCATCCAGCTCTGAACCTAGCGAGGCTAGTCGTAGGAGCTCTGGCCAGTCCTCCCCAGTCAGGATTGTCAGATCCCCTACCCTGCCCGCACCACAGGCCATCCCTGTCCCCCCCGGATTCGGACCCCGCCTCACGGCGCGGATCAGTGTCCCGCATGTCCCACCTACCTCGCCCCCACCCAGACCTGCTACCCGCAGGGGCGAGTCCTCCCGCTCCCAGCCCGAGCCTGTGACTCCACCTGTGTGGGGTCTCCCTAGGCAGGAAAGGGACGCGGCGGCATGGCTTCGAGTGCTCACCGAGCAGGTGAATGAGCACTCCGCCGCCTTGACAGTGGGAGTGCAGAGGCGGATGTATCTGGAGGACTGCATACTGGACCACCAGTATGCGATTGCGCAGCTGAAGAGGGAGTGCTCATACTCCCAGTGGATGATCGGCCGGATGGAGACGCGGATCCGGGTTATGCTGGCTGTGATGGTGGTGTTAGTGGCTGTGTTGGTGGGGTTGGTATACCACCGTGTTTAGTGATGTTAGGATGGTAGAAGTCATGGACCGCTTTTTGATACTCTGTGTAAGCAGTTAAGTGGTGATGCTAACATAGAGTGAATCTTGTGTAGTTATAATACAACCACTGGCCCTTAGGGGGTCTCTTTTGGGGTATATCATTATAGATACTTTTGGGTATCATTCAAGCACTGACCCATTGCGGGTTATGTCGAGATGATGCCGACATAGGCCCTATGTAGGAAAACTTAACTTATGTAATGATGACAGGAAAGTATGTGAACTGACATGGATGTAATATGTACTAATGTTTGTTAATGAATGGAAGGTTTGTTGTATTTTATGATTGGAACTTGTATTAATTATATGTATTTTCTTGATGATGTGTAGAATGGCACCAAAACGATCAGCTCAAATGTCGGAAGTAGATGTGAGCCGTTTGATTGCTCAACAGTTAGAGGCGGCGATACCGGATATAGTATCGCGCATCGCCGCCAGTATTAACAATTCGACCAATCCAACCCCCCCCCGAGCAATCAAACGACCACCAATAATGACGGGGAACAAAATGCTAATCCTCCACAGAACGATAACACGATTCCGAGTAATGACGCACCGCCTAGGGTGGTCGTTACGGACAGTAATGGCCCTATACCTATTGTAGAGACGAACCGTACTGAACTGATTCCTGCATCCAGGGGATGTTCGATCAAAGACTTTATGTTGTGCAAACCCCTAGAGTTTAGCGGGTCTGAAGGACCAAATGGATTGGTTAAGTGGATCGAGAAAATAGAATCCGTTGTGAATATCAGCAACTGCCCCGAGGACTGTGTTGTAAAGTACGCCACCTGCACATTCACGGACCATGCCTTGACATGGTAGAACACGATAGTGCAGACCCGGGGTCAGGCGGCGACAAACCGCATGACCTGGACAGAGCTTAAGGCTCTTGTACTGGAACATTTCTGCCCGAAAAACGAATTGCAGAAATTAGAAAATGAATTGTGGAACCTGGAGATGCAGGGGGCAGACCATTTGGGTTATACGAACCGGTTTAATGAGTTGTCGCGATTGGTACCATGGTTGGTCACCCCAGAGTCGAAGAGGGTTGAGCGTTATATTTGGGGGCTAACTCCAGTTGTAAGGAGTATAGTCAATTCTGGGGGACACCAAACGTATGAGGGTGCGGTGACGCAAGCTGGTATCGTTACGTATGATTTCGTAAGGAGCGGGTCACTGAAGGTGGCGGGAGAATCCGCTGGGGGAAAGCGGGGTACACATGACCATAGGATCCAGGAAAAGCAGCAAGGTAAACGTGCTAGGCCCGCTGCCCAGAACTACGCCATGACTAGTTCGGGCGGAAGGCAGGAACCGCAGACAAGGACGCTTCCCAGGTGTGGGAAATGCGGTTACCAACATGGAGGCGAGTGCAGGGTGGTAGTGTGCCATCGGTGTGGCAGGGAAGGGCACTCCGCACCGAGATGTAGGACAAACCTGAACCGACAACCGCAACCTATCCGTGCGCAGCCATTTAGGACCCAACCAGCCCGACAACAAAACCCACAAGGAAATCAAGTGATGACCACCAGCCGTGCTTGCTTTGAATGCGGCAGCACAGAGCACATCAAGAGAAACTGTCCGAAACTGAACCAGGGAGGAAATGGGCGGCAAACCGCGGGTCCGGCATCGTCGTCCAACCCGGCGCGAGGCCGAGCATTCGTGATGGGGGCGAACGAAGCACGCCAGGACCCCAGCGTAGTGACAGGTACATTCCTCGTCTCTGATCATTACGCTTCTGTATTATTTGATACAGGCGCCGATAGAAGTTTTGTTTCTGTTAAATTCCTATCGATTTCAAACCTTCCAATTAGTGAAACCATAGAACCTTACACCGTAGAAGTCGCTAACGGTAAAACCATGATAGTTAATCAGATAGTTCGGAATTGCCCTTTTTTTATGAACGAACAATCCTTTCTGATTGACTTGTTACCGGTAGAATTGGGTAGTTTTGACGTGATAGTGGGAATGGATTGGTTAGCACGTAACAAGGTAGAAATAAACTGTGAAAAGAAAATCGTCAAGATCCGGGTGTCGGATGACGAAGAGGTATTAGTGCAGGGTGAGAAGTCGGGCAATATGATACCGTTTATATCCCACCTCAGGGTGTTAAAATATATACGCCAGGGATGCGTGGCGTATCTAGCGAGCTTGACGGCCACGGATCCTGAGGAAAAACGGGTGGACGATATCCCAGTGGTACGCGAATTTCCACACGTTTTCCCAGAGGAACTTCCTGGATTACCGCCAACCCGACAGGTCGAATTCAGAATCGATCAATTACCTCAAGCTGGCCCTGTTGCTAAGGCACCCTACCGACTTGCACCATCAGAGATGCAAGAATTATCCAACCAGTTGCAAGAATTGTTGGATAAAGGATTTATACGTCCTAGTTATTCCCCGTGGGGTGCACCTGTACTATTCGTGAAAAAGAAGGACGGGAGCCTTAGAATGTGCATTGATTACAGGGAGTTGAACAAGTTAACAATCAAAAATAGGTATCCTCTTACCCGAATTGATGACCTGTTCGACCAACTACAAGGTGCGAGCTACTTCTCAAAAATTGATCTTAGATCGGGATACCATCAGGTTAGAATTCAAGAAGAGGATATCCCAAAAACCGCATTCCGGACTCGCTACGGCCATTACGAATTCTTAGTTATGCCTTTTGGGCTAACAAATGCGCCAGCAGTGTTCATGGATCTCATGAATCGAGTCTGTAAACCCTACCTCGACAAATTCGTCATCGTGTTTATTGACGATATTTTGATATACTCGAAGAGTAAAGAAGAGCACGAGCAACACTTAAGATTAATTTTAGAACTTCTTAATCAGGAGAAGTTATATGCAAAATTCTCCAAGTGTAACTTCTGGTTACAAGAGGTGCAATTCCTCGGTCACGTTATAAACCATCAAGGAATACACGTTGATCCGAGTAAGGTTGAAGCAATTAAGAATTGGCAAGCGCCTAAATCTCCAAAAGAAATCCGCCAATTCTTAGGCTTAGCTGGATATTATCGTCGATTTATAGAGAACTTTTCCAGCATCGCCCAACCTTTAACCCTTCTGACTCAAAATGATCGAAAGTATGAATGGGGAGAAGAACAGGAAACGGCGTTTCAAACGCTAAAACAAAGATTGTGCCAAGCGCCGATCTTAAGTCTCCCCGACGGAGACGATGGTTTTGTCGTGTATTGTGACGCATCCCGTAGAGGGTTAGGATGCGTGTTGATGCAGAATAATAAGGTTATAGCCTATGCTTCTCGACAGTTAAAAGTACACGAGAAAAATTACACTACTCATGATTTAGAACTGGGAGCAGTTATCTTCACACTTAAAATCTGGAGACATTATCTCTACGGTACAAAGTGCACCATCTTCACCGATCATAAAAGTTTGCAACACATATTCGATCAGAAAGAACTGAATATGAGGCAACGAAGATGGGTGGTCGAGTTGTTAAGCGACTATGACTGTGACATCCGTTATCACCCCAGCAAGGCTAACGTCGTAGCCGATGCCTTGAGTAGGAAGGATCGGGTTAAGCCATTGCGAGTGCTAGCACTGGAAATGATAGTCCAGTCGAACCTTTCGGACCTGGTTCGAGTCGCTCAACGCGAGGCGTTGAAAGAGGAACAATTGGAAAAAGAGGGACTTTACGGTAACGAGAAGAATTTCGAACAGCGCGTGGACGAAATTCTCTATTTCAAAAATCGGATTTGGATCCCGACCCTCCATGACCTTCGAGGATTAATCATGGACGAAGCGCATAAATCGAAATATTCCATACATCCGGGATCGGATAAGATGTACAAGGATGTGAAGGAGTTCTACTGGTGGCCGGGAATGAAAAAGGATATAGCCACATACGTCGGCAAGTGTACGACGTGTGCGAGGGTTAAGGCGGAGCACCAGAAACCCTCGGGGTTGTTACAACAACCGAAAATTCCCGAATGGAAATGAGAGCAAATCACGATGGATTTTGTGACACATCTCCCTAAGACGTCCCGTGGACACGATGCAATTTGGGTAATCGTGGATCGACTAACCAAGTCGGCACATTTTATTCCGATTAGAAATAATTATAACACCGAAAGACTTGCGCAGATTTATATAAATGAAATTGTGTCTCGTCATGGGATACCCATCTCAATCATCTCCGATCGAGATAGCCATTTCACCTCCAATCTTTGGCAAGCTGTGCAAGAAGCGCTGGGGACGCGTACTGATCTAAGCACAGCTTACCACCCTCAGACCAACGGTCAGTCTGAGAGGACCATCCAAGCACTGGAGGATTTGCTTCGTGCATGCGTACTGGATTTTAAGGGAAATTGGGATCAACATCTCCCACTCGTTGAATTTTCCTATAATAACAGTTACCATAGCAGTATAAAGGCAGCACCTTACGAAGCATTGTATGGACGGAAGTGCCGATCACCACTCTGCTGGACTGAAGTGGGCGACACACAGGTTATTAGATCGGATCTGGTCCAGGAAACGACCAGCAAAATCCTTGAAATTAAGAACAATCTGAAGGCCGCACGAGATCGGCAGAAGAGTTATGCCTATACCCGTAGAAAACCGTTATCATTTGAGAAAGGTGATAAAGTGTATTTGAAAGTATCACCTTGGAAAGGAGTAGTCAGATTTGGAAAGGCGGGGAAGTTAGCCCCTAGATACATTGGACCATTCGACATTACTGCAAAAGTCGGTCCTGTAGCATACCGATTAGAACTGCCTGATGAACTGAGTGCAGTTCACAACGTGTTTCACGTGTCGAATTTGAAAAGATGTCTGGCGGATGAGACATCGGTGTTACCTTTAGAGGGTGTCCAAATAAATGATAAGCTCAACATCGTAGAGGAGCCCCTAGAAATAGTAGACGGGAAAATCAAGCAACTTAGACACAATAAGATATCGTTGGTCAAAGTTAGATGGAATTCGCAACGAGGCCCAGAATATACATGGGAACGAAAGGACGAATTTCGGAAGAAATACCCCCACCTACTTCCTCAAAAGGAAGTAGTTGACGCGTAAAATTTCGAGGACGAAATTTTTGTAACGGGGGGAGAATGTAACAATTCCGGCAAATTCAGGTATACCCTAGCCAGTATATACTATTTACGTGTTATTTAATACCGAATATATGAATTATAATGTGTTTGTACGAGTATATAAGATTCACAGTACGAATTACACTCGAATGTACAGTTAGTCGTATTGGAATTACGATTAACCGATGAACGGTTATTGAAACCCGAACGAATCGGGGATTACATCATAGATGAAATATATGATGTTTAGTAAGGTTTACGAAGTATTAAGGCTTCGGGATAAGTGAATTATAGCACAGAAAAAGGATTTCGATTTATTGGTACGTCGGTACGTTAAACGAAACCTTTAACATCAAACCAAGCAAGAGACGATCGATCAAGCCGAAAAAGATGCACAACTACCGACAATATGATGTGTTAAGTCAAGAAATGTCATGGTTTAAGTTTTTAAATCGGTTTTATATAAATTTCATTTTTAAGCCGAAAAACGACCGTTTTAGCCTCGTTTTGAGCGGAATTAAACGTTTAACCGAAAAACGAACTGAACCAGATTATCCACAACATTATCCAGATTGCGTAATCTGAATGTGTGGCCAAGAATGGAGGTGTGGGCCCCACCCCCACACCATATGGAGACCGATGAGGGTTTCCCCTCATCCCTTTCATTTTCTTTTTTCTTCAAACATTCAAGCACTCAAACCTCTTCCAATATTCAATTCTCATCCAAATCTTTGAGTTTTAACAAGGTAAAACCATAAAGTAATGGTTAATTCATAGTTGTAATTCCATAATCTTGAGTAATTTCAAGAAAATGAGGTTTCAAGTGAAAAATGGGTGAAAACCCGATATGAAACCGATTCTTGCATGATCAAGTGATGTATACAAGTTATACAAGGGATCGTGGTCCAAGAAAGGAGTTAAAAGAGTCAAAAACGAATTTTTACGGTTAAAATCTTTGTTTTGATGTCTTAACCGAAACCATGAAAGAAATGGCTTGATTGTGGGTATAACTTGCTTGGTGTGGTGTTGTTGTGCTTGTAGGTGTTGTATCTAGTTGCTAGCAAAGGCTAGAAAGCAAGATCTTTGCGATCTAAAGCTAGAAACACAAGGTAGTTCGGTTTTTCGTATGATTTGTATGATTTGGACAGATTGTGGTAGACTTAGAGTTGGGTCATGAAATTTCACAGAGATGATCTACACATGAAAATATGAACTCTTTGAAAATTTGGTAATTTTTGGATAAAGGATGAATATTTGGTGAATTTAATGCTCGGTTTTGGCTAAAAATGGTGAAAAATAGCTAAACATCATGAAAAATTCTGGAAAAATTCAGATAAGCTTTTTATAACATATAAAAGTCACACACAATATTTCAGGTCCATTGGAGAAGCCTAAGTAGGCTTTTCGGTAAAACGAGTTCTAGGGTTTTCTAGCTCGGTTTTGGTGAAATGGCATGAATAATGAGATTTTGGTTCTGGAAAAATTACAGGGATCTATGTGGATGTCAGGGGTCATCCCAGAAAAATTTGGGATTTTTCTAAGGTCGTTTGGTATTTTCGACATATTTGGTGTTTAAATGACGTTTAAAAATAGATAAATAAATGTTAAATATAGAAATTAATTCTGGAAATATTTTTATAAAATTCCTTACTGTCAAAAACGGATTTGTGCAAATTTTCAAGATCCGAGACTAAGCGGATATTTATTTGTGCTAAAAAGAACATAAAAACAAACTTTTAAAGCTTAAAACGCGTAAACCGGCAAAGTTCGCCTATGCGAGCTGACTGGTATATAAAAACCCTAAAAATGGACTATTTTCATAAAACTAAGTTAATCAAGTAAAAATAAATCATCCAAAAATAATTCGGATGATTTGGGTAATTTTACTCGATTTAGCAGTTTCCGGTGTATTAAAGACGGAAACGGGCCTCGCGGCCAAACGGGGTGTCTAAACCGAGCTCTAAATTCACCACTATAATTAAAATATCAGTAACAACTATTTTCGGGTCGTATGTGACCAAACTCATTTTTGAAAACATAAAAACGGATAACCGTGCTAGGCACGCAAAACGGGGAAACACAATAATAATAATTTTGACGGATAAACTCTAAGAAATATCACAATCTGAGTCCTGAGAAGTGTCTCTGGGTTAACATTGTCCCCGGATCGAGTACAGTACTGGGTTAACAGTGTCCCCAGATGTACCGGTTGACACCGATTTAATTTATGGAAATTGTATAGTAACGACTTAGGTATCATATTACAGATTCAGGCTCATAGCTGTTCACTGTACTACATACTGACTCACGAGAAGGTGAGTTTCACGAGCCCCTTTTTACTGAACTGTTTTAAATATTTTCCCGGGGCGGAAAGCATGTTTTTATCAAAGTGTTTAAGTACATGCCGATCGTATGGAAATGAATGTATTTATATAATGTTTATTGTACGGGAATCGTACGGTAATGTATTAATATGGTAATTGTCTGAGTTGCTAATATTGTAAGGCCCGAAACAATGTTCTGGGTTAACAGTGTCCCCAGAGGTTATTAAATGTATTTCTAGGTTAACAGTGTCCCCAGAGGTTATGAAATGTGTTTCTGGGTTAACAGTGTCCCCAGAGGTTATCAAATGTGTTTCTGGGTTAACAGTGTCCCCAGAGGTTATTAGATGTGTTTCTGGGTTAACAGAGGTTTCACTTGTAGGCTCAGCATAATTACATCGCTAATTTATGATTATTATAATGAATTGTCATGGTTTATTTAAATTAGTGAAACTCACCAACTATTCGTAGTTGACCCGTTTTCTTTACATGCTTTCTAGGTACACCCAAATTGGAATGAGTGATACGTGCTTGATGATGTGTGCTATTTTTTGGAAGCTTAAGGGTCTATATTTTGTATTAAACATGTTAACGTACTATCGGTAAAACTTATGTGATAACGCCTAGACGGTAACGAAACTCGGAACAATGTAATACGTTTAAATTAATGTAGTGGTGTTTTCTTTATAAGCAATGCTGTTGATATCAGATGTGTCTGTTGCATCCTGTTTACGTTTCCGCTGCGGTTACGGGGTGTTACAGTATCGTTTTCATTGATTGCTAGTTCATAGTTTCATTTCTTTTCATATTCAGAAAGCCCTAATCTTTCGATTATCGGTGCTCTTTTAATCTTTCTAATTATGAGATTAATAACAGTTGTTCGTAATTGCATTTATCAATTTTGTTCCAGTTCCGCTTGAAATTGATAACAGCAACCCTCCTCATCAGCCACCAAACCACATCATCCGGATTTAGGGGATTGCACCCCGTTGTGGATGCTTATAGATATCTTCAAATGTGTAGATAAAAATATGTATCGAGTCTTAATATGTAGACAACAATTTCAATTTCATATAACTATTTGATCGAAGAAATTAAAGATACTGAGATAAAATTCAAGGGGATTTTATTTCTTAACTAAAACGCATAAGTTTTTTAAATTTATCTCTCATTTTTAAAAGCTTTCCCAATCTTATTTATCATGTCTATCTCTATTTAATTAAATAATATTTCTTTATTCTTTCACTTACAATAAATATGTAAAAGCAAATGCAAAAGATGGATACGGACCCTTTAAATATAGGGGATGTGTTTATTTTCCCTAAAAATACGACGATGTGTATGGGAATGGGGATGAGATATAGTAAATATTTAAATTATTTTGTTAAAATACTGATATTGACTGGAGATTAGAGATAAAGTATGAATGCTCTTAAACTACACGTGTAATTGTATTTAATGTATTGTCCGTTGAGAGATACTGCTCATCATATGAACGACAATGTATTCAGTGGAGGTCTTACTTTGAAGACTCGCATGGAGACCCAATGTAAAGAATATATGTAACTGAAATACCTAGTAATTTAGTTCAAATTCAATGTGCAAGGACTAAATGCATAACCATATTGAATGTTTAGCGGTATTTTTTTACCTAACGTATTTTTCCACCTAATATCCTCTTAATAACCAATTTAAACCCACCGTCCACTTATGGAGGGGCAGTCAACTAACTGATTATGTCACGTATTACAATTTTACAAGATAAAGGAATTGTTTGGAATGCAGCAATAATAGGGAGAATGGAATGATTCATTACGTGGGAATGAAAAATGTAATGTTTGGTTGCTCAATGAAATGAATCATCTATTACACATGGAATCTCATTTCATCAAAACCATTCCTTCTCGCCCCCCCCCCCCCTTCTTCTTTTTCATTCCATTCCTCCTTCACCATACTTTCTCAACAACTCCACCATTCAACAACAACAACCAAGCACCACTACCATCACCACCACAACCTGACCACCACTACCAACACCGTCGCCACCACCACCACCACCTTACCACCAGCGCTACCGCCGCCGCCGCCACCACCTTACAACCAGCGTTACCACCGTCACCATCGTCGCAACCATCGTTGCACTAACCACCGCAACCGTTGTCATCGCCTCCGTTTGGCCATCGCCGCCACTACCATTTTCGCTGCCTGACCACCACCACCTGACCGCTACCACCGTTGTCGCAACCCTACCATCTCCCTCATTACCAATGCTACCACTGCTTAACCACCGCCACCCCACCACCACCACAACCATCACCCCTGCCGCCTGACCGCCACCACCACCACCACCACCGTCACCATCGCCACCACCATTTTCGTCACCGAAGTTACCACCACTGTCACCAATGTAGTTTTTTTTTATTTTGATAAAAAATATATATATTGAGATATGAGTGTTTTTATTATTTCTATTTCATTCCTATAATTTTTTTGGATACCAAACAACATAAAGTAATAATTCATTTCATTCCTATAGGTTAACCATACAAGACAAAGGAATATAATGATCCATTCTATTGACTTGTCCATTACATTCCTTCTCTCGTTCCATTCCCTATTTATTCCATTACCTCCAACCAAACATACTCAAAGTTTTCTTTCCGTACTTCTTTTATTTCATATATTCGTATTTATAGTAATAAAAGACAATGCATTAAATATGCTAACTTACGTGAGATACTTAATTCAAATTATATTAAACTAATTAGTAAGTTATAAATAATTTCAGGCTTTCAGCCATATTTTTTTACTCAAAATATCGTTTTATATTTTGTTCTTTTTACAACTTTTAATTTATATAGCTTTTAAAACTTTTATTAACAAATACAATCTTTTACTCTTTTTATTCTTGAAGTATAAATCTACAGCACCACCGTACCTCACCGGAGCCGCGGTAAAAGGAATAGAAGAAAAGTGAACGAAACAAAAGAAAAAAGTTAGGTCTTTTGGCATTTTAATTGTAACGGTAAAATGTTCAATATAGAAAAAAAAAAAGAATAAATGAAAAAAATAATAATAAGAAGAAGAAGAAGAAAAAAAAGTAACATAAAATGCATGTTGGAAAATTAGAATATGATGAATGAAGATTAATTAAAATAATTAATATTAAACTCTTCATATAGTTGAGTAGAGCCTTTTGATGACAATTGATTAGTTTTTATTAGATTATTAAATTTCTAATTAAGTGAGACTTTACTCACCCTTAACTCTTGTGTATATAATAGGCTATGTGCCTTATTTGAAAGGGGTTAAGAAGAATACAAGCTAGAAAATTCAAGAAAAAATACATGCATGCATGAAGAGTTATTGGTGAAGAAAAGCTCTGAATACCCATATGTTAGGTCTATAGAGACGAGTTTCTTTACTTGATTCCTCGCCATTTTATTCTATTTTTTCCACAAGTTCTAACACCACAATTTACCCGATGTAACCTCGGGCACGTGGACATCTCCGGTAGTACCAACTGCTTCGGCTGTTGTACCCTGGAAGACAGACGCATTGTCTTATGTAGAGGCGCGAAATCTATTTTAAGGGAAACGAGTTGAACATGTGTCTCAGCCTCAACCGTCAAATTTAGTTTGTTTATTGTTGCAGCCAAGAGACTACTAGAAGATCTTGTTGTGGCAAAGTTGGGCAATCTATCTTTTGTAGGTTCTTGTCAAAGAGATTACAAGAAGATGTTGCTAAAGAATAAGTTGAAGACTTTATCATTTGAAGAGCTTGATTGGAATCATTTAACATAATTGTTATATTATTTCATTATTTATCTTAGATTATATTGCGGTATGTGTACTACTTACTTTTTCATGTTAATAACGAGAGTTTCGTTATTATTTGTATTAATTTTATTATAAAAAGTGTCACATATTCAGTGGCGGATCTAGACATAAATCTCAGGGGTAACGTTCAAATTTTTTTTTTTTGCTATATTTGATACAATGTAAATGAACAAAATAGAAACACGATACTTGGGGTGCAAATTTCATCTGTTCGGTTTTTGAAAGATTGCACACTATTCTTTTATTTTATCAAACGTTTCTCTTTCGACAGCACAAATTAAAGTATTGTTCAAATAGTACTCATCACCCATTCACTTAAGCAAACTCGTATAGATGAATTTCATTTTAGAAAAACATATTTCAACGGTTGCGATTGCAATCGGTAAAACTAACGCTAGCTTTAATATTCGACACACCAAAGGAAAAAGTGTGATAAAAGGCCATACGATCACCCGAAATACACCCTCTTTCTTCGTTACCATTATCATTCGGATACATTTCCGAATTTACCACTATCTTAGATATGCCAAACTTGGAAAACGATCTCAAGATTTAAACCACACATATTTTTTAGCAAACTAGTTGAGACCTCACTATCTATTTCCAGCTTGAATTTGCATATCCAAAACCGTATTAAAAATTTCAACCTTAAAATGATGATTTTTTTGAGTCTGTTTATGTTTGATGTTTATCGTTCAAACAAAAGAAAAAAAGGTTATTGGTATCTATTTGCTTTGGACTATAAACTTTGTTTGGGCTTTATTTGATTTTTACTTTTAAAATGATGATTTTGTTGAGCATTTTTTCTATTTGAGTCTGTTTTCGTTTAATATTTTTCGTTGAAACAAAAGAAAAAAAGATTAGTTGTTTTTATTTTTTTGGGCTTTATTTAATTTGAACTTTTAAATTGGTTGGTCTTTAAACAAGTAGGGGTAACGTGATATTTTTTCAGGGGTAGCGAAATACGAAAATCGGCCCAAAAGAAAAAAAAATTATACTGCCGACTAAAAGTTGAGGGGTAGCGGATGCCAGAGGTGCACAAATCGGGTATTAAAAAACCCGGGTTCGGGTATGGAACCGGGTACGGGTATGATCGAGTATTGAAAAATCAGGTATTAGTAATAACTGGGTCGGGTTCAAGTCCGGATATTGGCATGAAAAACCATACCCTATGTATAGGGTCCGGGTCGGGTATTGAACCGGTTTTCAATACCTGGGTATTTGAATACCCTATTTTTAGGTATTGAAAAAACCCATTTCCGGGTATTTGAATACCCTATTTCTGGGTATTAAAAAAACCAATTTTCTGTAACATTCTTCTATTACCGGGCCTACTTTGTTTTTTTATTATAATTCCATTTTTTTACATACAAACTTCAAAGTTCATTCAAACATATGTAAATAACTAAACAACGATATAAAAAAGCATATATTTTATGTGTTTTAAATTGTTGTTTGATATATCAAAAGACGTTGCTCTAAACAAAATATTTATATCAAATATGTGCTTCAAAAAAGATCCGTTGAAGAACGGCTATAAATCTGTAGGTAGCCACACAACCATTGTCAAGTGTCACACAGACATATATGCACAAACACTAATATCACATAAAAAAATCCAGTTCGGGTATGCAAAAAACCCGGGTTTCGGGTGTAACAAGAACCTGGTTTCGGGTATAACTAGAATCGGGTTTCGGATATTATCGGGTTTATATCGTGTACGGGTTCGGGTTTCAGCATTGAAAGTCATACCCTATCCGTACCCTACGGGTAAGGTCGGGTATAAAAAAACCCGGGTTTAAAAAAAACCGGTTCCGGGTTCGGGTTTTTTGTGCACCTCTAGCGGATGCTACCCCTAACTATACACTACATCTGTCACTACCCATATTCCTACAATGCAAACATCCGTTATGAAAAGTACGTAAAGTGTGGCAATATATGAAGCTTAAGGAGATCGAGTATTCGAGTGTTTATCTTACTATAAGGCTATGGGTTAAATTAGAATAAAAACTCACTTAAGTTGTAAAAACTCTAGAAATTCATTTTCAACCACATGTCTTTAATTAAAAATTAAATCTTGTAATCCACAATTAAAGTTAATAAAAAAATGTAAAAGTTAATTTACTCCTGAAAATATATATATAAATTAGTAAAAAATATAAAAAAATAACAAAACATTTTTTTTATGTTTTCGATGTTTTGTATTAAATGTAACAACATATATTACATGTAACAAAAAAAACGATGTTACATAGGGTTTTCACGGGTTTTCATTCTATACTTTGCCTATATATATATATATATATATATATATATATATGTGTGTGGGGGGGGGGAGACTTCAAATGAGAACTCCTTTGAGTTTTAAGAACTCGAAAGAACTCAGTGTAACGATTTTTTTCGAATTTTTTTGCACATGCGTAATATATATAGGTTACATACACGTAAAAAAATTACATAATTTTTTACGCACCGAGTCGACTTTTTACACATGTGTAACGGATGTAAAAGTTAGTGTAACCACTTACATCTTTATTTTCTCTCCTACTTTGACTTTTTTGTCAGATTTAATCTCAACCACATATTTCGATCCATTTAATTAAATGTGGCATAGAATGGAGTTCTTAAGTTCTTACAACTTAACATGGTTCTCAAAAAATCCCCCCCCCCCCTCTCCACATGCAAGTCACATTCCAATTCCTCCATCATTTTAAAACATTCATAACTTTTTCATGCAACATTAGGATCATGCGAGACTATTTTGAAATTGAGAAATTTAAGAACCATATTGGAAAAAAATCTTTTTAAGAAAAATAAAAAATTATAAAACAAAAACAAACGCAAAAATAAGAAAGCTAAAAAACCAAAAATTTTTATCTTTCATCCCCTCTTCATAAAATTTTTTTTTAAAAAACCAGTTTAGCAAAATTATACATGTATGTATAATACTTATTTTTTTTAATTTTATACATGATATTCTTTATACACATATGCACAATTAAGATAAATGATAATGCACATATGTGTACGTTATGTAAATGGAGATTAAATAAAAATATACATATGTGTATAATTACGTTTTTTTTAATGAAACCGGGATGTAAAATAAAAATTTTTGGTTTTTTTTTATTTTTTAAAAAGTTTTGTTTTTTTTCGTTTTATAATTTTTTAAAATATTTTAAAGGGTTTTTTATTTATTTATTTATTTTTCCCAAAAATGGTTCTCAAAGTTCTAAATTTCAAAAAGTTCTCTTAGGATATATGCACTTTTCACACATGCATTTTTTTAGAATGATTACTTTTTTGTATTTTTAGGTCACAGCACTCTTCAAATTAAAGAGTCCCGTTGCCTTACTCTGGCCAGACTATATTGTCTTAACCACGTTCACGCTGACTTTCAGAGTTTGGCTTGGTCATTCCACCGGGAAACCATACAGCTGGCGGCCACTTGATTGTTATTGTGCTGCCACAAGAGTACAACTCTCTAGTGTGGGATGAAAACCCGGGTGGGCTCGGAATTCGAACTGACAATTTTTAAGTATAGCTCAAATCTTTTATTATGATAATCCATAAAAAATAACATAAGTAGAAATCAAACTTAAGTCTTAACTAAAAAGGATAAAGTTAAAATACAAAGGGAGACAAAAATAAGAAGTGTGAGAAGGATTTTGCCATACAAAAACCCCTTAAAAATAAATTCAAAAAAATAAATAATCATAACTCAATATAGAAATAAAAAACGAAAATTTTAAAAACTAAAATGTTTCACCCATCATTCCCGCTAAAAAAACGATGAAAAGACACAATGCCAAAAATGAAAAAAAGACACAATTATAACTAAAAAAAGACACGATGGATCGCAAAATATAACATAATACCGAACAAAATGCCGAACAAAATATAGCATAATGTTGAGTAATATAACACAATATTAAGAAAAAATACACAATATCCAGGAAAAAAACACACAATTAATGACGAAAATAAACACAAAACACAATGTCAAACAAAAAGACACATAGATGTTTTTCACTTAACATTTTTTTTTGTGAAGGAGAAAGACAGTTGAAACATTTTTGTGTTTTTACTTTTTTCGTTTTTTATTAAATATAACACAATGTTGAGTAATATAACACAATAGCAAGAAAAAAATTCATAATGTCCAGAAAAAAAGACACAATCAATGACGAAAATAAACACAAAATACAATGATGCTGTTTACTCACCATTGCGTGCTTTTTTTTTGTGAGAATGAGAAATACGGTGAAAACATTTTTGTGTTATTACTTTTTTCGTTTTCTTTATTAAATTTTGAGTTAGGGTTTTTAGTTATTTTGATGGGTTTTTTATGTCACTACAATCCTTCTCTGTCTTTTTTTAATTTTTGTTTTCTTTTGTAAAATAACCCCAAGGGCCATAAATGGGTGGGTCACTCTCACACATGCATGCCCACATGCAATTTATTTTGGATTATTTTTTACGATTTACACTTTTATGTTTGGATTATAGACTTATGACAAAGTATAGAATGAAAACCCATTTATATATATATAGAGTCAGGATCATGTGAGAACTTTTTGGGAATTGAGAACTATGAGAACCATTTTAGACCACAAAAAAACCCAAAAATAAAAAAAATCATAAAACAAAAAAAACACAAAAATAAAAAAAGTAAAAAAACCAAAGTTCTTATTTATTATCCCGGTTTCTAAAAAATAGACGTAAAAAAAATTCTCGATTTAGCTAAGTTATACATATACATATATGTATAATATGTACGCACATGTTTTTTTCTTGTACACATATGTATAATTTAAGGTAAATGATAATGTACATATGTGTACATTACATAACTAGAGATTAAATGAAAGTATACATATGTGTATATGTATAATGCGAATTAAAAAGAAAAAAAAAGATCGGTTTTTTTTATTATACATATATGTATAATATGTACACACATGTTTTTTCCTATATACATATGTATAATTTAAGGTAAATGATAATGTACATATGTGTATATAATGTAACTAGAGATTAAATGAAAGTATACACATGTGTATAGGTATAATACGAATTAAAAAGAAAAAAAAATGTTTTTTTTTCATGAAACCGGAATGAAATATAAGAATTTTGGTTTTTTTACTTTTTTAAAATTTTCGGTTTTGTTTGTTTTATAATTTTTTTAATATTTTTTAGAGGGTCTTTTTAGTGGTCCAAAATGGTTCTCAAAGTTCTCAATTTGCCAATGGTTCTCTTAGTATCCTTACTCTCTCTCTCTCTCTCTCTCTCTCTCTATATATATATATATATATATATATAGGGTTAGTTTAATTTGAGAACTCAAAAAATGTTAAAAACTTTTAGAAACTCTTAAAAACCAAATATTTTTTTTAACTTTTTATATGTTAACATTATTTGAGACTTGTTTTATCATATTTATAAAAAAAAATTTTGATTACATATATAAATCACAAGTTACACATGTGTAAAATTTATGTGATAAAAATTTACATATGTGTAAAAAAACATAGATATGTGTAAAAAAACTAATTTTTATAATTGTAATCGTAAATATTGATGTCAAAAGTGATAAAACTACACTTAAATAAAATTAACATACAAAATTTTTTATAAAAAACGTAAGTTATTAAGAGTTATTTCTAGTTCTTAAATAATTTAAGAGTTCTTAAATTATACTAATCTTTTATATATATATATATATATATAAATTATTGATGATGATGATGATAATATTGGTGGATGGAGATGGTCTCCGATTAGGGGGAAGACAAATAAGAAATAACGGCGGATGTGCCACAAATCCAAATCCAAATCCAAATCCAAATCCACTTGGTGGGGTTGGTGAGAGTTTGGCCGGAGAAGCCGCAATTCAACTCCAACCGACCATTTTTATTCCAAATATATTATTATTATTATTATGCCTAAAATAAAAAAGTTCGTAAATAAATAATATTTTCATTTTAGTTTAGTTTTAAACATATGGTGAAAACTATTTTACTAATTTACTACTATGAATGTGAACGAGTTGAGTCGAGTCTGAGCTTGGCCAGATGTCCAATTACAACGATGGTGTTTTTTCAAGCTCGTATTTGATTCTGATTGTTATTATTTATTAATTAATTTGTATACATTTTTTAAAATTATTTTTATATATTTAAAAAAAAAACCTTAAACGAGTCTAATCTTAGGCTGAGCTTTTTTAGTACCTTAAATGAGGCAAAGCTCGACTCGAGCTAGGCTTGACCAACCTAAACGGGCTTCTCATACAAGACTCGAGCTCGGGCTTAATAACTAAACAAGCTTTATTTAAGGATTGGCTTGAGCTTGAAAAAGCTCGGCTCGTTTTGAAGATTTTTACTGATCTAAGTTTGAGTAACTCAATAGAAACTTGGCTCGTTTGCACCCCCTAGCTATTAACCTTATGTGCATTAACAGAGCCAGAATTTTTTTTAAAAAGGTTCATCTTTTTTGGTGGCCAACTTTCTCACAATCACACGTTAAAATCTATGGATCGTGTCGGGTTAAATTTCTCACACCAAATGGAGTCACTATTTTTATATGTTGCAATTTCATTGAACCAACAAAAATACGAAGTTTCAGAAGTTCGACGATTCATATGGCAGGTTGTGGTGGATGGGTGTTTGTTATTCCGAATAAATAGAGCCATTCGTTTTGTGGAGCAAATACGTACGGCTATTAATTTGAGAGTGCCACTTGTTTGTGACCCTTCATAAGGTTCATAATAAAGTTTGTGGGTCTTCCCATAAGCTATGTGATTAAATGTGAGAACCTAAATTCATTTATTTTGAAATTGTGTTGATCCAAATTAGGAAGGTGGGGGCGTATGCGGGTAGTGGCCATCGAGAGAGACAGGGGCATTTAAGTGTGCAGAGAGAGAGAGAGACAGAGAGAGAGAGAGAGAGAGTTGTCGTGTTCCAGAGGTTTGTGATGAGTTGTCGAATGTGGGTTGGATGCATGTCGGGTTCTAGCGGGTTGCGTCCCTTCCCTTTGTATTCATCTAAAACTCACCAGAAGTCTAATACAAACTCACTTTTAACTCTACTAATGTCTTTACAAAATATCTACATTTTCGCATTATTATCATTTTACAATTGGGTTTTTCATAAAAATAAAATTTATAAAATCTAGTTTAATTTATGTTGGTAATGTTTTTTTAGTAAAGCTGAAGTATTGTATACTAAAAATAAAAACAATGCAAGAGATTATTATATAAATAAATGGATTTTTTTTAAATCAAACAACATATATTTTTAATTGTTTTATCCAATTTCCTAGGTTTCAATAATTTAATATTAAAACACATATTGCACAAGTCATTAATATAAAATAAACTCGCTCGGCTCTGTCCTCATCGCCTGAGAGCATCCTTGCGCTGTTTGGTTTCAAACCCTGGTTCGAGCAGGAGGAATACATCATGCTAATGCTAATGTGTCTAGGATGATCCACATCTCAGGATCAGACGCCGATGAGCAAATTGAACTATCCATGTGGTTGTAGCAGTTGCGCACACGCTCTCCTTCTGCAGGCTCTTCCCTCTAATGTAGCCCTTTGAGGGCGCGGCTGCCGGCTGCCACCTCACCCGCATGCGTGGGTTGAATATAGTCTTGGAGCTTTGTAAAAAAGTCACAAAGCAAATATTGAAAAGGTCAACCTAAAGATGTGTTGGTGATATTGTCATTGATATGAAGAAAAACTTGTCATGGGGAGCAAATGATTAAAGGAAAGTCAAAACCATTATTTTTTAAAATATTGGTTTAAGACCAAAATCTAGAAGTACTAAAATTCTGAGGTAAACATGACTAAAATTTCATGTCATGGCAAATTAAACCCCATTTGAATCCGGCCCAAACCCAAACCCAATCTGGCCCAAAAGGGTTGCAAATTGGGTCTAAAGCTGGTCACTTTGTTCAAGTTTCCAATAAAATGAAGTTGGGTTGAAATGAATCATCATAGTAAAAAGGTATTAAAATAGATTCATCCACCATATTACAAGGCATTGTATGTGGCTGTGGAGGCTACAGGGAGGATGAGTTTCGGGTGGGTTTGGCCCGAGGAACCAAGTAACTGACCGGTTAAATCCCAATACCAGGTCCGGTCGTCGGTCCCATAAATTTAGTTTTTGGTGATGCTTTCAGGCAGGTTCAGTCCCAACCCGGCAAAAATCCGAAAGAATCACCATAACTACCATGTACCGATTAAATATGGTTTGCGTGTGTATATATCGGTCGATCTCAAGGTGTTAGGTATGCTGATGAAACATGTATATGCTTTCAAACAATAAAATAAAAGTTATGAAACATTAGACACAAGAAAATTTTGTTAATCTCACACAAAGTTGTGTATGCATGAAAATTTTAGTTTACAATACAAAGCAGACATATATCTTATTAACCAAGGTCTATCGAAGTAAAACGAGCATCATCAAAAAAGGGTACAAATTACAAAAGCAATGATTAATAATAATAGACCTCGATTTTCTTTGTTTCATGGAACCGAAGAGCAGTTACTTTTTACCAGTCATACCTGCAACCACCTGCAATGATCCATAATTAGCTGACTGAGTAGTTGACAATATTTAAAACCACGTGGATTAGTGGATTAGTCCGTTAAAAGACCAGATAAACAAGCTAAAACCTCTTTTAAAACTACTAATCTTTGCTAGCATAAATCCAAACTACATAAATCAATTACGTTGCTTACATCGCTTAATGCGGGTGGAGGAACCTGCTTCGTTGATTCAAAGGAATCGAGCATCGGCCGCACGAATGCAGGAAGAAACAGCCCTAAAATTCACAGTCAAAGTTAGTATAGAACAAGATTATATTTGGCAAGATTAGATTTATAAAAATAGTATAGTACTTCTATTGTAAACACCTAAATTACTTCATTTTACATGAAACTAAAACACTTCAGCATGGAACCAGTGGAATGTGGTGAAAGACTATTTTAGGGGTGTGCATGAAACCGGAAAAACCAACCTGAAACCGAAAAACTTAACTGTAACAGACACTGACGGTTTGGTTTTATGTTTCTGTAAAAACCGAACTTACGATTTGGTTTTGGTTTTGCATGCGAGAAGAACTGAAAGAACCAAGCGTCTAGATTGGCATATATTTTAGCCCAAATGTATAACAATCAGTTAGTTGTTAATTTAAAACATGATTGAGGCCTAAATTCATAATTTTGGGCCAAAGGTTTCTTCGACCCAAAATTTTCAAGCACAAATGATAAAACCGTAAAAACCTATAAAACCAAACGAAACCGAATTTCTAGATTTTCATATATTCTAGCCCAAATGTATAATAATCAATTAGTTATTAATTTATAGCATGACTCGGGCCTAAATTCAATTTTTTTTTCTCAAATGGTATAACTGAAGAAACTGAAACCGAACCAAAACCAAAACAAAATCCGGAAAAACAAAAACTGAAGTTTCAATTTTAGCTCAAAATGACCCAAACTATCAATTAGTTATTAATTTAAAACATAATTCAAGCCTAAATTCATTATTATTATTATTTTTTGCTCAAATGACAAAACTGAAAAAACCAAAACTGAACCAAAACGAAATCCGAAAAAACTGAAGTTTTGTTTTTGGTTCAACTTAACCGACCCAAACCGAACCGTGCATGCCCCTAACTAAGCACTTTGAAAGTCGGCTATAGTTTCAATCCAAACCCTAAAAACCCAAAAATCTATTAATTAGGGATTGAATCAACTGAAGTTGATACAATCAGCATCCAACAATGTATAGATCTAGTACAGATTGGATCGGAAGACAAATTACATACAGAAATTAGGGTTTATAATAATAATAATAATAATAATAATAATAATAATAATAATAATAATAATACCGAATCCGCCGATAAGACATGAAGCGGCAACAATAGGCTCTTGGACGACGAACATCTTCAGCTTCTCCATGATCGCCATTAACCTTTTCTTCGATGCTCTTCACCGGCTTTCGATTTTGACCTTTGTTGACTCTGGGGGCTACTATTTAAACTTGCTTATGAGTTGTTTTTATAAGCTTTGAGTTTGGGTTATTGTTAAATAATTTACAGATATAGTCTACGTGATTTATTCGAATATGTGGTTTTAGTCCAATATTTGAATATGTGGTTTTAGTTCAACAGTTTTAAGTCTGTGATTTTTGTCCAAATGGCTTCATTTCGTTTGCAATTAAACCTGAACCCACTAACCACGTTAAGTCTGGTCGTTAAACCCATCAGCGTGCCCCTCACGTGAGGGGTAGTTTTTTCCTTTTTCTCCCCAAATAAACCTCAACCCTAATTTGCAAGCCCCTTCGCGCGAGGGGCTGAGGTGCATTTGGGGGAAAAAGGACAAAATTGCCCTTCACGTGAGGGGCACGCTGATGGTTTAACGATCACACGTAACAGGGTTAGTGGGGTCAGGCTTAATTGCAAGTGAAATGAAACTAAAGAGACAAAAATCGCAGATTAAAACTATTGGATTAAAACCGCAGATTTAGACAAACCACAAGGACGAAAACCGCAGTTTACTCTAATTTATATATGTTTTTAACTATTATTTTTTATATTTTTAGAAAACCATAAATAAGCTCAAACTCGTATAGTATTTAAATGAGCTTTAGCTTTAGCTTGGCCGTAGAGTGTGAAATTAAGAAGTGGAAGAAGAGATCTAGAGTGTTGGATTTGTTGATGTAGTGGTTGTGAGTAGTTGATGTTTTTTTTTTCTTTGATGTGTTTTATTTTAAAGGGAAATATAAAGGGGATTAAGGATAAAAAGGTCTATGTAGAATTGGCAACTTTTTATCTTAGGTAACTCTTATTTTTCAGCCTATTTATTATTATTTAGTTTCTCTCACCTTCCTATGATAATCATCGAAGTGTTTTTCAAGTTACGATACCTTTGTAAGTTTCTGGATCCCCCCCCCCCCCTTTGTTAATTTCCAGTTATTTCTTCCAAAAAACGAGGTGTTTTTCTAAAAATCCATCGAAATGTACTCTCCATGGTCTGTTTATTTTCATCTTTCTTTCCAGATGGTTCAATCTTTGATGTGCCGTATCAGTTGGAAGAAGATGGATAAGTAATCGCCATCGCCGAGTGATGCTTTAAGTTTATTGATGAAGAAGCATCAAGGTGTGTTATTTAATTAGACTGATGCAATGAAATTTTTTAAAATCCCCCAATTTCTAGGTTTTCCGTTTTCGTACTTGTTTGCTTGGCTTCGTTGTTGATGCTAATTATTGTAATAGAATCACATCGGCATATGGTTGTCTTGTTGTTGTAAGTGTGGTTTTGTTAATTTCCGGAATGTGTTTGTATCGTCGTTTGTAGACGTGTTTTTGGTAAAGTTTGGTGTGTTTGTACAATATCACATGTAAATGTGACATGCAGACCGAATCTTGATTGTATTGTTGTCTTGAAATGTGTTTTTTGGAAAAGGTTGGTGACGGGTGAATGTGTTTTAAATTGTATGTTTTGTTGTTTTATTATTTGAAGTGGGTTTTGTTAGTTAAAGGAGTAATGTGTGTTTTTGTTTTTGTGTGCAGGGAGACTGTAAGATCTCGGATTTTTCAAACTCGTATTCGTTTACATATAACCCGATCCGAAAACGTTGTTCGGATCCTTATTATTTACAAAATCAAACGAGTTTAAGTATTTAAGATTTTGCATTTTCATTTTATACCTTTCGTGTTCCTTAAGTTGTTCATTCTTTGTTTAAACTTTAAAATAATCGATTTTTAACCATTTGATAAAGTTCAGCGACCATATTTGTCAAAAATAAAATAAAAATGAAAGTTTCCCACATTTGGCTGGGGCGCCATGCGGTGGCACCTTTCTAGGGTGGCCACGCGCCGCCGTGGCATATCTGTGCAGTTTGTTTGTTTGTTTATTGTTTCCTAGTTCGTTTTTGGCACGAAATCACTTATTTTAGGTCTAAATCGAGTAAATTAAGTACCAAGAAAAGGAATATAGCCAACACACATGCTCATATTCATTACCCCTTGTCCAAGAATGAATTTACTGGTTATTATATTGATTTGAGCATTAAAAACATATTCAGTTTCTTAAACGAGTGAAATCACTATAATTAGTTCGTTTTAGTGTTTCCTATATAAAAAACTCATATTTTATCTGTCACAAACTTTCTCTAAACCCTAATTCATCATTCCCAGCCGTCATCCTCTTCTGGCAATCATCATCTTGCTCGTTTTTTGCTTATTTTTTTGAAGATACAAGCCATGAAGGTTGACTTTGCTTATACATCAACCTTTGACTCTTCTTAACAATTGATTCATTCATTATCCGGGTAAGTTGTCTTCTGTAAAATCATTCATACATATTCCTTAGTCAATAACCTTCAATCAATTTCCATGGTTGAAGGATGTTGACTAGTCAATTTGATTAAAACTTGGTAAAGGGTAAAAAGTCAACAAGTTTGACTATCCATTTTCTCATACTTCTGGTCGGAATCAACGTTGGGTCCAGAAGACTTTTATTCTCATAACGAAATTTTAAGGCTTTTGACCAAAAACCGACTTCCGACTCGCTGTTCGTATTCTGGTCAGTACCGAATCGTTTAAACGTTTAAATTTACATAACCGGAGTTCTAGGCGTCCGTTTGGATCGATTCCAGTGGCAACGAGTTCATTTTACTCATATTTTCTTACCTCAAAGTTTTAGGTTTAGTTGGTTTATTTCATTCGACGCATTAGAAGACGATCTAATTAATACTTGACTCGTTTATTGTTATTATTATTCACTTGCCTTTGATTTAAGGTGAGTTTTATCATTTCCCTATTTTACTAAATTTTCACAAGTTTTTTAGGACATATTCGTATTATCCGTATTTCGTATTATCTATATATCACAAAATAGCAAACATGTAATTGTGTGTGATCTATCAAATATACTTGCTGCATGCTTACTTGTTTACTTTAATGCATTCGGAGAGGTCTAACATATTCTCATTTATAGTATGATCATACTATTGACCCACGCCCGATTTTCTTGGCAACGGTCTTACTATTTGCTCATGGTTGATTTACCAACGCCCGATTCTCTTGGCAATGGACACCTTGTTTGCTGATGGTTTGATTTATTTACCGCAACTTGTTACGTTTTGCTTATTTCATATATTATAATTATATCATTGCAAAACTGGTGATAATCTCACTCAACTTTATGTTGACAAACTCTATTGTATTTTCTACGCATATGCAGGTTATCGATTGACTTGAAGATTGAAGTTTTGGACACTTAGTAAAGACCTTAGTGTTTAATGAAGACAATTTTTCTTAAATTTTTGTTTGGGTTATATTTGCTTTGTTTGTATTAATTGTTTATGTATTAGATATTGTATGTACTTTAAATGAAATAACTAACTTAATAGTTATTGTCATTTTTAATTATGATAGTACTTTTGAGCTGTGAGCAATCAGCTCACGCTCCGGCATTTCCACCTTAGGTTGGGGTATGACAGATTGTTATCAGAGCCGAAGGTTTTAAGATAGGTCGTTAGAAATTGTCCTAAACATATGCTTAGGACCCTGTACGTGATTATCTAAACTGCCTTATGTGCTTATTAAAATTGTTTACAGCTTATGTAGATAAATTGTTTTATTTTATTTATTGTGCATGCACACACAAATTCCGATGCTATGCCTCACATTCATTATATTTTCTAAATCTTTTATTTTTAGTAGATTGCTTTTTATTTTGGGAAATTCCTTAAGAATTCTCGAGTTCTGTTTTTACTCCCTCTCCTTAGGGCATGGGAGTATGACATGTTCGGTAAGTAACCATAGGGGGCGAGAGAATTGTGAGTCGGGCCTTGGCAAAACGATTCCAAGAATCAAAGATAAGACGCTATTCCTTACCTGGAGGATAACCTGACCACAATACTCGAGCCTCTAGGCCAAAGCAGAACAAGATGTCATACGACCAGAACCCTAAGTAGTTAAATGTAATCGGCTAAACGGTTGCATTCCTTTTATAAAAACCGAATTCACGGTGCTTCTTGGCTAAATTCGGGAAAACTTCCAATATTATGTTTTATTATTATTTATTTTAAAATGCTTAGTTGGGTGAAAAATCCATGGGCACTCCAACTATCCATTTCTCAACCTGTTTTCAATTTGACATATCGTCCGGGGTGGTTCTCAAGATACTCCAACTACTCATATTTGATTCGTTGATTCGATATTTAGTTGGGTCCGTTAAAACGCCATGTAACGCTCATGGGCTGACCAACTACATTGATTTGATAATTCCTTAATTAGTTGGGTCAGTTAAATGCCATGTAACGCTCATGGGTCGACCAACTCAATTGTTTGTTAATCGTTATTTTAATTGGGTCAATAAATTGCCATGGAACGTTCATGGGTGGCCCAATTCACAAAATTTATCATGCTTTATTTAGTTGAGCCATTCAAATTGCTATGGAAAGCGCATGGGAGGCCAACTCATTTGATATGTTTTGTTATTTAATTTAGGTTATCGAGCTATTATGGAAAGTCCATGGAAAGCCCAACCCAATCATATTTCATTTTTGGATTTTACTTTTAGATAAACATGGTTTAATTAAATATCTCAAAGTTATTCACATGGTTTTAAATTCCTATGCGTCCCCAAGACATGATAATTCACTAGCACAATTCTATTTAAATTCACGTCCCTACTATCTCATATTGACTCATTTCCACAACTTACCCATCATCTCGTGAAATTTCATCTTTGGTCCTCATAGAATGTTTTCCCTAAGAATTCATTATCGTAATCAACATCGTTCATCTGCTTCTCACGATCGCCGTCTGACTACTTGTCACACCCCGACTTAGGGCCTGGGTGCGACGCCCGTTAGTTGGTATCTGGTTTTGAAAATATATCAGAGTTGCGGGTTATTAGCGGAAGTCTTGTAAATATAATATATAAAATGTCGGGTTAGAATCCACGTTTGGATATTGTAAAATATCAGCGGAAGTCTTTTCGGATAAAATATTATTATATTGAAATCTCGGGAGTTGAATACCTGTTTGATAATTTAAATACATATCTTTAGAAAATATCATTCTTTATAATATTCTGAATAAAATATCTGAGCCATCAGATCACCTCTAATGACTATGTCTCCAATCTTCTATCAGTCCTGCCTGTCAGTTCTATTCTTACAGTTCCTTGAAATATGGGGGAAAAATACGTCAGCACACAGCCGGTGAATGATGCTGACTCAATAATACCAGTGTGTAAACAATAACAATACCTTTGTGACACTACTCATTAGGCACCCAACTCAATTGGGTTACAATTACCCTAAGTACATGTGCAATTAATCATATACACAATATCATTTCTCTGATCAGTCTCGTAGACTACCAGAGGCATGTTTAATGATATGCATGGCCTTGGGGAAATCCGAATCACCATGTATGTATGGATCCAGACACATGTATACTCTTAATTTGAGTATGCCCGTTTCTCATTATTGTAACACAAAGTTTTAAGGATTCGTAAATCCTATGTAAACAGTTCAAACTCTAAAAGAGTTGTAAAAGTTTGGGGCGTATTCACCTTTTATGATTGTAATCAGTTTCTGACACTGATTCCTGTATATTGATAAATTTCGGTTACTGACCCCTGTCTGTAAATCAGTTTCTGTTATTGATTCCTGTTTTCTGTTTTCAGCTTTCAGATTGATTGATTGGCTGTTATCTCAGACCTATAGTACGAGTATAAAATTTGTATAAATATCTAGATCAACGATCTAGCTTCAAACCCCGTAGTCTGTTTTGTATAGCTGTAACCTTGATAATTTATTTGTTGGTATAAAACATGTGGACATTTAGTCTCTTTGTTTATTTATTAATTATATATCAGGTTTCTTCTTCAGGAAGAAACATTTATATTAGGTTTCTTCTTCAAAAAGAAACATTACTTTAACTATAACCTGTGTGAATGAATAGTATCTTTCTTAATTATTAAGAAATACTATTTAACTATAACCTTTGCATATAACGGATTTCGTTTCTTAATCGTGAAGAAACAATAATTAACTATAACCTTTGCTTATGAAAAGCTATATTATATTTAACAATGATCAAGGTTTGGGCTATACCCCCGACTATGGTCTAAGCGATTATAATAATAATAATAAAATAATATTTAAACAGAACCCCTATCTCGCATGGGTATTCGGAGTTAGTTATCTACAGCTGATCGAGCAGTACTTCTACTCTATATCGCGTACTACACCATAAACCGTCAGAGCTTCGGAGCTTGGCATGTTCCACGAGGTTGGCGCACAACCCGAGGCTAGTGTGTGTAAAATGTGTGTGAATTTTGGTGTGAAATGAAATGCCGTGAGCCTCCCCTTTTATAGCCGAATTTGGGTACCATCGCGTAGCGCGATGGTCCCTTGTCTTAAGCCATCACGTAGCGCAATGTCAGAGAAACGACGCGTGGCTGCTGACTCAGCCCTAGCGTCTGCCATGTGTCCCCTGGTCGCGACACGTGTTGCTGCGTCATCACAGGCCGTCGCGTAGCGCGATGGTCTTGAGTTTGGGCTCATCGCGTAGCGCGATGGGTTCCAGAACTCAAATTTCCATTTTTAGTCCCTCGTCTTTGATAACTTGCTACTTCTTAACCATACTTACATTTCAAAAAATACTAAAGCGGCCCTTATGCGGATCGCGGAGATGCGAGTGTGTGAAGTGCGCCATCAAAATGCCACATTACGCCCATTGCCCGAGCCCGAGATCGAGCGCGTCGGGTGCTTCGCACCCTCCGCTAGGACTATGGAGAGTGGTTAGCTACATTAAAACATTTCTATGGAAACTTGCTTCCTTATAAAGAGCTTCCATTTATTTGTTTGTTTCCATGTGGGATGAAAATTCCATTCCTTATTTATATCCATGGGGAATGCTTCCCTTTTCTTCCATCTTTCCATGTGGGATGGACTTTCCTACTTCCTTAAACATAAGATGCTTAATTTTTTTTCTTATCTCATTTTTCCCATTACTTGCTTTTAAGATTATTTTTAATCCTTCAACTTTCAAAGTTGACAACTTTAACCCAAAATAAATATGGGTTTTCCCTAGATGTTACACTACTAGAATCGCCAATGAGTTTGCTGTTGCTATGCCGTTAACCAAACAACCGCCAACCTCAACAAAACAAAAATTCCCCGAACAAGAAATCTTATACCAACTCATACCCGTTATGCTCCACTTGTAATTATCATTTTGTAATGTTATTTAAATTATCTTCTCTTATTTATTTCAATTTCTCAAACTATAAACTATCGAGCGCATTTCAATCTTTACCATAAACTTTAACTATAAACATTTTATTACTTCTTGTTTTTTCCTCAATCTCATGTTACTTTTCACAACTTATCCTCCATCTTATAAGTCTTTGTTATTAAAATTCAATTATTTTAATTTTATTATTAAACTGAATTTTTCATCATTCAAATTTAATTTCTATTATTAAATTAAATCTTTCATTAATTAATTTAATTTTTTTATCATTAAATTGACTTTTGATTGAATCTCCCTGGAAATCCATGTATAACTCGATCACTCACTTTATTTATTGGCATTTTCACGATTATTGTTGGACTTTCATTTTTATTAAGTTTCATTATTTAGTTGAAATTAAACGGTGGTTCGTAAATATTTCAACTCCCTACTTTGATTTTTGATACATCTTGAAAACTTTGAATGCTTTAATGATAACTTCATTAGTTGTTAGAATAGTCATGGTGGTTCATGCATTTCTAGCCTCGTGTTTCTCTTATTTTATTGAATTATTTCGCATTTCATTTTCATTTTCACTATTAAATTTAAAATTCGCTATTTACTTAGATTTCCATGATAAATCATGGGTACTTCAATTTACTTATTTCATAATATTTATAACAATTTTGTGGAAATAGGAGGATTTCTCGTAATTCGTTGATTCTTCAATTGCCCACCTTATATTTTATCTAATTTTAAAGATTTAATTGGAATATGTCTATCTTGGTGATTCGGGAATATCCGCTTCCCAATTTAATCTATTAACGATTGGTTTGAGTACGCACATTTTCACCTTTTCATTTATATTTCAATTATTATTTACTAATTATTATAATATTTTAGTTTTGTAAATTGAATTAATCGCATCTCAAATTTACAACTTGAAAAACTATAATTTCATATCAATATCTCTTTAAATCTCATAAGTTTCTTAACTAACCAAACTCGACTCATCAACATATTCATTAACTTTGTTTAAATTTATACTATCGGTCTTAAGAATTTCGTTCCTAATGTTTACAATATTTAAAGATTTCACATGTCATTACCCATTTTAAGATTTGTTGCTAAATAAACTTTGCGCATTTAATCTCATGAATCAAGTTTCTTTTATCTACCAAGGTTAACTTCTTATAATATCCTACTCTTAACTTATTCTCGTATATCCCGATTCATTTTAACACCTACTTTAAGAAATCCATTTTCTTTCAATCTTCAAGATTTTTCTTTTATAAGTAAAAGATGTTTTAGAAGTTTCCCTGTTTTATTAATCAAACTCGAACATTTATTTTTAGAAGTGTTTCGTACATTGGTTATCTGTTGGATTTATATTTGAATTTATCAAAACTTTTGTTTCTCTCAAAATTTTAGTTTTCAATGTTTTATAAACCATATGATGGGGCAGATTATATGGACCATCCGACGACAAGAATAATTATGGATGCATACATAATTATCCAAGTCCTCGCATGAAAATCATAATAGGTACAATTGTGTGTCATGAACTAGAACCGAATGTAGTTTGAGTAACGGTACAAATGCTAAGATGATAAGGACATGGTGGATACGATGCTGGTACATCCTATATATAAGTGCTCTTATCGGATTGTCATTTGGAGCGTTGCTTCGATTGTTAGAAATTCTATGCTATGATATTTTCCTTAAAAGTTTAATTATTTTCAAAAACGATTATGTTTTAGTTTTTCTTAATTTCGGGACAAAATTCCCTAAAGTAGGGGAGATTGTAACATCTCGGATTTTTCAAACCCGTATTCATTTACATATAACCCGATCGGGGAACATTGTTCGAATCCTTATTATTTACAAAATCAAACGATTTTAAGTATTTAAGATTTTTCATTTTCATTTTCATTTTAAACCCTTCATGTTCCTTAAGTTGTTCATTCTTTTTTTTAAACTTTAAAATAATCGATTTTTAACCATTTGATGAAGCTCAGGTGTCAAAAAAAAAATGAAAGTTTCCCACATTTGGCCGGGGCGCCACGTGGTGGCACTTTTCTAGGGTGGCCACACGGTGGCACTTTTCTAGGGTGGCCATGCGCCGCTGTGGCATATATGTGCAGTTCATTTGTTTATTGTTACCTAGTTCGTTTTTGGCATGAAATTGCTTATTTTAGGATTAAATCGAGTAAATTAAGCCCCAAGAATAGGAATATAGCCAAGATACATGTTCATATTAATTACCCCTTGTTCAAGAACGAATTTTACTGGTTATTATATTGATTTAAGCATTAAAAACATATTCGGTTTCTTAAACGAGTGAAATCACCATAATTAGTTCATTTTAGTGTTTTCTATATAAATAACTCATATTTTATCTGCCACAAACTTTCCCTAAACCCTAATTCATCATTTCCAGCCATCATCCTCTTCTGGCCATCATCATCTTGCTCGTTTTTGCTTATTTGTTTGAAGATACAAGCCTTGAAGGTTGACTTTGCTTATTCATCGACCTTTGACTCCTCTTAACGGTTGACTCATTCATTATTCGGGTAAGTTGTATTCTGTAAAATCATTCATACATATTCCCTAGTACATAACATTCAATCAATTTCCATGGTTGAAGGGTGTTAACTGGTCAATTTGATTAAAACTCGTTAAAGGGCAAAAATAGTCAATAAGTTTGACTATCCGTTTTCTCATACTTCTAGTCGGCATCAACGTTGGGTCCAGAAGACTTTTATTCTCGTAACGAACTCGAATTCCGACTCTCTGTTCGTATTCTGGTCAGTACCGACTCGCTTAAACGTTTAATTTAACATAACCGGAGTTCTAGGCGTCCGTTTGGAGCGATCCAGTGGCAGCGAGTTTGTTTTTACTCGTATTTTCTTACCTCAAAGTTTCAGGTTCAGTTGGTTTATTTCATTTGACGCATTAGAAGACGATGTATTTAATACTTGACTCGTTTATCATTATTATTATTCACTTACCTTTGATTTAAGGTGAGTTTTATCATTTCCCTATTTTACTAAAATATTTTTACAAGTTTTTTGGGACATATGCGTATCATCCGTATTTCGTATTATCTATATATCATAAAATAGCAAACGTGTAATTTGTAACATCCTGTTTTAGGGTAAAAAAAATCGTATTATCGTATTATCTATGTGTTGGACAAGCTTAAATGCTTTACGCCCTGTTGTTAATTGTAATCGTTAGACATGTAACAAAAGTTTTAGTAGTTTTTATATAAGATTACGTTTCCGCTATAAGTCTGTGCTGACTGTCGCTGCAAATGCCCATCATGGGTGGGGTGTGACAAGTTGGTATCAGAGCCGTATGTTTTAGCGAATTAGGTATCTAGTGGGAATACCTAGGCTTTAACCAGAATACCTTATAAAAATGATTAAGACTCTGATATCTAGACTTGATTATCCTTGAGTATGAATAATGAAACCCATAGGGAAGTCAACCCAAAGATGTCCAAAAGAAAGAATATTAAGTGCGTGCCGAACTTTGTATGATAGAGGCACAATATGGTAGTTGGGAGTATCATGGTGTGTATCGGAGATTGTTTTCATGCTTGGCCAGTATGGAGGTTAATGAATGACACTGCTATGATCTCGCAAACATTATATTGTACTGAAATCAGCAGATAGTAATTAGGAAAAGGAAAATGCATAGATGAATATGCATATAAAATTTCCTTAGTTGAAATTCCAAATTACTTTAACTTATAGAACGGTGTAAGGCCTAAATGAATATCCTAGTCATGTGATTCAGTTAACCGATTGAGAAAATAAACGTATCCAGTACGGCAGTACCCATAAAGGATCATGGCATAAAAGCCCCTAAAAAAATGGGGAATATCTTTGATATATGCCTTTGCAATGAAATGATGAAGTGATAATTGCAACCAATAAGTTCTGTGATAGAGCTAAAGATTGGTGGAAGGTCTAGAAATAACCCAAATCCAAGGAAGTAAATAGGAGAATGTAAGACGTGCGGAAAAAAAAGACACTTGGGAAAGTGTTGATACTGGACTCCAATTTATGTTAAGTAGAAAAAAAAAACCTGGACATATGACACCACAATATGCAAGTCCAGTAAGATGTTGCTACAACTGTAATAGACCAGAATACATGAGTAGAGAATGTCCCGAGTTGAGGCAACACGGTGAGAAAGCTATTGAAGGATTAAGAAACACGAGTAAGTTAAGTGTATCTAAGCTTCGAAATCATGAGACTTGGATTTCCATGATAACAATCAAGGAAGCTAAGGAAATACTTGACATTGTATCTGGTACCCCTTTCTTAAGCTCCCTACCAGCTTGTGTTTTACTTGATTCTAGAAACTAGTAAATCCTTCATAGCCATAAATATTCCAACCTAGAATTCTTCGTTAAAAGTAAATTGGTTAGGGAAATAGAAGCCAAGGTTGCTAGTGTTAGAAATTTCATAGTAACTAAGATACATCTTCAACTGGAAGATTGTGAAAATTCCGTTTTCCAATTGAAACAGAAAAAAAAAAGATTTGCGGTTATATAGTGGGGAAGAACAAGATCATTCGTTGCTCGATGACAAAGGTAAGAGACCATGTTCCTGTGGTGAGATACTTCTCTATCGATATCTTAGGCATCCTCCCCCCCCCCCCCCCCCCCCGAGAGAGAGAGAGATATCTAGTTTAAGATTGACTTCATTCCTAGAGCTTATCCGATGGCTAAGAATCCATATCATTTGGCACCAACAGATATAAAAGGGTTTTATATACCCAAGTGTGTCGTTGGAGGGCGCACGCATCCTACTTGTTAAGAATAAAGACAAGATGACTATCAAGAATAAGTATCATTCACCTAAATTTGATGATCTATTCGACTAATTGCAAGGATCTAGTTGATTTTATAAAATTGACTTAAGAGCATGACAACATCAAGTAAAGATACAAGAAGAGAATGTACCTAAAACGAATTTTCGGACTCACTAGTGACATTACAGTTTGTGATAGTGCATTTTGGCATAACCAATTCTCTTGTTGTCTTCGTGGACCTCATGAATCGAGCATGCCGACCAACACGAAATAGATTTTTTATTGGCTATATCAATGAATTCTGATTTATTTACCTACAAGGAGGAGCATGTTCAACGTCTTCAGGAAATTCTTATTGCATTGCAAAAAGGAGAAGTTATATAGGCGCTATTTTTTTCAAATGTGCGTGTATCTTCGGAAAAATACAAATTTAGGCCATGCTGTGAATGATGAAGAACATTGACGGGAATATTGAAAAAAAAAAACTAGTTCTAGCATCGCCTGAAGGAGCTAAGAATTAATGGTATATTTTGATGCCTCAAGTCTTGGGTGAGGTGGTGTCTTAAGCAAAGGGGAATGGTAGTTGCCTATGTCGCATGACATCTAAAGACATATGAGATGAACTATTAAACCATGACCTAAAGTTAGTCGCAACATCTTCTCGCTAAAGAATCTAAAACTCAAGACGATAAAAAAAATAATAATAAAAAAAAAAGTTCAACTATTGAATGAGAATGACTAAGGAATTAAGAATTGCACTCGATGAATATTGGTTTCAAGGACTTGTGAAGTCAAGAAAATGGTTCTTGACGAGATACCCAAGTCAAGGTATTCCATTTATTTGGGTGCAAGGAGAACGTACCATGATCTATATAATAAGTATTGATGGCTTGGCACGAAGAGGGACATCACAAAGTAGGTGAAAAATGTTTTACATACCTGCAGGTAAAGGGTGAACAACAAGGACCTTATACTAAGTTACAACCATTTAGGATAATTGTGTGGAAATAGGAGTACGTAAACACGGACTTAGTAACAAAACTAGAAAAGACCATAAAAAAAATTAATAATAATAATAATAATAATAATAATACTAGATGAGCTATTTATAAACAAGACTATCTCAAAACACTTGGCGCATGTGTCTATAATATTGAGATACCAAAGTTGCCTCGAGATTTAAAGGAAGTTTCAAGAATAATTAGGCATTAAGTTGTTTGACAGTACAAATTATCATCCATGACCTGATGATCAAAATAAGAGAACGATTCAAACTCTCGTACATGCTACGGGCATGCATTATTAACTTAGGAAGTAGCATTCTTGTCTGCCATTAGTAAAACATTCATATAATGATTCATTAGGATACTACTATATTGAATGCTATGCGGACGGAAATATAAAACACCCATATGTTGGGATGGGACTGGTCTGAAAGAACTTGGTAGTAAAGAGATTGTTAAAATTTCTATAGGAAAGATCAAGTAGTTAATTAAGTGCTCGAGTAGAACACATCACATGGGACAGACAAAAGTGTTACACTAATAAAAGAAGAAGACCCGCCGAATTTTAAGTGGGAGATTCCTTATTGTTAAAGGTGTCTCCATCAAAGGGCATAATTAGATTCATGAAGCAAGACAACTTAAACTCACGATTCACTGGCCTATAATAAGAGCATTACTTGAGTATTAAATGTAGTATATTGTTAGACGTACTAGATGAATTAAAGTTCTACAAGCCTAAAATCGTTTAGAACGACTATATAGAAGAACTAGAATTTGATGACGTCTAATATTTTAGTAAACAAGAAATTTCGAGGACGAAATTTTTGTGACGAAATTTTTGTAAGGTGGAGAGATTTGTAACATCCTGTTTTAGGGTAAAAATAAAAATAAAATATATTAAACTTATATATATATATATATTAAGTGAGTAAATGACGAGTAAAAGGATTATTTGAGACATGAGGTACTGACACAAGCGACTAGTAGTATGAGATACCTTTTAGTAATAATAAAATATATTATATTTGACCATACTTCATTTTTATCGAAACTTAGGTCGAAACGTAGAGAAAAATGAGCTCGCTATAGTATATTTGTAATTTTATAAAATGTTACCTATTGAAATTTATAAAAGAAAAATAAAACTTTAGCTATATTAATTACAATCATACTATAATAATAACAATACTATAATAATAACAACACTGTAATGATAATATAATAATCTTAAAAGGGAACTTGGAGACCAAGTCTGCGTTTTCAGATTTTACTTCTGTTTATTTATTTATATTTGAGTAAATCAATAACTAAGTCGGTTAACGTAATATAAATAGAATGGGAGCTTGAGATATAACTACATACAAGTTCTTGGTCCTCTCCGATCGTGGTAATTCTTCCTTCTTTTCTTTAATTAACTAATTAATTTTAATTATAGAATCAAATTTAATTACTACTTCATTAAAAGTAAATTAGAAAACCTAAGATAATATGTATGTTTTTGTATTTTAATTATAATAAATCACCCGGAGACTTAAGGGTAGCAACACACAAGTATAGTGATGGCCTTAGCATAACCTGTCTAGTTCATGCACTAGTTCATGCACAACTGACTGTGTGGTATGGTACGACCGCTTTGGTCATAAATGGTTAAGATAAAATGTAAATGACTGGATATGTTTGTTGAACCATAATATGTTTGGACTTGAATAGTTGTGCATGATAATGACGGTTGTTATGTGAAAGGCCTATAAGTATTAGAATATTACTTTTTGGACATGAATAAGTAAGTAAGTATATTAAATCCTAGATTTCAGTTGAAGTGAAAAGAGGCACACTAACTAAAGAAAGTCTGTTCAGGTGAGTTACTTAAACTATTTTCAAAACTTTGATACATGCTCATAAAACTATTTGGTATGTGATTGATCATGTATTTGCATGACGCATATGGTGTGGCACCCAAGGTGTTATATATATTATAATGATCATTATATTTTCCCAAGGGGACATGCACTTAATACAGCAGCAGACATGCGTAAAGTCTGTATGTGCGAATATATAATGCTAACCCGGCTTTAACGTGAAGCGGGCGGGTTATGATTATGGCATGACATGCAATGAGCTCATACGTGATCAATAAATTTATTTTCGTGTCTGAATTATTAAATATGTCGGTTTATGTGACTCACCAGCTTCGTGCTGGCGTATTTTTACTCGAGCATGTATTACAGGTTAATGAAGTAAGGATCGAAGATTAGCTGCTATGTGTTGGACAAGCTTAAATGCTTTACACCCTGTTGTTAATTGTAATCGTTAGACATTTAACAAAAGTTTTAGTAGTTTTTATATAAGATTACGTTTCCGCTATAAGTCTATGCTGACTGTCGCTGCAAATGCCCCATCATGGGTGGGGTGTGACATAATTGTGTGTGATCTATCAAATATACTTGCTGCATTCTTACTTGTTTACTTTAACGCATTCAGAGAGGTCCAACATATTCTCATTTATAATATGATCATACTATTGACCCACGCCCGATTTGCTTGGCAACGGTCTTATTATTTACTTATGGTTGATTTACCAACGCCTGATTCGCTTAACAATGGTCAATTGAGACCTTTTTTTCTCATGGTTTGATTTATTTACCGCAACTTGTTACGTTTTGCTTATTTCATATGTTATAAGTATATCATTGCAAATCTGGTGATAATCTCACTCAACTTTATGTTAACAAACTCTATTGTATTTTCTACGTATATGCAGGTTATCGATTGACTTGAAGATTGAAGTTTTGGACACTTAGTAAAGACCTTAGGGTTTAATGAAGACAATTTATCTTTAATTTTTGTTTGGGTTATATTTGCTTTGTTTGGATTAATTTTTATGTATTGGATATTGTGTGCACTTTAAATGAAATAATTAACTTAATAGTTATTGTCATTTTTAATTATGATAGTACATTTGAGCTGTGAACAATCAGCTCACGCTCCCGGCATTTCCGTCTTAGGTTGGGGTGTGATAGACACGAGGCCTGAGAATCGCATATAACACAACTTTGAGGAATGTTGGATGTGGCAAAAATGTCAACAAAGCTAAATGTTGGATGTGGCAGAAATGTCAACAAAGCTAAGTCGATGGGAAGAAACAGTGTGGCTTAAGGGGTATATGGATGGTGACGGATATTTTGTGTTAAAACATGTCTTTATCTCTATGTTTGTTGGTTTGGTAGATTACTAATTTTGTTGAATATTTGGGCTTTGTTTTGGTTTGATGAAGAAAATATGGATTATGGTAACTTGAACGTTTATTGCATGGTTAATTTAAGTTTGGAATTTGATTTTTGGTAGCTTTTCTTGTTGTATACAAGTGTGGCTGATCATCATTTTTTGTTACAAATAGTTATTCGATCAGTTTTGGTGTTTCTCATACATTTCCCTGTAAAAATGGAATAGCGTTAAGAATAGATAAATTTTAGTATGTGTTGAGTGCTGGGTATACTTTATTATAAACTTTGGTGGACATATTGTTGGTCAATAACAAATTAATATGAAAATTTCACAATATATTGAACTGCAACAGAATAATTATGAAAAATTAGTAAATATAGATCCATAAGTGCAAATCATTTACAGTTAGAACATCACATACTGACATACACATATCTGAATAAAGAAAATATCTTGCTCAAGGTCTTCGATGTGGCTAATCATGGTAAATTTGTTTGTGTTGATGTATATGGAGAAAGAAATGATTTTCGATATGTATTGTCGAAGAAATCAAGTCTTATAAATTGTGGGATGATGTTAAAAATTTTGAAATCAGTTTAAACTATTAATCCAATCATGGTGAGATTAGTTTAAAATGTGATTAGGTTAAACATAGAAATAGGAATTACAATTAATACGTAATTAGATACCATGATTATAATATTTGATTATTTACCATCCTACCCATGTGTGTTTTATTTAATTCAATGGTTCTTATCACTTACTATACTTCTTAGGAAACATTAACTTTTTATTCTAACATCTCTCTCTCTCTATCTTTCTCTCTCTCTCTCTCTCTCTCTCTCTATATATATATATATATATATATATATATATATATATGATGTGCTAAAAGTAGTTATCTAAAAACATGCTAATCTAAACATTAAGTAATAAATTCTAGACTTTTAACTTAACTAAAACTACTAACCGGCAAGTGAGTTGGTCGATTCTAGTACAGCTAAGTAAATCCGGATATCGAACCCACAAGACTCTTTTAATTACGTTAACTAGCTAATTAGATTAAGCTACAGACACGACTATTTATTTTATATTTGTTTAAAGGGGGGTTTTTAATTAAAATACTAATTTAAAACTATTATTAAAAACTAATTTAAGAAAACAAGTAATTTAAACGAAAACACAAGTTTGTTGATTAAATCAGATGATGATGAGGAAACTACCTAGGCTAGAATCCCCTAAATTTCAGTTGTTAATTAACCGAAAAAATATTTAGTTATGGACTGGGATCGTAAAATAGACACTTAAAAGAAAACCCGAACATGACCCTTGACCCTTCTCAAGAAGACACTTACGGGTTTCTAATAAGTTTTAACGCACACCAGTATTAAAAATCAAGTTTTCTTACGGTCACCCAATTAATTATGAATTAGTTCCTTTATATGAAATCCTACCTTACAGCGCGGAAATCAAGGCAGTCTAATATATTCAATTGACTCGATAGACAGAGTTAATCAATCAAACCTAGACGGACTCCTTACGAAGAACTAAATCCAGCAATCCTGATCAACAAAGACCTACCAATAACCTAGTACCTTACAACTATTAAGGTTAGCAGCACACTTAGACTTATTTAATTAAATAATATTATTCCTATGATTTTATTCGAAAACAATCATAAAATAGTCAAAAATACAAAGTAGATGACCTAATAGCAACCTATCATATGACAAACAATAATCAAGGCACCTACGGAATAATAAAACTCAACAAACAACCCTAAGCACACATATACATCAACTCAATATAACTAAACCTTTTACTAGTTCATAAAGCCATAATGATAAATAAAACCCAAGTCAAAATCAAACTTTAACAAAGGTTCATCACACCTAGATAATCTACAATATCTAGCCAATCATTGCAAAATCAAACACAATAGTTATAAAGGAAATCATGGTGAAAAATAATGTAAACGGAAGAAAATATGTGATAAAACCCGCAGTCTTCGTTCTTGATCGAGATGCACTTCACCGGCTGATTCCTTGCCTTCAAAGCTGCCAAAATATAAAATTCTAAGCTCCAGGAAACTCCAAATTCGGCTATGGTTCACAGGGTATTCTTAGGGTTAAGTTTAGAGGTGTTTAAATAGGTTTTCAAGGCCCAAAACTGATTAAAAAACGAACTTTCTGGAATCTGGCTCTCATAGCGCCGCGCGGCGGGGAAGAGGTTTGTGGCCGTGCAGCGCTCCGGCAAAATAGGAGGGGCCGGTCTGACCGGTCTGGTTCAATTCTGATGTGGTCCGGTTCGTTTTCTGATCCTCCGGTTCTCCAGTTTAGCTCATTTTAGCTTATTTTTTGCTCTTTTTAACCACGATAAACCTCCAGAACCTACATTATTCAAATATGTTAGTATTATAAAAATTCTAATCAAAACCAAACAAAAACTAATAAAATATTATTTAAAATATACAAAGGATTTCTATATATTTAGCATTATATCAATACACACACACACATACACGAAAGAGGTCGAACTTGAAAATACACAAGGTTCAAGTCCAGGCTCAATAACTAAACAACTTTATTTGAGGCTCAAGCTCGACTCGAGCTTGAAATTTATTTATTTATTTATTATTATTATTATTATTATTTGGAAATTTATTCTAAGCATATCTTTTTAACTAGTTAAACTTCTCACACTTACAAAAGTTTGTGTTTGTTGATCCATCCCAAGACTTGATCTAGACCTACCTCTCATTCAATGTGTTTAACCCGAAAGTATATGGTTAGCAACTATTAGCTGTTGTTAAGTGTATGGCAGAAGCTCTATACGCATGGATCTCAAACTTGACGTATGATACACCATTTACAGGTCATACTGAGTTTGACACGTCTTCAAACTCCTTTTAGACTTATTTTTCAACACGTTTGTTGGGTATCATTAACATCCAACTATTGGTCACAATACTCCCTTGTGACACCGTATCATCACTTACACGAAGAGTTTTTTTACCGGTTTAACATAATCACACTTGGCATAGTGCTTTATCACCAAAATATACTCCAAGTTTTGTACTTTTTGATTTCTTCTCCCAACTTTCTCAACTCCACACTGTCACCAAAGCAAAATGTGTGGCTTCACATATTTTATGGGGTTTCAACATTTGTTAGATTGACACATTTGGTATATTTAGCTTCATACGTGGTGAAACTCTATACCTTAATTATAAAAAAATTTATTCTATTACTACCGATAAGAAAATAAAAACCTTAGCACTGAGATCACAAGAAAAACACTATAACTAATATGTAGGGGAAAATTAACGTATAAATGAAGTTAACATGCTAACTGTGATAATCGAGTACAGTAATTATATATATAAGTAGAGTAATTAGGTAAATTACCTAATTACTCTACTTGATTTTCATAGTTAGCACGTTAATTTTATTTGTATTTAATCCAAACCCTTAATATGTATATAGTATTAAAAGAATAAATATGCATAAAACATAAATTAAAATATTTTAATAAACTTTTTATACATTAACCTATGTTACACTTTACTCTAAAAATGATCAAGATATATTTATTTTTTGAATGACCAACAAAATTTTATTAAAACCCGCTAGTGTTGTGTACTCAAACTAAGACAACTAAAAGACAATTAGTTGAGAAGCAACTACTGTGATTCGATTGATTTAATTGAAATATTACAATGAGAAATCAAAAAAATAACAAAGAATGAGATGAGAAACAAATTCTAGAAAAGGAGATGAGAAAACCAGAACCAACTTCTAACAATATTCATTCATGCTATACGCTCTCTTTCTAACGTCTTATATCCATGGCGTCTCTCCAATTCATTCTCGTTGGGCCTATCTCTTCATTTTAGTTGCCAAGTGGGCTTGGATCAATGTTAATAAAATCTAGCAAGGAGCTAGACCCATCAATTCAACCATTAAAATAGAAAAAACAACCCAACCATCCGGACACCAATACAAACCAAATCAAAGAACCATACTTCGCCCTAAACTACCCATCTTTACAAACGAAACTTGCACCAATTCTCTCAAGACCAACCAAACCAACTCGACCTATTCTTTATCCAAAGGAATCCAAACACTTTTATTTCCTCCACCAAACTAGTAACTTGAACCGTGGTCCTGTTATACACCAAGTCGTTCCTCTTCTTCCCCAAGCACCAAACCGCAACCTAAACAAATACCATGAAACATGTTTAATTTTTCCTTATTAAACAAGGAGAATTTATGCAAATCTCACAAGTCCCAAATACAAAAGATAAAGAAAGCTGACATCTTGCACCATTGTGAAATTAAGCTCCACATCGTTTGAGGCAAGGCCACACGAAGCGATCACATGTTTAATCGACTCCTCAACTTCCCCACAAATCGAGCACAAAGTCAAACTAGCCAAGATTAAATAAATTGTTTTGTGTTAAATATAGGTGTTAAAAACTTTAAATTATATCCCTCACTTGTAGCCTAGTGGTAGGAAAGCTTGGGGTTCTCCAGTAGAGACCCAAGTTCGATCCCCACTTGCATCACTTTGGTGGATACTGACAATGAAGGATTTGAGCTAGCTATTGCGATGTTGTTAATTTGGATCCCGAGCCCACGCTGGGCTTCATCCCTCCGTGTGTTACACCAGAAAGTTTTTCTGTTGTGACGACACAACGAAAGTGGCAGCCAGCAGTATGGCTTCTCGGGGAACGCCCAAGCCAAACTCTGAAGCTATTATGGACCCGGTTAAGACATCATATTCTGTTACTCTCCAATTTGAAAAGTGCGGTGACATAAACACAAAAAAGAAAGTCGCCTCTTAGAAAAACATAAATTATTTTGTATTAAATTAAAAACTAAAGTGTTTTGAGCATGCATGGCATAATAACTATAATAATAAAAATAATAATTAATAATCATATAGTTTCACATCGCATGTTCTTTCAAATTCCCAAGATTTGGATTGAGTTCATGATCTTTACACAATTCTTGAATTCTTCATTGCATGCATATAAATAATATTAATAATAACAACAACAATAATAATAATAATCTCTTGATCCGTTAATAAGGGGAACACAAATGGCGCAAAAACAAGGTGGCGGTGGTAGTCCGGCCGCCGGTAGCAGTGCCGGTAGTAGTCCGGCAGCCGGTGGCAGTGCCCGCGGTAGTCCCAGCGGGTTCTTTTCGTCCATCGCTTCGAGTTTTTCAAGCTTTAAGATGCAAGTTAATGGGTAATGAATGATTCTTGATCTGTTACATGTTAATTTGATTATTGATATCATTTTGTATCCATTCAGTGATGATCAATTACTAACAATTTGGTGGATTTTGCGTATAAACACATGCAGAAAGCGTTTTAATAATTAAAAAAAAAACCTCTTTTTGTTATTTAATAAAACGACTTTTGTATGTGTTTATATGCAAAAACTTTAGAAAAATATTACGTAAAATTGAGTTTTTTTTCACATGTAAAAATGAATTTTTTACATGTTAAAACTTAGAAGCTAAAAAGAATTATTTTCACATAATCATTTTGGGAGTTTTTGCAGATAAACACGAGTAAGAAGGCGTTCTGAAAGAAAAAAACAACTTATTTTTGTAAATTCTTTTTTTACTAGTTTTTTAAATATTAATTTGTTTTATAAAAGCAGCTTCTACATGTGTTTATATGCAAAAACACTGAAAAACATATGTAAAAATGAGTTGTTTGCGCGTAAAACACATGGCTCACCGCTTCCCAAATGAACCCATTCCCATAACTTCATAGAATGTTGTTAACTCCTCATATCTATATGTATCAATATACATAAATGTTTTAATTATCTTCTTGTTTAGCTTGCTCGGTTATGAGGGTCTTGAAGTTATCAATCCCGAGGGCGGCACAGATGATGCTGAGCTTGAAGCACAAAAGGGCAGATGGAAGCAGGAGGTGCAGTAAATAATAAATCTTTTGATTACAAATCTTGTCATTTGTTATTTTGTTTATTTTCACATTTTTTTCGCAGGAGCGTGACAGTTACTGGAGGTCAATGCAGAAGTATGTGGGAGCTGATATAACATCAATGGTGACTCTACCAGTACTCATTTTTGAGCCCATGACAATGCTGCAAAAAATGGCAGAGGTTTAACATTTGCTTCTTGCATATTGTTATTATTATTATCATTATCATTATTATTATTATTATTATTATTATTATTTTGTTGTAGTTGATGGAATACTCCCACCTTCTAGAGTTAGCCGACAAATGCGAGGATCCATACATGCGATTAGTCTATACAGGTCTACAAAATTTACTACTATATGTTTACATAAGTGCACATGTATGTATTTGTAAAAACATGAAAAAATAAAATTTGTTTCTTGTTACAGCATCCTGGTTTATATCAGTATATTATGCGTTGCAACGAACATGGAAGCCGTTTAATCCGATTCTTGGTGAAACTTATGAGATGGTTAATCATTGTGGCATTACATTTATTGCAGAACAGGTATACCTTGAATTATACATATATATGTTTAATTTTTCTTATTGACATTTTTCTTCACAAAGATTATTAATTTAAGAGCTTTTCGACCACTATTGTGTTTTCTGGTTAATTTCATTTTTTTTTTGTTTTATGATGTCTAAGCTTGTAAACGGACCAAAAACGAACGCGAATATTTGAAGGAACGGGATTTTCTTGTTCGTGTTCATTTGTAAAGAAAATGAGCATGTTTGTGTCTGTTTATTTTCGTTCACTAACAGTATAAATGTACAATTGTTCACGAACGTAACTGAACATAGATAAATGAATATAACTGAGCTAAAACCAGTTAAAAGTAATGTGATAAGTTATTAAATATATAAATGAATATACGAACTTAAACAAATGTAAACTAACGAACATCAAAGAATTTAAATGAGCGAATATTCACGAGCATAAACAAAAGAACGAGACATGTGTTAATGTTCGTTCGTTTACAAAATATACGAACTTTCTGGCAAACGGTTCACAGGTTGTTAACTGAACGTTTGGTTCGTTTACAGGCCTAATGATGTCAAAAAGTGACTAATAGTTTAATAATTAATATTAATCAGGTTAGTCATCACCCTCCCATAAGTGCTGCACATGCTGAAAACGCGCATTTTGTGTATGATATAACTTCAAAGGTGAAGACCAAGTTTCTTGGTAACTCTCTTGAAGTGTATCCTCTCGGAAGGTAAATAACTAACTCGGTTTCTTGTTTATATAAAAATAAATAATAATAGCAGCAGTAGTAGTAGTAGTGATAATAATAATATGTTACTTGCAGAACTCGTTTGAAGCTAAAGAAAGATGGAGTACTTTTAGATTTAGTTCCACCACTGACAAAAGTTAATAACTTAATATTTGGAAGAACCTGGATCGATTCTCCGGGTGAGATGATTTTGAACAATTTAACCACAGGAGATAAAGTTGTTCTGTACTTTCAACCCTGCGGGTGGTTTGGGTGCGTAGTTTAAATCCTTTACGTTTTGTTTGATATCAGAATAATATTTAACTTGTGTAAGTGTAACATTATGCAGTGCGGGTCGTTATGAAGTGGATGGATACGTGTATAATTCGAAGGAAAAACCGAAGATATTAATGACGGGAAAGTGGAACGAGTCTATGAGTTATCAACCGTGTGATTTAGAAGGAGAACCACTTCCAAAAACTGAACTGAAAGAAGTGAGTTTGCAGTATTATAAATAGGAAAAAAGTATAAAAATAAATGTGATTAGTTATATAGGTTTTATAACTTTTTTTTTTTGAAATATGGAGGTTTGGAGAGTTGCTGAGGCCCCTGCAGATGACAAATTTCAGTACACGCATTTTGCGCATAAAGTAAACAGCTTTACAACTGCACCGAAGAAATTATTTGCATCGGATTCTCGTTTAAGACCGGATAGATATGCACTGGAGATGGGTGACTTGACTAAAGCCGGTTCAGAAAAGAGCATGTGCGTACCTCTCTCTCTCACACACACGTGCGCGCGCATTATGGATTTTGCTATATTAAAGTCACTACAGTTGTGTAGAATGTATGTACTTGTGAAAAGAATATTTAAAATAATGACTTGTTAAATCTTGAATTGGTCAAAATAAGATTTTATAAAACTTTTGTGCAAAAAGTTGGATATTGTCAAATTTTGAGCAATTTAAGAGGTAAAAAGTTACTATTTTAAATATTATTTCACAATGATAATTGTAAGGTCTTTAATATAGCAAAGTTGTTTTTTTTTTTTTTTTTTTTTTTTTGGGGGGGGGGGGGGATATGCTTAGCAGCTTTAATATGACAAAATTGTGTTGAGTGATTTTTTCATGAAAAATGCAAAAGTATGTTGGTTTTTGTGAATACGGCAAAGTCAAACTTAATGCGGTTTCATTTTTTGTTGTTTTGCAGTCTGGAGGAGAAACAAAGAGCCGAGAAAAAGATTCGAGAGTCAAAGGGTCAAGAATTCGTCCCAAGATGGTTTAACCAGACTGACCAAATTGCTTCCACGCCATGGGGTGAGTTGGAGATTTATGAGTACAACGGTAAATATACAGAACACCGAGCCGCCGCTGATAAATCTAGCACCGTTGAAGAGGTTAACGTCACGACAACAGAATTTAACCCGTGGCAGTTCGGAAATGTTGCCGAAACCGGTTGAAGAAAAAGTTTATTGATATGTGTCATTGAGTTTGTTTGTCACATGCTATTAGCTTTTTAACTTTCACATAAATGTTTCCATAAGTAGGTTATTTTTGTTTGGGCTTAATTTGAATCATAACTGTTGAAAATTTTGATATTGATTCTTGACTTTAGTCTCAAGAATGCTAGATACGGATTTTGATATGGGAGTCGGTTTTGACTTAAGAACGGACTTTTTAATTAAACTTATTCCTATCAGTGCACATGTAAATGCATGTGATACGCACATGTAAATGCATGTGATACACAACTAGCAGTCACGTATCACCTTTTCACTCGCGTATCATAAAACTGCCCTTTTTGTGATAGATAATAGTGTTGTTAAGAGATTGTCATGATACGTTGAACGATTAGACTACCATGTTTTGACCAACTGATACTCTTTGGTCGACATATCATTACACAATTTAGATACGAAGTTGCATAAAAATGCCGCACATTTTTGTTAAAAGAGATTGTCTCAATGATACATTGAACAATTTTACTCCCATGTTTTGACCGGCTGATATCTTTGGTCGATATATCATTACGCATAAACCAGAGACTAAGTTACATAAAAATGTTTTTTCCTACCTTTTTATTAACCAAACCGAACCAAATAAAATAAACTCGATGAACACCCTTCATCCAGTGTCCCAATCTCCAATACAAATAAGTTTTAACACCTTAGCAAAACTTAGGTGGTGCGGTGTAATGAAAATCATAATAACCGGTATGACTATACAGTTTTTTGGCATCTCTTTATGTTCACAACTCAATTACAACATATCACCTACATATCGAATTTATGAATCAAAACACAGAACATAAATGAGAATGCACGCATACATGACTCAAACTTTATATTCATATACCTCACAAACGCTAACTTTTTTGAAGTGTTAGCTTTTTAACCTGAACAGATAACATATCATGCTCGTGTCTCATTTTTTCAAGTAACGTCTCAACGATGAGCATCTCTTCTTTAAGATGGTCCATCTGTTTGTTTAGTAATGTTACCGTCTCCGCCCTTCTGTCTATGCGGGCCTTGCTTATCCAAGCCGTGTCTGAAACTACTTGGACGGTTTGTGGTCTCAGTAGTAGCACAACAATGCTTATCTGCATAAACCGAAAGCAAAATGAATATGTTAGCAGTCTCTACAGGTCGGGAAGTTGGGTAATGAGCTCGGTCAAAACTCAAGTTTCCACTTTCAAACTTTTACTGATTATGAATTAATGATATTAACTTTGGTGTGCCTCGGGTTGTATTTTTATCGATAATGATTCTTTAACAGATAAACTATGAACAACTAGCTATCAAGGAAGCAAAATAGGGCGTGTTCGTCCCAAACCAACAGGTTCATGTGTTGATCCGTTTAACCCATTTAAAAAAAGCGTTTTATATAATAAGTTAATTGCTTGGATAATTATGATAAAATTTAGAACTTAAAAATAGAAACTGGCATAAGGTTTTATTATTAAAATGTAACTGTACAAATACATTTTTTATCTTTTTGTTGTAAAGTTGTAATTTTAAAATATAAATATACAAAAAAAAAGAAGGCAAATAGGGCAAAAGGGTCGTGTTTGTGTCAACCAGCTAATATTCGTCACGTGTTCGGGTTCGTTTTGTGTTCAAGTTGGACCTGCCAACCAATGAACATGATCCGTTTGGCACCCCTAATAAATGGTAGAAAGTTGTCTAAAATGCACTCAAATGCTTAAAACCTCCTAAATTATTTTATATTTTAATAAATAGATGAAAATTACAACTTTTAGGTCTAACTAACTATATTTTCCAAATACAATTTTAAAAAAATCTAAAAAATGAACAGAAACTGTATTGTCGGGTCAAACCCCACCCCTGTTTTCACCTGGACTTAATGATAATGTGTTTTGATCCGTTGCAAGTCCCTATTGTTTTATCACAAGCTTTTAACAGAGTAAAGTAAACAAATGTGGAAGTAAAACATACCTGCATTAGAAGGATGACCACAGCCATAAGGATAACAACAAAAGACGGGACCTGATTCTGAGACCTGAATGATGAAAACATTTTTGGTACAGAATCTCTGAGAAAGGAGACAGAAGTTGATGAACCGCTTGAAGGTCCTTGAAATGAGCCGCTGACACTGTTCACTTCCTGAATCTGTGGAACGCTTTGTGTCGTTGTCATGTCCCTGTTCTGGCATGGCGGTCCTAATTGGTCTGGGGCCTGTACTGGTGGTCCTACATTTACCTCAGATATCCGGTTGTTGGCTGAAAATAAACACCAATGAATTATAAAATAATAAATTACAAACCACATTTGATATCAATATCGCGCAAGTGTAAAATTTAATAAAAGTTACCTTCTCTATCAATAGTCTTCTGTTTTAGTAAAGCATGTGCCTGAGAAAAAAATGTAAATAATTCATAACTAAAACTTTTATCAGACCCTTGATAATAATTATTATTATTTATATAAAATTTTGAATAGGATGATAGAGAATAAAGAATATACAAGTTCTATCCAGGCTGCAAACGTATCTCGACACTCTTCAACTGTAGCCGTCACTATCTTCCCTGAAAAATGTAAATCCGTTAATTTTCATCGCCTTATTATGGAAACAACAATTATTCTGACGTTTCTTGTATTTTTCCATAAATTATTTGTTATGGAAACAGCAATTATTCTGATGTTTCGTGTATTTTCCCTTAAATTTATGTAACTAGATTTGGTAAAGTAAATAAGCAATGCAAACCTTTCCACATGGTTTTCTTGGAGAATGCCACAGTCACATACACCTTTAGTGTGCAGCTATTATTTGAATTTGCTACTACATCCCATAACCACTGCAAACATATAAAATAAAATATAATCATATTTCCTCTTAAACACTGTCTTGTGTAAGTAAAAAAACAAACATCATTGATCACTTGTGATATTTTTTATTTTATATGAAAAGGCATACCTCCACGGAAAAGTAGTCCCCATAGGGAACATCATTGATTACTTGTGATGTCTTCACAACCAAATGACTGGTACAAATTGAAGTTAGAAATACATTAAAATTGATAAACAAACTGTAAATACACGTGTCACAAGAGTACTTTACACAGCCTTTAGATAAAAAATCATTTTAACAGAGAAAATGCAGTCCACCTGTTTCTGTATACTCGATAATTTTGTACTTCATTGCAAGTACCAAACCTAGCACCTAAAGGGAAAAAAAGCATTTAACATTGCAACAACAATTGAAATTTACTGGTAAATAAATACAAAATAGCTGCACATTCTACCATGATAACACGTACCAAAATAAATTTTGATTGGATGCTGGAATGATACTTCACGAGCATGACCAAGTTGTTCATGCGGTTTCCATGATGTGCACTTAAGATCTGGAAAACGAAAAGATTTAAATTTATATTTAATATTGAAGTGATTATATCAATTTCATAATATATAATATAAGTCACCTTTATCTCCACATTTTTTGTGATATGATTCAAGAAAAGGGAGAGCTTCATCTGAAAAAAAGAGGCTAAAGAACTCATCCACCTTTATCTGCATAAGAGACCCAAGTAATTAGAAATTTAACTTTCTAGTGCATATCGACATGACAAAATGTATTCATTATTCTATTAAAACAAATAATGCTACCGGAAATGTAGATTCAGCAACCAGTGTATACTCCCCAGGGACTGCACATGAAAAAAAGTTAAGTATTATACTTCAAAACATTAACTGTTAACAAGTGTTACTCATCAATCATCCACAAGAAACTAACCCTCGGGTGCATCAGCATCCTCAATCTCCCATGCAAATGACTTTCCAGAAGAAGAACAGTCAGTATTTTGAACAATAACTGCATCCTCATCTACTGTGTCTTGCACTCTTGATGACGTCACCGCCACTTCAGCTTCAATGATACGTGTACCATGCGGATCTTCTTGTGTGAAGTCACCCATGTTTCTGTTTGCAGTTTCCAGATCTTCCCCTGGTGGTCTGGCTTCATTTGGATCTTCAACCATAACAATTTCAGGCTCTTCATCAATCAACTCAGATCTTGAGTCCTGCAAAAGAAGATAAGTATAACTAACTATAGAAAGGTAACAGATACGGTTATCAATTGATCATCACTTGTAAGAGTGTTAAAGATGTAGAAACCTGTTGATCAGAAATAGCTTTACTTCCATTTCCATGTTCCACCCAGCCATCACTAATAAGCTTAAAGGCTTCATCACGTGATAAAAACGATGTAAAGAAATACTGCAAAAAAAAAAAGCAAGAACTTAAATCGAGTTATCTCTAAAAAGAGCCCTATAAACACATAAGTAGTGTTTCTGTTTCAGTTACTAAACAATAGACAGAGATCAGTCAGTTGTAATACCTTTTTTCCTGAAGCTATTAGTTCTATGGCTGTAGGGAATATTCCTGCAGTCTTTGCTCTTTTTACTGAGGTAATTTCCTCAAAAGCAATTATTTTCTGCATGAGAACAACCACCATTCAAAATTGATTAACATCGTGTTTCACAAAAAATAACTTAGAAAACAATGGACTTTAGGTTCATAAAAGCACCTTTGTCTCAAATCCAAATAGGTTTGAGTAAAAGCATATGTGATGAAGAAACAGGTACATATGGCCCTAAAACATATCAAGCAAAAATAATCAGAAACTAAAAAAATGTGCACACTCAAGGGAACTCAATACATGCAATAAGTTATAGAATATCGATCAAGAACAATGTTGATTAAACATACAAAGGACCAAACAAACCTGAAGAATGAAATTCTCTTGCAATGCACAGTTGAAATCTTGAATAAGGACCTAATAAAAAGGAGAAAAAACAGAACTTAAAGAAAGACAGGAAAAATAATACGCTTTCAGAATTTGAGATAAATTAGAGAATGCGAATCTAATACACAAATTTTAACAATATAAACCAACAGGCACAGTAGACATTCTTTAACTATTTAACTAGAGTTCCAAAATTGTTTTCATTCGCATCACTGAATCGTGTCTGCACCTATGTAAACTTACATAATGAAATATTCTGTTAATTTTAGAAAAATAACTATCCTGTTTATTTAAGTAGCTACAAATTCAATGTGTTCTTCACATCCACATCATTGCATCCAAACCTAACAAGGATAAACTATATTAAAACTCACTATCTGCAATACATACAGTCTCTACATAAGCCAACCATATAACTGCAATTTTCTGTTAATTTTAGAAAAATAACTATCCAATTTGTTCAAGCAGCTACAAGTTCTATGTGTTCACATCTACATTACTGCTCCATACCTAACATAGGTAAACTATATTGGAATTCACTATCTGCAGCACATACAGCCTCTTCATAAGCAAATCATATACCAACTAAACTACAGCCCCAGACATAGTAACCAAAAAATCAGGGACCTCTTAGGTACAAGCTAAATCATTGAAGGTGACGTTGAGATTGTAAATGCTTCCAATAACCCTAACTGCAACAAATAGCATGATCAAATCACCAATATTTAACTCTATGCTCTATCCTAGCTGAATAATTAGATGTTAAAACAATACCTAAATCCTAAAGCCCTAAAGTCCAAATGTAAAACTTCTACCCCAAGCACATGCAATGGAACCGTAGACACTCAAGCGAAATCCAATCCACGAAACAATTTGATCTATGGACAGCATCATTGTGGTAAACGTCGTAATGTTAGAAGAATATAGAGGGAGAGGTCGTAAAACGACATCCTTATTGGTTTTATCGGTTCTATTTCCTATTTTTATGAAGAGAATGAATCTTTTTATCAAAGAATTGGAAAAAAACAGTCCGGATCCATCTAGTAAAATAAAAGCATTATTTAATAGCTATTTTGCTTCAGTTTATTCCCTACAAAAATTGAAGATTTAATTACTATTAGAAATTAGAAATCTAATTGTCTATCTTCATCAATGGACTGGTTATAATTTTGTCCTATTTCCTACTCATACTCATCATGGACGTATTGATCCAATTTTATAATTTTGTTTCACAATTTCATAATCCAAGTTTTCGATACAATCCAATTCAAACAAAATCAATCTAGGTTTTCATACCTGTTCTCTATTCTAGCAAAAATATCAGCAAATATACTTAAACACAACAAATGTTAATAACTAGGTCTGTAAACGAACCGAACGTTCGGTGAACTGTTCGTGATCCGTTGAGAAGGAAGTTCGTTTAATTAAGAGAATGAACATGAACACATGTTTCTTTCGTTCATTTATGTTCATGAGCGTTCGTTTATGTCCGTTTATTTATGTTTTTTTAAGTCTGGTTATTTATGTTTGTTTAAATATTAATAGAAAATAATTAAATAATATCCTGATGAGTCATTAAGTCTGGATGAGTTGCCTACCTAATGGTTTTATATTTGTTCATTTATGTCCGCTTATGTTTGCCAACTGTTCGTTTAAATTTAAACAAACGAACACGAACATGTTGATTTTTTAAATAAACGAACACGAGCACATAAATATGTGTTCGATTAAGTGTTCGTGTTCGTTCGGTTAGTTTACATCGCTTCTCAACAATAACAACAATAATAATAGTAATTACTTCTTCAGGAGGAAGCCGAAACAGCTGTCGATACTCTTCACTCCTCAACGACGGCTGCAAAACACATCAACAAACAATTACTTCAAAAATTAGGCCAAACAGTCAACTCAAAACCTAATCGCACCCGAAACTCGAGCTGTACGGACGATCTACTAACCGAATCGGACCTATCAACCGGATCTGAATCCGGTTCGTCGGAAGTTGTAACGGATTTATCCATAGATTGTGACGGAGGTGCGGTGTTGTCGCTGGTGGAAGCCGCCGTCGCCACCGCCATATATCACGGTGAATGTGTGTGTGTACTGGCGGTGGTGGTGATGACGTGGCTTGGATTTGCTATCACTTGTTGGTAGTTGACGTTAGAAGACGGGAAGCGAAAGCGTACCGGCTTTGTCAGTAATAAGACTAGTAGAGTAATGTACAAGTTTTTATTATAGATTTACCATTAAGTTTATAATAATAATAATAATAATAATAATAATAATAAATAAGACAATATTAGGTGTCTTTTTTTGTAACCTTGTTGTTTTCTATATAGAGGTGTAAAAACCGGATAAAAACCCATGATCGGTTTTAGTTCGGCTTGAAACTGGTTTTTTACCAGATTACGATCGGTTTCTTTTTGAGTTTTGATCGGTTTTTGGCTGGTTTCGGTTCGGAACCGGTTTCGCTGGAGAGAATTACAAATCGGCTCCGAACCAACAGTTTCAATCGGTTCTAAACCGGTTTTTACATAACTGGTTTTAAGGTGGTTCGGTTTCGGTTCGATGTTCGCGTTGGTTCGGTTAACCGGTTCTTTTGCCACTTCTAACTGTGCACAGCTTAGTTTGGTTATTAGCCTAAATCGAAACCGAAATCATTAATCAATTTATTAATCAATTGGTTCGATTAATTTTGGTTAGCAACCAACATCAAATTTGAGCTAAAATCTTTGTTTATAAATACATAAAATTGAGGTCTAAATATATGAAGTGGATGTATAAATACATAAAATGAATGTATACACCATTGAATACATGAAATAGAGATACAAAAGCTAAAATATATATGAACATACGAATGATTCGATTCGGTTAACCGAGGATAAAGAACGATGAATCGATTTTCGGTTAATTTCGGTATTTCATTGGTTTCGGTTAACGTTATTGTCCCATCCCTAATTGAGGCGTTCATTCTGATTGCTAAACTTAATCATAGTGCATAATAATCATATACTTACAACCTGCATAATAATTGAATATTCATACTATTTTCATTATGATATCGTTTATGAAAACTTTTATGAGCAAAATGAGGAACATATTCTCATTGTAAGCTATATCGAGTGAAGATGAAGTGAAAATTTGTTGGTACAAATTATTATTTGGCATTGAGTTATAGTTTAGAATATTAGAATTGAGTTGGTCTATTCTATTTATAACAGGTTGTTTATGTTACTTTAGTTTTTTAATTTTATTTCTAGATAAATATAATTCAATTCTATTTCTAACGAAATTGATGTAATTTAATAACATGGGGTTGGTGAGTCACATCATATCACATTATCACATCCCACAAACTTAAAAAGGGTTTGTTGAGACGATAGGTGTGATTCCTCATTAGCATGTGTTGTTAGATTTGCTCTTATCTTGTTATCCTTTAATGTTTTAATTATTAAATTAAAATTCAAGTTAATTATTAAATAATCACCACGTGTAATCATCTGTCTTTCCTTCCATTTGTTAGACACCTCTGCAGATCTTCTTCTCTCACCATTTCACTTTCTTCCCTGCCTAATGAAGTGTAAGGTACGTAATTTATGTAAATCGATGACTGATTTGTTAGCTGTTAAACTTTATGTTATGTTGATTAGTTTCTTTGAAATTGGTCATTTGTAAATGTAATTTTGGGGCTATGATCAAGGGTAAATTCATATAAACAACAAGATGCTTCACTAATTTATGTAAATCGATGACTGATTTGTTAGCTGTTAAACATTATGTTATGTTGATTAGTTTATTTGAAATTGGTCATTTGTGACTGTAATTTTGAGGCTATGATCAAGGGCAAATTCATATAAACAACAAAATGCTTCACTAAAGATATCACTATGTGTAGCTTGAGGGCTATATTAAGTTCCCAATTTAAGAACATAAAATAGGTATTAATAATTAAATTTACTGAATGCCATGATTTAAAATGTTTTCTTGATTGATGCATTTTATCTTCATTTATTTTATTTTAATGGTCGGAGATAAAAACATTGTAATGACAAGAATTTAATTTGATGCAGGTTTGACATGCGATTTATAGGTGTGATAAAATGTTGATCAACCTCTCGCAGAAATTGGTGGCAACTAGTAAGGGTCTCTTTACTAAAGAAATCAAACATATTTGCATTATTTTTACTTCTTATTGCTACTAGTTTTGAGTTATATAATGTTTAGGTAATGGAAGTCAGCTCCCCGTTTGATAACTAGCTGCAAAATGGGTCTATTGACTAACGAGTCAAAATGGGTTACGATTTATCTCACATGTCGAACTTTAGTTATGTTTTTCTATAAATGATTAATTTAAGTTCTTTTCTATACTATAATGGGTCGATGCCATCTATGTTTATCTGGATTATTTATTATTTCTGAACAACTCGAATTCGTATTATGTTTTGCACTCAAATGATTTACATAGAATGTTAGTTGAATCGATCTGTCAAGGTGTTAGTTGTATCCTAAATTGAGTTTTTTTTAGTTATGTTTGATCTACAGGTTGCAGCTCTTCATTTGAAATAAAAAACCTGTTTTTTTATTAAACAGAACCAATAGCAAACATTATAACTAACGCTCCAGAAACATCCGCTGCACCGCCTCCCATAACATCACTCCAAAAAGTTATCTAATTAAAAGGCCAGCCAACCAAGAAAAAGGTATCATCCTACACCAAACACAATCCAACTAAACGCATGCTTACATCAAATTGTATTTGCTGCAGGCATGGGAGACATAGCAAGAACCCAAGCATTAGCTTATGATGTGCTAAAAATAGTCTAATAAAAACACGCTAATCTAGACATGTAACATCACAAAAATTTTGGTTCGAATTTGACAAATTAATAAAACTTAAGGACTAAAAATATTCATGGCAAATGTAAAGAGAAAAATAAGACAAAGAATGGAAGTAGTTTATGTTAAGGAATGGAGTAAGGAGACTCCATCCCACATCAGAGAAAGAAAGAAAAATAAAGCACTTTATAAGGAGAGAACATTCCATGAAAATGTTCTTAAGTGGCCAACCACTCTCCCTAGTCCTAGCGGAGGGTGCACCCGACGCGCACAGCGCACGGGCTCGGGTGAAGGGCACAATGTGGCGCTATGATGGCGCACTTTCGAAGCACCCGACGCGCACGGGCTCGGGCGATGGGCGCAATGTGGCGCTATGATGGCGCACTTTCGAAGCACCCGACGCGCACGGGCTAGGGTGATGGGCGCAATGTGGCGCTATGATGGCGCACTTTCGAAGCACCCGACGTGTACGGGCTCGGGCGATGGGCGCAATGTGGCGCTATGATGGCGCACTTTGCACTGTTTTTGGATGATGATAAGATCAAGATATGGCAAGTTACCAAAAGACCAGGGACTAAAAATGAACATATTCAAATTTTGCATCTTCGCGATACGCGAAGAATCCAAGTTGTGCATCTTCGCGTATCGCGAAGATGCAGTATACGTGGAGAGACAGGAACGACACGTGGCAAACCTACGCGGCGACTTAGCGAAGCTAGTGCAGCTTCGTGATACGCCAAGCTGCTTCGCGATACGCGAAGTTGCACAAAAATTTCTATAAATAGGCCGGCCATGGAGGGGTGGTCCTCACCATCCAACTCACACTTCCAATTACACATTGTCTCGATTTACGTGCCACGACCCGAGATGGCGATATCCCGACAAGCCTTACCTTGAAATGCGTGCCATAACCCTACTTAAATACCCTCTCGACTTACCTTCAAGTAGAAGTGCTGTTCAAGTAAAGCACGAGCATTTCTATAAATAAGTCATTCAAGGTAGGGATTCTGCCCGATTATTATAATATAAATGGCTTAGACCCTAGTCAGGGATATAGCCGTACCTTGATTTTATAAAGTGGAAATAAGATTTTATAAAGTCGAGATTATAGATAACATAATACTTCTTTATTTTATATAAAGATTTTATATTTCTTATAATAAGAATTTGAAATATATGTTTTCTTCACGAAGAAGAAACAAAGGTTTATAAATGATTAAAAAAGAAAGGACTAGAGGTCCTTATATTTATAAAGAGATAAAATGTCAAGGTAAAGGTTATGCAATTGGACTAAAGGTCTGAAGCTAGATCGTTGATCTAAGTACTTATAAAATGTTATTCTCGTACTATAGGTCCGAGGTAACGAGACAAATTGGTGAGAAACACCAAACAAGAAGAAAGGTGAATACGTCAAACTCTTTATAAAACAAAGTCTTGAATGTTCGCATGGGATTATATCCCTAAAACTTTATAAACAAAAGTAATACTGGCCCTCAGGCTATTGTATACGTTTGTCTGGATCTTTACATATGTGGGCAGACGGTGGGCACACCGCACCACACTTGCTAATGCCTCCGCCACGTTGGGCCGGACCTAAGAAATGTCCGAGAGGGGATTATCTCGTGTATATTGAATAGTTGCCAAGACCTCGATGCTGCGGTATCGCTGAAAGGTTTCAAGTATAACTAGAGGTTTATAATAGTATATTTAACTTGGTTGTTTCCTAAGCCACGATGGGTCGGGTCACAAGATACCCGAGGGGATAATTAAGTAACTTAAAATATTTTGAGTCAGCGTGTTCACCAGCATGTGTTGCTGACGTATTTTTTATATAACTGTTTTACAGGTAATGAAGGATAGGTGTTTGGAAATAGAGGATAGCCGTTAGACGATCTGATGGCTCAAAGGATGTTTTAATATTAAAATAAGTAAATCATGGTTTTAATATCCAAACACTTTTGTATAACTTAACGGGTGTTTCAAACCCTGTAATTTGAATATAATAATATTTTATTAAAAGTCTTCCGTTTTACAACATTTAACTCTGATGTATTTACAAAACAGGTACCAACGTTGGGTTGTCACGCCCAGGCTCTAAGCGGGGTGTGACAGGTGTTGGTATTAGAGCCATCGATCTTAGCGAATTATGTATATAAGTATACCTTAGCTTTGATCAGAGATAAGTTTCAATATTATTATATATGGATAAGATAGGTTGATATTTTTTCCTATCCCTTATCATTATAATCTTTTCTATCCCTTCTCATTCTAATATTCATAGATGTCAGTATTCAAGAAGATAATAGAATCCTTTTACGAAGAGATGAGACAAACAGGACATCCGGAACCCATTATTCCTCTTGATGGTCAAATTGATGAATACTATGCTAACTTCTTCGACCAGGACAGACCCCTCACACCAGTGGTTCCATATGGGAATCAACCTATTTACTTCCCGGGCATGGAGCAGATGCCAATCAACATTCCAAGAAATCCGCCAACCCCAACGGATCATCCTTCGGATAAAGTGCAGATTGATGCGCCAGCTAAGTCTGATCCTAAACAAGTTACCCCAAGCTGGATGCAAATCTACTCTGATCCAAGGACCCCAGTTCATAACCCTACAGATTCTCCGTATACTTCTGTTTTAGGTCCATCGAGGAGACCTAAGATGAGAGTAATGCAACCGGAGACCATTCGGATTGAGGTAAATACAAGTAACGTGGAAGTTGAACAAGAAGAAGACCCCGAAGAGGAAGTTGAAGAGGAGTTGGAAGAAGAACCGGAAGAAGAATCGGAAGAAGATCCTGAAGAAGAACCGGAAGAAGAAGTTTCAAAGGAGATGAGCCTTGATGAGAGGAACCCTGAGGTGCAAAACCATTCAGGATGTGATTGTCCGCCGAGTATGGGCTGCCGGCAACCCTTGTTTCACCTGTCCCCCCATTATGATCCTCAAGATCCGTATGTTCAAGCACTCACTGGTAGCTTTCCACCTTTCACTGGTGTTGTTCCAACCGTCTCAGAACAAGCAAGCGAGATTAGGCAGCAAGAAGAGGCTGCAAAAGTCTTTCACAACAAGCCAGTTGATTCCAGTCCACCGCCGCAGTATCCAAGAAACCATTATGACATCGTCATGATGGGGTACCGTGATCCACCGCCCCGGTATGGATATCCAAGTCTTATTCCTCAATCCCAGGAAGAGCATTTGGATAGAGCCCTGCATGAGACGGATGAGTTGCGGAAAAAGTTGGCTACTGAAAGTAGCAGGAAAAAGAAAGTGGAGAAGAAATTACTACACAAGTGTAGTAAGCTGAAGAAGTTAATCAAGAAGTACATGAAGGATTAAAGATCTCGTTCTATTGTGACAGTACCGTTTGTTCCCTGTTCTGTTGTGGTTCTATCGTTTGTCCATTGTTCCGTTGTTGTAGTATTTTAATGGTTTCTAGAATAAGTCCGTAGTGTTTATAATGGTATAGCTTGTGGTAATAGGAGTAGTCATAATGTACTCCTGTTTGTAAAATAAATAAAAACTTTTTAAATAATGAGTCAATTTCCTTATATTTTCAGAATGTTGAACCAAAGTAATCCTTCCCAAAATAAGGAAGCTTCGAATGCTAAAAGAAACCAATCAAAAACTGAGCCTGCTCAAGGAAACGATGAGCAGTTGATAAACAAAATGCAAGAAATGATCAATGCCATGAATACATTATTACCCACCATAAAAGAAAAATCCGTCCATCAAAGTGAGGCCCGGCAACCCAGTAAATCTGTCAAATGCAAATCTCTTCCTAACCCTACCCATCAAAATGAAGAAAGTGACCAAGGATCGACCAACGGTGAAAAGATCCAACAAACCTTTAAGAAAAAGTTACGAATTGAAGGTTGTTTGTTTAAGGATTTTAAGAATTGTGGGCCGAAAGAGTTTTATGGCGACAAGGGTGCCATCGCCGCCATAAGATGGCTTGAAGAAATGGAATCAATTGTGATAATAAGCAAGTGTACAGAGGAGGAAAAGATTCAGTACACGGCACAGATGTTGAAGGGGGAAGCTCTAGAGTGGTGGAACACTCTATTGATGGCAAGAGGAAGAAGAATCATGTACCAGATAACGTGGGAAGAGTTTAAGGATCTTGTGTTGCAGAAGTATTGTCCAATGCATGAAACCGATTTAGTTCAAACCAAGTTTTTGAATCACAAGGTAGTTGGAACCAATCTTAGAGAATACAATACCAAATTCCAAGAGTATTGTAGGCTTGTGCCACATTTGGTAACACCAAAATCGAGCAAGGTAACCCACTACATATGGGGTTTACCGAGAGAGATAAGAGACATGGTGAGGTCTCATTTACCACAGACAGCCGAATCAGCCATGGAGCTGGCTGGTTATTTGATAAACGGTTTGATCCGTAACAAATAAGAAGACAAGAAAGAATATTCAACCATTGACAGAAAAGGAAAAGGGAATAACCGTTTCAAGGGAAAAGATGTGGATAGAAGAAGGAGTGGTTTCAATTTCAACCACCCATTGTGTAAGATTTGTAAGAGGCATCATGCGGGTCGATGCCGGTTTGCAGTATCTACATCTATTGTATGTGATACATATAAGAAATCAGGACATGCCTCTGCTGATTGTTGGAAAAACAAGATGACTTGCTTCAACTGCAAGGAAATGGGGCATCTTAGCTTTGAATGTCCCAAGAAGAATGTTGCTGGAAGTGGAAGTGTTGGAGGTGCCGGGGGAAGTGGCACCAAGAATGAAGGAAGGAAGGGGAATGCTCAAGTCTTTGTACTCGACACCAAGAAGGCCGCAGACATACCGGAAGCCAACACCGGTACGTTCTTAGTCAATAACGTTTACGCAAGAGTTTTATTTGATTCTGGTGCAAATCAAAGTTTTATAGATTATAAGTTTTGTAGTCTATTAAACGAACCTTTAAAGAAATTGAATAAAACCATCAACATCGAGACGGCCAATGGTGAGATAATTAAAATTTCCGAGACCTTAGAAAATGGAAAGATCTTGTTGGCAGGCTACGTCATTCCTGTGCAATTACTACCTATGACGTTAGCAGGCTTTGATATAGTTCTAGGTATGGACTGGTTATCCGACAATCATGCCCGTATCATTTGCAATAAGAAAACCATAGAACTTCAAGCCCCTGACAAGCGAACAATCGCTGGTTATGTTAGTATAATTTCCATGATAAAAGCTAACAAATGTTTAAACCAAGGATGCTTAGCATTCATGGCTTATGTAACAGAAGAATCAAAACCGAAGGAAATCAAAGATGTACCTGTAGTATCTGAATTTCCGACGTCTCTCCAAATGAACTTCCAGGAATTCCGCCCAATCGAGAAGTCGAATTCAGAATAGACTTAATGCCTGGAACAACTCCGATAGCCAAATCTCCCTATCGTTTGGCTTCGACGGAAATGAAGGAATTAAAGAAACAGCTAGATGAGTTGTTAGAGAAAGGGTTTATTCGTCCAAGTTCATCACCTTGGGGAGCGCCGATATTATTCGTCAAGAAGAAAGATGGTCCCATGAGGATGTGCATCGACTATAGGACATTGAACAAAGTAACTATTAAGAATCGATATCCACTACCTAGAATTGACGACCTATTTGATCAATTGCAAGGAGCGATTTATTTTCGAAAATAGACATACGTTCTGGATACCATCAGTTGAAAGTTCAAGAAGAAGATATCCCAAAAACAGCTTTCCGAACAAGGTATGGACATTATGAGTTCACCGTAATGCCATTTGGACTCACTAATGCCCCAGCCGCTTTCATGGACATGATGAACAGAGTTTGTAAGCCATATTTAGATAAATTTGTAATCGTATTCATCGACGATATACTTGTTTATTCTAAATTAGAAGAAGAACACAAAGTTCATCTTCGGATTTTATTGGAATTACTTCGAAACGAGAAATTGTATGCAAAATTTTCCAAGTGCGAGTTTTGGCTGCATGAAGTGCAATTTCTTGGTCACGTTGTTAACGCTAATGGAGTTCAAGTGGACCCTGCAAAGATTGAAACAATAGCTAAATGGGAGATTCCTAGGTCGCCAACCGAGGTCCGAAGTTTCCTAGGTTTGGCAGGATATTATAGAAGATTCATCGAAAACTTCTCCCGTATAGCAGTTCCCTTAACTTCAATAACCCGAAAGAACGTTAAGTATGAGTGGGGAACCAAGCAGCAAGAAGCGTTTGATTTACTTAAAACAAAAGCTTACAAATGTACCTATATTGGTCTTGCCAGAGGGTACGGAAGATTTCATCATATTTAGTGACGCATCTCATTCAGGTTTAGGTTGCGTACTAATGCAAAGAAAGAAAGTAATAGCTTATGCTTCTCGTCAATTGAAAGTACACGAAAAGAATTATACGACTCACGATCTAGAGTTGGGTGCCATAATTTTTGCCTTAAAGTTATGGAGACACTATCTCTATGGAGTCAAGTTTATCGTGTACACTGATCATAAGAGCTTAAAGCATATATTTGATCAGAAGGAACTTAACATACGTTAAAGAAGATGGATGGAAACCTTAAAACGATTACGATTGTGAAATCATCTATCACGAAGGAAAAGCAAATGTTGTAGCTGACACATTGAGCCAAAAGGAACATGAGAAACCCAAAAGGGTTCGAGCTTTGAGATTAGAAGTACAAATAGATCTAATCAAGCAAATCAAGAAAGCTCAGAAACAAGCAATTGAAGAAAACCATATTTCCGAAGAAAAACGTAATGGCACCATTGATTCTTTAATAAAAGGAGACGATAACATACTCAGACTTGGGAACCGAATCTGGGTACCAATTGTTGGTAAATTGCGCGAGGATCATGAGTGAAGCTCATAAATCAAAGTACATGATGCATCCCGGTAGTGATAAAATGTATCAAAATCTTCAACCAAACTACTGGTGGAATGGGATGAAGAGAGATATTGCTTTGTACATTGCTAAATGCTTAACATGTTTACAAGTCAAGGCAGAACATCAAAAGCCTTCTGGTTTGCTTCAACAACCTGAACTTCCTATATGGAAATGGGAGATGATAACAATGGATTTCATTACGAAACTCCCTAAGACTACCCGACAACATAATGCTATTTGGGTAATCGTTGATAGGTTAATTAAATCCGCTCATTTCTTATCTATCAATGAATCTTATTCCATGGATAGATTGGCACGGATTTACGTAAACAACATCGTAGCATTACATGGTGTGCCATTATCTATCATATCTAATCGTGACAGTAGATTTACGTCTCATTTCTGGAATAGTTTCCAACAAGCGTTAGGAACTCGGTTAAATCTTAGCACTGCTTATCACCCTCAAACTGATGGGCAGAGCGAAAGAACAATTCAAACGCTTGAGGACATGTTTCGAGCTTGTCTGATCGATTTAGGCGGATGTTGGGATGATCATCTACCTCTGATGGAATTCTCGTATAACCACAGTTATCACACAAGTATTCAAGCCGCACCATTTGAAGTTTTGTATGGGCCAAAATGTAGAACGCCTGTATGTTGGTCCGAAACAGGAGATAATCGAATATCTGGACCCGAAATAGTCCAAGAAACAACGGATAAAGTATTGCAAATCCATGAACGACTTAAGATGGCAAGAGATCGACAAAAGAGCTATGCAGACGTTCGTCGTAAACCGTTGGAATTTCAAGTAGGCGATAAGGTTTTACTAAAAGTGTCACCATGGAAAGGAGTTGTACGATTCGGCAAGAAAGGAAAGTTAAGTCCACGTTTTGTGGGACCATTTGAGGTATTAGAACGAATCGGTACTGTTGCTTATCGCTTACGATTGCCAGAAGAGATGAAAGGAATACATGATGTATTTCATGTCTCTAACTTACGTTAGTGTCTGGCTGACGAAACTCTAACCATGCCTTCGAAAGATGTCGAAATCAATGAAAATCTAAAATTTGTAGAACAACCTCTACAAGTGGAAGATTTCCAAGTTAAGCAACTTAAACGTCAAAGGCTAAAGTTAGTCAAGATACGATGGAACTCCCGAAGAGGACCTGAGTTTACTTGGGAGTTAGAATCAGAGATGAGGAAGAAATACCCACATCTGTTCTAAGAGAATCTCGAATTTTGGTTCTAAGGTGGGGAGGATGTAACATCACAAAAATTTTGGTTCGAATTTGACAAATTAATAAAACTTAAGGACTAAAAATATTCATGGCAAATGTAAAGAGAAAAATAAGACAAAGAATGGAAGTAGTTTATGTTAAGGAATGGAGTAAGGAGACTCCATCCCACATCGGAGAAAGAAAGAAAAATAAAGCACTCTATAAGGAGAGAACATTCCATGGAAATGTTCTTAAGTGGCCAACCACTCTCCCTAGTCCTAGCGGAGGGTGCGAAGCACCCGACGCGCACGGGCACGGGTGAAGGGCGATGGGCGCAATGTGGCGCTATGATGGCGCACTTTCGAAGCACCCGATGCGCACGGGCTCGGGTGAAGGGCGATGGGCGCAATGTGGCGCTATGATGGCGCACTTTGCACTTCGCACGCTCGCATCGCCGAGAGCCGCCTTTGTATTTTTGGATGATGATAAGATCAAGATATGGCAAGTTACCAAAAGACCAGGGACTAAAAATGAACAGATTCAAAATTTTGCATCTTCGCGATACGCGAAGAATCCAAGTTGTGCATCTTCGTGATACACGAAGATGCAGTATACGTGGAGAGACAGGAACGACACGTGGCAATCCTACGCAGCGACTCAGCGAAGCTAGTGCAGCTTCGCGATACGCCAAGCTGCTTCGCGATACGCGAAGTTGCACAAAAATTTCTATAAATAGGCCGGCCATTGGGGGTGGTCCTCACCATCCAACTCACACTTCCAATTACACATTGTCTCGATTTACGTGCCACGACCCGAGATGGCAATATCCCGACAAGCCTTACCTCGAAATGGTTGCCATAACCCTACTTTAATACCCTCTCGACTTACCTTCAAGTAGAAGTGCTGTTCAAGTAAAGCACAAGCATTTCTATAAATAAGCCATTCAAGGTAGGGGTTCTGCCCGATTATTATAATATAAATGGCTTAGACCCTAGTCAGGGATATAGCCGTACCTTGATTTTATAAAGTGGAAATAAGATTTTATAAAGTCGAGATTATAGATAAAATAATACTTCTTTATTTTATATAAAGATTTTATATTTCTTATAATAAGAATTTGAAATATATGTTTTCTTCACGAAGAAGAAACAAAGGTTTATAAATGATTAAAAAAGAAAGGGCTAGAGGTCCTTATATTTATAAAGAGATAAAATGTCAAGGTAAAGGTTATGCAATTGGACTAAAGGTCTGAAGCTAGATCGTTGATCTAAGTACTTATAAAATGTTATTCTCGTACTATAGGTCCGAGGTAACAAGAAACAAGAAGAAAGGTGAATACGTCCAATTTTTTATAAAACAAAGTCTTGAATGTTCGCATGGGATTATATCCCTAAAACTTTATAAACAAAAGTAATACTGGCCCTCAGGCTATTGTATACGTTTGTCTGGATCCTTACATATGTGGGCAGACGGTGTGCACACCGCACCACACTTGCTAATGCCTCCGCCATGTTGGGCCGGACCCAAGAAATGTCCGAGAGGGGATTATCTCGTGTATATTGAATAGTTGCCAAGACCTCAATGCTGCAGTATCGCTGAGAGGTTTCAAGTATAACTAGAGGTTTATAATAGTATATTTAACTTGGTTGTTTCCTAAGCCACGATGGGCCGGGTCACAAGATACCCGGGGGGATAATTAAGTAACTTAAAATATTTTGAGTCAGCGTGTTCACCAGCATGTGTTGCTGACATATTTTTTTATATAACTGTTTTACAGGTAATGAAGGATAGGTGTTTGGAAATAGAGGATAACCGTTAGACGATCTGATGGCTCAAAGGATGTTTTAATATTAAAATAATGTAAATCATGGTTTTAATATCCAAACACTTTTTTATAACTTAACGGGTGTTTCAAACCCCGTAATTTGAATATAATAATATTTTATTAAAAGTCTTCCGCTTTACAACATTTAACTCTGATGTATTTACAAAACAGGTACCAACGTTGGGTTGTCACGCCCAGGCTCTGAGCGGGGTGTGACAAGACACTTAGTAATAAATTCTAGACTCTTAACTAAACTAAAACTACTAACCGGCAAGTGAACCGGTCGACTCTAGTACAGCTAAGTAAGTCCGGATATCGAACCCACGAGACTCTTTTAATTACGTAAACTAGCTAAATTAGACTTACTACAGTCACGACTATTTATTTATTATTTATTTGAGGGGGAGTTTAGTAATAAACTAATTTAAACTAATTAAGAAAACTAAAGACGACAAAACTTAGAACTTGGACTTAATTCAGATGATGATGAGATAACTACCTAGGCTAGAATCCTCAAATTTCAGTTGTTAATTAATCGGGAAAATATTTAGTTATGGACTGGAATCGTAAAATAGACGCTTAAGAGAAAACTTGAACAAGAACCCTGACCCTTCTCAAGAGACACCTATGAGTTTCTAATAAGTTTTAACGCACACCAGTATTAAAAATCAAGTTTTCTTATGGTCATCTAATTATTTTTGACTTAGTTCCTTTATACGAAATCCTACCTTACAGCGTGGAAATCAAAGGCAGTTTAATATATTTAATTGATTCAATAGACAATAGTTAAATAATCAAACCTAGACGGACTTCTTACGAAGAACTAAATCTAGCAAGATCAAATAATAAAGATCTATCAATAACTTAGCACTTTACAAATTTAGGTTAGCAACACACTTAGGTTTATTTAATTAATAATTATTATTCCTATGATCTAATCGCGAATCAATCATAAAATAGTCAAAAACACAAAGTAGATGACCTAATAGCAACCTATCATAATGACAAACAATAATCAAGGCAACTATGGAATAATAACAATTAATCAGGCAATCCTAAATATCTATACGCATCAATTTAATATAATTAAACCTTTTACTAAGTCATAAAACCATAACGATAAATAAATCCCACATCAAAACACAACATCAATGTAGGTTCATCATAAGCTTAGGCAGTCTATAATGTTTAGCCTAACATCATAAAATCAAACAAAACAATGATAAACGAAATCATGGCGAAAATAAATAAGAACAGAAGATTAAAGGCGATAGGAAGATTAAAGGCGATAAAACCCGGAGTCTTCGTCCTTGAATAATAAGCATTTCACCGGCTGATTCGTAGCCTTCAAACCCTTGAAAATATCCTCTCTTGAGCTCCCAAATTCGTCCAAAACGACCAGGGTATTCAGGTTATGTTTAAAGTTGAGTTTAGAGATGTTTAAATAGGTTTTCTGGGCTCCAAACAGGTAAAAATCAAAGTTTCTGGACTCTGATCCCCGTCGCGCCGCGCAATGGGGAAGTTGTTGTTGGCCGCGCAGCGCTCCTGCAAAGTGGGAGGGGCCGGTCTGACTGGTCCGGTTCAATTCTGATGCTCTGGTTCAATTTTGATGAACTCTAGTTCAATTCTGATGCTCCGGTTCACCAGTTTGGCTTGTTTTAGCTCGTTTTTCGCCCATTTTAACCACGATCAACCCCTGGAACCTACATTATTCAAATATGTTAGTAATATACAAATTCTAATAAAAACCAAACAAAAACTAATAAAATATTATATAAAATATACAAGGGAATTATATATATTTAGCATTATATCAAATATCCCCACACTTATATCTTTTTTGTCACTGAAAAAATCTAATTGCAATGGGATCAGAATCGGAGAAATACGATCTTAAAAACATATTAGATTATCTTAAAATTTAGAACAACGCAAAAACTACGATCACCGATACTGTTGTCCACTTAAACCCAGCTACCAGCCTATCAAGCCCCCACACACATTAAGCCTTTAAGTTCATATGATATCAAAAACCTATGGGTCTCACACCTACGGAGTTAAGATCCACCTACCCCATCTTAAGCATAGTAAAGACAATTAAAAATAATCGAGTTGAAGCAAACTGGTTCAACATATCATCGTAAGATAACAACCCCTTAATGGTAAGAAGAAAATACACTTAGATGGAATTTATGGATGATAGGTAAAGTGAGGTCATACGAGCATGCCTTAAATATTATTGGAATTTGTCCTATATATTACCTAAGAAAATATTTATCGACTAAAAACTTCGAGCCCCAATCGTGTGTTCTTAGAGTCGCCATCCCCTTGGTAACACGTAAACTCTCAGTCTCATCTAGTATGTGCACTTTGGCCTCTTTTTCTATTTTTGAGAATGCTTCTTTGGCATTTTTCATTACATTACTTTTCTCTTTTTCATTTTCTTTTTATTTATTTATTTTTTTCTTTATTTTTTTATTGTGCACTTAGGCATCTTTTACCTAAAAATATATAACTAAAGACTAAAGCTTGTATAAAATTGGACATTGCGGGGCGCCACCACTCTTTATTTATTTTCATAAAATAGAGTGGCATGCTAATTTTAAAGTGCATTTAATTCTCACCACCTTAGGGTAATCAGCTTATGGTAATATTCCCTATACTTTATCGAATTTCAGCTTCACTGTCCACCCTTAGGATGAGAACCCACAAAATCTATGATTAATTAGGTTTATTTAGAATATGCAATGGGAAACCTTTCAAGACTAGTTGGGCCTACTGACACATCCCAAGCTTAGTACGCCTTCTTTTATATTATCTCTTATTATTACTAGTTTGAAAAACCAATTCCCGATAAATATCCTTATCTTCCATTTATGTGCAAAAAGAGACAAAATCAAGGGACATTTTTCAAAACTTTTTTTTTAATCATAAAAACCATGACTCAAATGTCATATCCCCACACTTAAATTTTGCATTGTCCTCAATGCAAGGATAAGGACCAAAAATAAAAATAAAATCGGAATACAAAAAACCAAAAACCTAAAACAAAAAACAAAAAATAAAAATAAAAGTAAACAAGCAAGATAGATAATGGAAAAGATTTAGCTGATAATATGCGCATAAAATTTGATGGTAAAGTCTTCTTCCAAAGTTGCCCTCCAACACCAAACATGTTCATAAAATAAATATCTACCATTCTCTCACACACGAACGGAAGCGGCAAACTCAAGAAACAATATCTAAAAATATCTTATCGATTTGATAGATGTTAAGCACTTAAGTATTTATCAGACCAACCAACCCAACCAATAAATAAAACATGAAAAAATAGCAGCAAGTAATAAAAAGTATACAGTTCGGTTGATCCATCCCCACACTTGAATTTTGCATTATACTTTGTGGGGGTCATTTTCTAGCTCAAGACCTGCAAAACTTAGAAAACAAAAACAAAGAAGAACTACAAAAATCTACGTTAGCGACTTGACAAGACTCAAAAATAACGATAGGACAACTATACAAACTCTACACTTGAGTTTTCACTCAAGACACTCTCCTATGTGATCTAATTGGCTGCCCAAGTGGAGCATCCTCCTCCTCGGTAAAACTCCGTGGTCCTCCAAGAAACCGCATCACGATACGACCATCCATCAATCTTATTCCTCTCATCTCCAACTTCTCCAAACTCTCCAAACTTTTTCTTTCCTCGGTCTCTATCACACTCCATCAACTCTCGAGAACGCGCAACCTCTCTCTCGTCCTCCAAAATAAATCTAACGGAACGGGGGTGATCAAGACGTGGATCCATGCCCGGAACAAAACACTCAATCGAATAAACGGGATGACATGGATCAATGAGACCGTCTTGACCACTCGGGTGTCTTATGGATTTAGCAACATAAGTGATACTATCGTCGCCGGCTCTAAGAGTGATCTTACCTTCAAAAACATCAACGAGTGCCCTAGCAGTACGTAAGAATGGACGACCTAAAATAATAGGAACTATCTCATCGGCCTCCATATTTAAAACCGCAAAATCTACGGGGAAAACCAAATTATCGACTTTCACGAGCAAGTTTTCTATGATTTCCCTAGGGTACTTCACCGAATGGTCAGCTAAAGATAATGACATACGGGTGGCTGTGAGTTCTCTTAGGCCTAGCTTCTCATATAATGAATACGACATTAAGTTAATGCTAGCTCCTAGATCTGCTAAGGCCTGGCATGAGGTATCCCTACCGAACAAACATGGAACAGTGAAAAACCGGGATCGGGTAACTTTTCAGAACCTTATTGAGCACTACTGCAGAACACTCTCTTTTCAGTGGAACGGTCGAAAGCTCCTCCAGACTTTCCTTTCTTTTAAGAAGATCTTTTAAAAACTTCGCATATTTCGGCATATGCTGGAGGGCCTCGATAAATGAAAGATTAATCCTAAGATGCCTGAACATGTCTAAGAAGTTTCCGTACTCTCTACCAAATTTCTGATTCTTAAGACGGGCTGTATACGGAACACAAGCATGATCTATAAGCGGTGAATGGTTGTTAGAGGTTATTTTTTCCCGAGCATGATCCTGACGATTATCCTGATAGCTTGAATTCCCAGCTAGCTGCAGGATCCTGAACTAACCTACTACACATGTTTTATTTCTGTTATGCTTGTAGGTTACTCAAAACTATAAAAAGCTGCAATGGCTAGATGGCTAATTCTACCTGAAAGATTGGGGACCAGTTGAAATGCAGGTGGGATTGTAGAACACGTCTTCAAACGGTCATGGCGGCTAGGGTTCCCAGATTTATAGGAATTGCAGTTGTTTTTCATTTCTATATAATGGGGCTGCTGAGAACAACCTAGGACACAACATACACACTCTCTACACTCACGACACTTGATAATGTACTTAGCTTTCATTCTCATTCAGTTCTCAAGCTGTAACCTACTTTTTCATTATTAATAAATTTAGACAGTGGATAATTTCCTCTCCCGAGATTTTTTCCCAAGGATCCTCACCAGGATCTAAGGTTTTTCCTCGCTATATCATTGTGTCATCCATTTACTTTTACCGCACTTGTTTATTATTTTATCGAAGAACACACTATCTCACTTAACGAAATTGTTCAATTACTGCTTCGGTGATTTGTTGACCAAAACAGTTTGGCACCCACCATGGGACAAGTGGTGTTTTTCATTCTCAAATCCGTATTCACTTTCATCGTAAACCGTTACCTTACAAAGCTATACTAAAAAATGGCCTCTCAATCAAAAGCTGCATCTTCATCCATGCCATCCGCAGTTTCCGGAGCCGCTCAATCACTTCCTTCTCCACCCGCTGTTCAGAGGAAGACTACCAACATCGGCGTTAACGTCTCAGGAGCCGGAGGATCAAGCAACATGGTTCCTCCTATAAGAAGGCCTTCTGCCGGCGTGCTAGCTCAAAGATTTGCCCTTATGTCTAACGATGATATTTTTGATGTTTTAATGTAGATGAAGGAACGCATGGAGACTCAAAAACAAACCAACAACTCTGTCATGAGGGAGCTCTGGGATATCCGGGCACAAAGAAAGAAGCCGGCGGAGGAATCCTTCACTCAATTACTACCTAAGAACATGAACTTTGATGTGTCATGATCCCAAGGGAACCGTTATGATGACTTCATTACCATGCAGTTTCAACCAGAATAAATGATCCCGTCCAGGCCTTGCAAGCTACTCCCACTCGGGATTTCGATGTTATCCCTGGATCCCCAACTAGGATTCCCGATACTGGTAATTTTAATAATGTTGTTATTCCTATGACTAACCCAGATGTTGTGTAGGATTTCGGTATTAATCTAATGGTTCAAAAAGAGTTGCAGAAATTGAAAGAGTTAATCTCTAGTGTACCTAGAATAGTCCAACTGATTCCAGAAGTAGCTCCTAGCAATCACATGATCTCGAGATTTGCACCCCCATATCGATGCTGAGATCCCGAAATGGTTCCAGACTCCAAGCATGAAGCTGTATGATGGAACCACGAATCCTGAAGAGCATGCCGCCTAGTATTGCGAGAGGATGGAGATCAACCCCATACCTCAGAATCTAAATGAAGCCTGCTTGTGCAAAGGCTTTATCTCAACTTTAATCGGAGCTTTATTGAAATGGATCCTAAGTGTCCATCCTTTCTCTTTTAAGTCTTTTGCTCATTTAGTTAATCAGTTTAATAACCAATTTTCTTGCTATAGAAGTTTCAAAAGATTAATTAGTGACTTGTATAGAGTAACATAGGGCAAAGATGGATCCCTTAAGGATTATGTCAGCAAATTCAACAAGGAGGCCCTAGTGATCCCCAACCTCAATGTTGCAACGGCTGTGCAAGATTTCAAGATGGGTCTCAAGAAACATAGCTCTTTCTATGAGGATCTCATCATGAATCCTTGCAGGAATCTGGACGAAGCAAGGAATAGGGCTTTAAGGTTCATCAGGCTGGAAGAAGACAGGATGATTCAGTAGAGGCTGGATGGTTCAAAATTCAAATAGCTACAACCACCCAAACATGAAGTCGGATTCCCCATCATCCAAACTATATCAATCAAATATGTATGCTAGAAATGATAGGGGATGTGGTGGACGATGATGAGAATGACGATTCTTATCTTAATTTAAATGATTATTATTTTTCAGTTGATATTCTTGGATTAATGTGTGCTATGTAAGATCTAGGTGAAAAAGCAAGACGACCACGTAAGAACGAGAAAAACACTACCTAGAAGGACAAATCCAAGTGGTGTGTCTTTCATGAAGATTTTGGTCATATGATAGAAGATTGTATTGCTCTAAGAAGGGAGATCAGTTACCTACTGAGCAAGGGTCACTTAAAAGAGTTGCCGGGAAAGAAAAATCGAAACCGATGTCCCAAGTAGGATCCCAAAAGGGCGGAATCTCCACCTTTAGGCGCTCGGATTGAAAATGTTATCTCCGGAGGTTCAGATATATGTGACACGTCCTACTCAGCAGCTAAAAGGAATGCAAAAGTAGCTAAAGCAGAGAAGCCAGAGGTACCGACAAAGACGATGAGTCTACCCAAGGAAGCCTGTGTCATGTTTGATAACGAAGATCTGAATAACATTCAGGATCCTCATTACAACGGTTTGGTCATAACCCTATATATTGCTAATTGTTTTGTACGCAGGATCTTGGTGGACAATGGAAGTTCGATGAATATCATCTAGTGGGATACCCTGAAGAGGATGAATATTCTAGAATCCTAGATTGTATCAAAATCCCTAGTCTTGGTGGGATTTAGCGGAGAAGCCAAGAGTATAGTGGGAGAGATAAAGCTTCATGTTTATGTTGAGGGAGTAACTCTATCCATAAATTTTGTGTTATTAATGCATTAACCTCTCTCAATGTTATCTTAGGCAGACCCTAGATCCACAATATGAAAGCGGTCCCATCGACCTATAACTAGTGTATCAAGATGCCGACACCTTAGGGAATTGTTATGATTTAAGGTGATCAACAAGAAGCTAAAGATTGTTGCTCCTCGTCAATGAAATCAACAGCTAAACTAACTCAAGCAGAGCAATCAAAGAACAAAACACTTGATGTCTTGGAAGTGACTGAGCAAGAAGTCAAAAAAGTACAAGATGATTAGAATTTTGACATCAAAATGTTGATAGGAACTAGGATTCCTAAAAACATTGAAGATCAATTGGTCAAGTTCCTCAAAAGCATAATCTCTACCTTTGCATGGAAACACGAGGACATGACAGGAATTTCTAAAAATATTATTACTCATAAGTTGGGTTTGGACAAAAGTTTCAGGTCAATCCAACAAAAGAAAAGGAAGTTCGTCCTAGAAAGAAATGTCATTATACAAGAAGAGGTTGATAGGCTGTTGAGAGCTAGAATGATCAGGGAAGTCAAGTTCCCAAGATGCTTGCCAATGTGGTAGTAGTACAGAAGAAGAATGATAAGTGGAGAGTTTGTGTAGATTACACTGACCTTGTAACATCCCGAAAAATCCCATATTTATTTTGGATTAAAAATGTCAATTTTGAAAGATGAGGGATTAAAATATTTTCAAAACAAATAATGGGAAATGAGATAAGAAAAATAAGAGATCTCAATTTAAGGAAATATGAAATTTTCATCCCACATGGAAAGGAGGAAAGTGAAAACATTCCATATGAGTATAAATAAGAAATAAAACTTTCATCCCACACGAAAAGAGGGAAGAAAATGGACGCTCTTTATAAGAAAGAGAGTTTCCATAGTAATATTATTATGTGGCTAACCACTCTCACTAGTTCTAGCGGAGGGTGCGAAGCACCCGACGCACACGTGCACGGGCTCGGGTAATGGGCGTAATGTGGCGTTTTGATGGCGCACTTTGCACTTCGCACGCTCGCATCACCGCGAGCCATATAAGGGACGCTTTAGTATTTTTGAAAAGTACAAGGACTAAAAGTGAAAATCTGGAAACTTGATCTTTCGCGCCACACGAACGGACCAGTTATAACATCTTCGCGTTACGTGAAAGATAAAATACATAAACCAACATTGAGTTGTTTCGCGCTATGCGAAGAATTTATCCACCTTTACTTCGCGCTACGCGAAGGAGCAATAATTCATGCATGACATGTGTGGACACATGGTGCCACATGGCAAGATGCCTGATGACTCAGCCAATATTAAAACGGTTCCAGCTGTGCGAACGGCTGAACCTTTTATCCTTCGCGCTATGCGAAGGAACCTAAAATCAGCTATAAATAGAAAGGTGTACGACACTTCACATCTCACACACCAACACATATTTTATACATATATTTAACCTCGGGAAGCGTGCCGATCTCATAGAATGTGCCAAGTTCCGAAGTTCTAACGGGTTAATCTCTAGAGCGTGATAGAAAGTAGAAGTGTTGCTCAATCAGTCTTAGGCATCTAACTCTGAATACTCGTGTGAGGTCCGAGATAACAATTAATCAATCAATGAATCAGAAATCAGAAACAGGAATCAGTAACAGAAACTGATTATAGGTAGGAGTCATTAACCAAAACTGACCATAAACAGGAATCAGTATCAGAAATTGATTACAATAAAAAAGGTGAATACGCCCTACACTTTTACAAACTCTTTTAGAGTCATACTATTTGTAGAGGATCTATGAATCCTTAAAACATTGTGTTACAATAATAAGAAACGGACATACTCTGATTAAAAGTATACATAAGTCTGGATCCATTCATACATGGTGTATCGGAGTTCCCCGAGGCCATGCATATTGTTTTGGTCAAAAATCGGTTTAAGGATTATGATCTGGTTATTTGTAAAAATGTTTGGAAATTAAGAAGAATTAATGCGATGAACATCGTCGGTTTTGACTTTGATTAGTCAAAATTGATTATAATTTGACTCCTGGGTTAGTCAAATTGATGATTGAGTCTGATTCGTTAAATGATTCAACAAATCTGAATAATTCGTTAAACTTGATTCGTTACTTGTAACGAATCGGTTAACGATTAAGGGCAGTTTGTTACTTGTAACGAATGAACCTTTTAATGTATAACGAATGTCCTATTCGTTTAAAGTTTTTAGCGAATGTGATAGTCATTCGTTAATACTTTGATTATTTTGGAATATTTTACTTATGTATGTTTGTTCTTAACAGAAATGGCAATGTCTTGGAATAAGAGCCACAACATATGTGCGTTTTTAGAGCCGAACTTTGAAGATACTCCTATCTTTGGGGGTATGATTAGTTTTCTCATCTGCTCAAGAATCTACAAGGCCATCTCTACCCGAACAGTCGTTTATCAAAAAATAATCAGGGAATTCTGGAATACAACCAGAATTAATGAAGCGGAAAATCAGATTGAAGCGGTTGTTCAAAACAAGCGGGTAGTGATAGATTTTGGGGTTATACGAGACTCACTGGGTTTTAACGATACTATTGATGATAGGTGTGAGTTCGATCAAGCGTTGATCAGAGGATTATTCGGGCGAGTAATGTATAATGGAGATTTAGGCAAACCAATGTACAACAAAGCGAACTTGTGTGAACAATACAAGTATCTGCTTCATGTTCTTATTCATTGCCTGGGTGGTTAGAAAGGAGGTTTCGACGAGTTCAGGGTGATGCTACAATCTACATTCGTGGCTCTAGTGCTGAATAAACCGTTCAATTTCTCTGAATTGGTTTTTTATCATTTGAAAGAAAACATCACCAGCAGACATAAGTTCTTAATGTATCCCAGATTTTTACAAATGATAAATGATCTGGTGCCTGAGTTGTAAAAAGATCAAGCAGACGTGATGAGGCTCGATCATATGAATGAAGAGACGATGCGACGTTTGAGATCGTATAGAGGTCAGAGTTTGGCAGATCGACCAAGGTTTAAACGTTTGATTGGTCATCTAGCGAATATTAATTATGTCGCGCCACCTAATGATCGTTGGGCTCATGACGATTCCGATTCAGAACGTGAAGGTGGTGATGGTGGTGATGATGGAGATGATGGCGGTGATGGTGGTCCAGGACCACAAGCCGAGTTAAGTTATAAACAGAAGCGTAAGCGTAAGGTAAAGAACCGATGACGGAAAAGGGGGAGAAACCCAAGAAACAACGAGTTAGAAGGGGTTCGGGTATTGAGATACCGAGTCAGCCATTTTTGCCTTTTACTGCTGTTTCTACTCCTATTATTTCTTCTACTGCTTCTTCAGTTCCAGTTCCACAGATTCCACGATCTCCTACTCCTATTACAATGACAGATTTTCCTCGTTCTCCAACACCTGTGCAGATGCCTACGTCTCCAATGCCTCCAACTCTGACTTTGGCTACTACTGTGAGGCCTGATCCTCATTTTGGAGACATATTACATACTGTATTGGCACAGATGCCTACACCACAGCCAACGACATCTGTTACTCATGTTACTCCAACACCGTTGCGAAGGCCTGAGCACTCTTTTATGTCATTCCGTCATCATCAGGGTCCTATGCAACCAGTGCATCCTAATTTCTATCACATGGCTCCTCATGCTCAATGGTTTCACATGATGAATCTGTTGCATTTACAACACACTCAAATGCAAGTAGACAGAGCTGCAAATGAGCTAGCGCAACGGATTTTGCTGAGGCATCTTCTATCGGCTCAGCGTGATAATAAGGAACTTCGAGCCCTAATTGCTGCTTAGGGGGAGACGTTAGACAAGCAAGATGAGATTATTCTTCAATTAACATGCAAAGAAGATGAATTAAAGAAGTTGAAGAATAATGAAGACGATCAGGATGGTGCAGGGGGTGGGGTAGATCAGCAACCGGGCGGAAGTTCCACACCGTCTGCGGGTAATAAGACTGATGCGAGTGTTGGTGGTGGGTCTGAAGCTAGTAATCTACAGATTGTTCCATATAAAGATTACACGAGAGCCAAGCTAATAGATGTTATTCCGGCTAACATGCTTCTGTTTGTAGGAATGGATGGGATTGTATACAGTATGGTGAATGCTGATGAGATCGAAAAAGGTGAATTTTTTAATCATTCTTTAACGAAAGAACAAATTGCCTCGCTTCTGGATCTAAATGATGATGAGATTAAGGAATTGGATAAGAACGTGGATGTGGAGATGGAAGATAGTACTGATACAGGTATTCCTCACGGGAATGTACCTGATTTTGAAGAAGTGAAAGTGGAAGATGTTACTGCTGAAGAATATCCGGAGTTTTACACAGATAATAACAATGACTCGGGTATTCCGTTTTTTACGACTGAACATTTTAATGCAGCAGAACGTCGGTTACAAGAAGAAAAGAATAAGTTTAAAGCTGCTGAATCAATTCATGTATCCACTACTGATAAAAAGCGCAAACGTGCTTTGGATGGTATGTTCGAGCATAACGTAAAGAAGATGAACAAGATGATCGAGACCTTTCGTTATCATGAACAAGAGGAAGTCAAATTAGCAAGGGATCGAGCATTGGCATACCAAATGAAGAAGTACAAGCTAGCTAAAGATGTGAACGGAGATATGGTGGCATGGCAATATGATTCTGATCTTAAGGTATATATCGTGAAGTGGGAGCATGGTATTTATTATTTTAAACGCCCACACGATATCTTATCTATGCCTAGATGGGACGTGAGAACCCTAGCCAATCGACCGTTTGTGAATCGTGGGGACGATAAATGGGCTAGTTGGTTCTATAAGCAGTTATTACATGAAACCCGGTTTGGTTTCAAGTTTTTCAAGCCTCAGGTGCCAACTCATAAGTACATTGATGAGATTGATACTCGCACTGGCTGGAGGAAGTTAATTTTACAAGTCAAGCCGCCGAAGACTATGAAGAGGGTTCCTTTGAAGATATTTCCTCAGAGTCTTTTCACCTCGTTTAATTATTGGTACTACGACAATATTACCGGTGAAGCGGTGATTGTTTATGGTCACGGTTCTAACACGAAGACAATACGTGTTATTGATCCGATGTGGCTAGTCAACCTATCTGAGTTTAACAACGATGCGCTATTTACAAGTCAGGTCAGATTTGCTAATGTAAGAGATTATGAACTTGCTATGCAGTTTCAGAAGGTTGTTAGAGTCTGTTATGCATACAAGATTCATAGCTGTGTTGACTGGAAGACAAAGATGTTTCAGTGTTAAAATAGATAAAGAGCTTGAGACGAGGGGGAGTTTGTTGATACATGTTTTGTATGTCTCGGTCTTTATCAGGGCATTAATGTAATAAGTCTAAAGTATAGGGGTCTTAATGTAAATATGGCTAAATGGGCCATTCGCTCTAATGTAAGTTACATTCGTTACCCCGTAACGAATGTAACACATTCGTTTAATTGTAAGCTCATTCGTTAACCAAGTTTAACGAATGAGGGCCATTCGCTATCTTTTAAAGTATAACGAATAAGTATGTTTATTTGTTAAAGTATCTGTAACGAATGACACATTCATTAAGTGTTAACTTAACGAATGTGGTCATCCCCTATAAATACCATGTAACTTATCATTAATGTAAGAGTTCTGATATTTAGCTAACTACTCTCTCGTTACTCTGTCCGATTGTCCTCTCAATACACACACTACACACATAACGTATATCGAGACTAATTGTATACTGAAATCAACATGTATCGTTGTAATCACAAGGTCTAGATCCGTTCCAAGCTCTATCAAGGATCAAGTAACCAAATTAGTTTTTGGGCCTTTGATGCTTGTATGAATAATATGAACAAAATGATGATTCTAAAAGATAAACAACGGGATTTATACAAAGGAAAAGCCCTTGGCAACTAGTATACCTTCGGCACAAAAACCTCGGGTAGTGAAAACTATCACTACCAATTATATTAAGCTCAAAAAAGATTACAAAGGTTGGAATTAAAGCTGATCATGAGTACAAAGTGTTAACAAGTATGTAGAGGATTCTAAGTATGCAAAGAATGTTGTGTGTGTGATCAGCCTTAATTCAATTGTTTATATATATAAAAATTTTCAACAGATACTAACTAATTTCCTATAAACTCGGCCACGCTTCTTTACCACTTCTTCATGACCGTTTACGAGGGAGGACGAGCTGGGAAGACTTAGTAAAGTATATCTTCTGTAAAAATAGGCTTGCTGGTAAACAAGCTTCAATACCTGCAACAAATAGATAAACATATTTGAAGTCAACTACTGAGGATCCTTATACCATACAGAATCCTTAGTCCTGACAACAGATGTCCACGAATGCCAAGGATAGCTGATCTTCAAGGATCAAAGATCTTGGTCCCAACAATTGCCCCCAACATGATAGGTGTGAATGGGAAACAACTGTCCTATTTATCCCGAGAATTTTGAATCATAACCGTTGGCGATAATATGACGTGATCGTCGCCTGTCACTGCATCATTATCCCTATTTAATAGGCTTGACACCCTTATAACTCCCATTTCATCGGATTAAAAGAGATATTCCGACGACCATAACCAGCTATTCTTCTTTTTCTCTCTTGATTATTTCCGTCGTTTTCTCAATTCTTTTCTCGTAATCGTCAACAATGCCTAAAAGAAACTCAAAAGCCTCTTTTTGCTCGAGTCCGAGGGAGGTTGTTCCTGAACTTCAAACCCAAAACCTTCTTAAAGATTCCGCCTCCGAGATCTGTAAGTTTACTGATGAGGAAATCCACAACATTTGCCACTGTTTTTCGGATGGTACCGTGTTCAGACCCTACGATCCACAAATCAAAAACGACTATATCTCCAGCGAATGGGTTTACTTTCCAGCACTTCCGCTTTTACTTAGTTTTTCTTACCCCTTCCCTGACTTAACAGAGACTTTGTTCTCATTCACTAGCATGAGCTACATCCAGGCTATGCCAATGATGCAGAGAACCCCACACACCATTGAAAGATTGATCGCAGAACAGAATCTCGATTTCACTCTTCCAGCTATGTCTTACTTGTACAGCCTCGTAACCCATGGTTCCAATAGATTTGTCTTCAAGAGCAAACCTTTTCAGCCCCTTCCAATCAATAAAACCACTCATAATGACCAGAGTTGGAAGAATCAGTTTATCTTCGTTCTGAGAGACTCCATCCCGAATGGGAATTCCCTACCGACTCGCTGGATCCTCAAGGGTAGGATAGCGGATCCAGAGAATATGTGATCCTCTGTTCACTGATTTACTGATTATAAACCTGTTGTTTTTTTATGCAGTCTCCAATTTTTCATGCCTTGTTGCTGACTTAGACGGGATCAAGAGAGCGAAGATATTCCTATCTTTGGACCCCTTCGGTATGACTTTCAAGACCGTGGGTGAAGAATCATCAGGCAAGTCAAGCGAAAAAACTGCAAGTTCCTCAGAAACCATGTCAAGTAAGTTAGTCTTTTGTATTTAATTATAGATATTTAACAAATAGGAAGGTAACAGACTAAGAAAAACTTATCTTTCTCTAATATTTTTGTGCAGGTGTTCAGAAGTCAGGAAACAAGCCCTCCAAGAACCTCTTGGGTCAGTTCCAGTTGGAAGACGTTGACAGCTTAATCTCCTCCTGCTCCACTATGAAAAAACTTGTGAAGAGCTCCAGCCTTGCTCCACCAAAGACTGTGATGACACGCTCTAAGGCTAGTGGGAAGAGGAAGAGGGATCCTGAAGTGGAAGTCCATGATGCCCAGCAGGTGTTTGATCAGCTCTTAGAGGTAAGGATCCTTTATCCATAGGTATAGATGGTTCATTCATATCTTTAACTTGTAATCTCTTTGCAGGCCGTGGCTGGTTTCAAAGCTCTATATGATGAAAGCATGGCTAATATGGAGAAGAAGTTGTGTTAGGGATCGGATTTTCGGTATCCTCAGCTAGCATTATGTTCAGGATAACTTCAAGATATGGTATCCTCCGAGGTAACAGGTATCCTAAATATATTGTATAAATTAACAATTTGTTCGCTATTTTCCTTGTTTAAACAGGTCAAAGGACGTTGCCATGACCTCCTAGAGACTCGGACTTGCAGTTATTAGCTCGTGATTAAAAAGGAAACATGGGAATTAACGACTAACTGGAAGGAGTCAATCATTTCCATAATTATAGGAATTCTGTTAGCTTTAACTTTGTTATAAATAGAGCACCAATTGGGATAATACATACACTCTAGACACACGAGACTTACTAGTACTCGCTCTCATTGTAATCACGATCCGATTAGCTCCACCACTTGTAACCACTTTTTTATTATTAATAAACTGGTGGTGATAGTTTTCACCACCCGGGGGTTTTTTCTTATTATCCTCAGGATAACAGGTTTTTTCCTCGCAACAAATCTTTGTGTTCTAGCAGTTTTTTCATTCATTTCAAGCAAGCACCAAGTCCCATTTACTAATTTGGTTACGAAATCACCTTTATTAATTTTTGACCAAAACAATTTGGCGCCCACCGTGGGGAAATCGGTGCTTTAATCCATCAAAACCGTTTGCTTCATTCTCAATTACTTTCATCCCTTAATCACGGCCTCACAACTAAAAACCAGCTCCATTTTTTCTCCGGCGGTCACCACTGCATCAATTGTCAACCCTGGACCTCCACTAGTTCCAAAGAAGAACACTCAGCCCCGAGGAGAACTTCCTTTATATGCGGGAACCTCTACATGGGTAGATTCGGTTATTTCTAACAGTGATGTTTTTGCTTAGACGAAACAGGTCAAAACTCACATGGAGCATCAAGAGAAGACCAATTCAAGGCTATTTAAGGAAACTGAAGGGATCAAGAAAAAACTAGGGCAGGAGGCTACTCCAATCATGCCCAGGGCTCTTGATTTTGATTCTCCAGGATCATCTATCCTTCAGAATCCCGGATCCTTGGGGACACAATCAACAGGGACTCCGTCTCAACAGCAATCAGGATAATGGGGAACTTATCTTCCAGTATCTTCGGAATTACCCAGACCAACGAGGCCAGAATCCATCAACATGCAGCCTCGTTCAACCATGCTAGCCGGTATATTCTCGTCAGGATCTCCGGTGGTATCCTCTGAAGTGCATGTTGGAGATGATATCCCCATGCAAACGTCGCCCTATCCGGAGGATACCCTCAATGGAGGAACTAGACGTCAAGGCTCAGGATACCAGAGGCCTAGCCACGATCTCGGTAACAATTTATTTAATGCAAATTTATACACTAATCATGGATCTGTGCAGGATAAGGGGATGTCCCCCGAAATAGCCAGGGAATTGTAGAAAATGAAGGATATGATTTCCAGTATCCCCGGGATAATACGTCCCATAGCTGAAGTTCCCGCAGGCAACCATAGGTTATTTAGGTTCACTTGGCCTATATGTGACGTGGAAATCCCCAAGAAATTCCAAACTCCCAGCATGAAGCTGTATGATGGCAGTATGGCACCACAAGAAATCCCCAACAAATTCCAAACCCCATCCCCATTGATATCAAAGAGGCTTGCCTATGCAAGGGATTTGGTTCAACACTGATGGAAGCAGCCCTCAAATGGTTATTGAGTATTCCTTCCAACACTATTACCTCATTTGTTCATTTGATTAACTTGTTCAATAATCAATTTTCTTGTAGTAGACATTTTGAGAAAATGACAGGTGACTTCTATAGAATTGTTCAGTATAATAATGAATCCTTAAGGGATTACATAACTAGATTTAGCGGGGAAGATTTGGAAATTCCCAACTTGACATGGCAGCTGCTGTTGAAGCCTTCAAGATGGGATTATGGAAGGATTCTTCTTTCTATGATGATCTTGTCATGACTCCATGTAGGAATCTTGATGAAGTAAGAAACAAGACATTAAGATAGATTTGGCTAGAGGATGACAAAAAGGCCCATGGAAACCCAGTTATCCCAAAGAATGAGTCTACCAACAGGAAATCAGACTCTTCGCAGAAGTTCTCTAGGCCAAAGACTTATTCTAAACAGGATAATTCCAAGATATATGCTGTGGAAGAAGACGAAGATGACGAAGAGTATCCTAAAATATCCGAATACTGTTTTAACCCTGATATTGGTGGTGTGATTTGTGCCATGTAGCATTTAGGTGACAAGGCTAGATGGCCCAAGAAAAACGAAAAACCCGGATCCAGCAAAGACAAGTCCAAATGGTGTGCATTCTATGAAGACTTTGGCCATCGCACTGAAGATTGCATAGCACTTCGGAAGGAAAAAGGATACCTTCTCAGCAAAGGATACCTAAAGGAACTGTTTGGAAGAATGAAAAGCAAAAGTCAGGATCCTGTCAAGATACCTAAAAGGGCACTTTCACCTCCACCCGGGGCTAAGGTTGTATCCTTTATCTCGGGAGGATCGGACATCTGTGGAACCTCATATTCTACAGCTAAGAAGTGTTCCAAAGTAATGAAGATGGACAACGGAGAAAGATCTCTCCGTACCTCCACGTTAACAACTCAAAGAATTATATCCTTCGATGACGGGGATAGATGTGATCTTGTGGATCCCAATCATGACGGTTTGGTAATTACTTTATGTATAGCTAACTGTTTTGTGCGCATGATACTCGTTGATGGAGGAAGTTCCGTGAACATCATCCAACTTGATGCCTTGAAGAAAATGGATATTCCTGATACTGAGATTATCCCGAGATCCTCGGTTCTCGTGGGATTTAGTGGGGAGACCAAGAATACCCTGGGAGATATCAAACTTCCAGTATACCCTTATCATAAACTTTGTGTTATTGACTCATTGTCTTGTTGTAATGTGATCTTAGGCAGGCCATGGATTCATGACATGAAGGCAGTTCCTCAACATACCATCAGTGTGTAAAACTTCCAAGTCCTTGGGGAGTTATCAAAATAGAAAGTGACCAACAAGACGCCAAAGATTGCTAAGCATCATCAATGAAGCTGGCTGCAAAGCCTACTCAAGCATAGCAATTACAGAAACAACCAGGGGAGGTCCTGCAAGCCGGAGACCAGGATGTGAAGGAAGTATCCTCGGATCCTCAGGATACTGAGATCAAAGTTTTGATAGGATCGGGTATGTCTGAGGATATCGAACAAGGATTGGTATCCTTCTTAAAGAAAAGGGCTTCTACCTTCGCCTGGAAACGTGAAGATATGACAGGTATCTCTAAATCCATAATTACTCATAAACTTGGTATAGATAAATCTTTCAAGCCGGTACATCAAAAACGAAGGAAGTTTGCTCCTGAAAGAAACTCTATCATAAAAGAAGAAGCGCAGAAGCTGCTCAAAACCAAGATGATAAGAGAGGTACAATATCCTAGATGGTTGGCCAATCTAGTTGTAGTCCAAAAGAAGAATGGAAAGTGGAGAGTGTGTGTGGACTTCACAGACCTAAACAAGGCTTGTCTAAAAGACCCATTTCCACTCCCACATATTGACTCAATGGTGGATGCAACTGCTGGCCATGAACTACTAACCTTCATGGATGCATGATCAGGATTTCAACAAATTCAAATGGAGCCTTCAGATCAAGAAGACACAGCCTTCATGACTCCCACAGGTATATACTGTTATATTGCAATGCCTTTTGGACTAAAAAATGCAGGTGCAACATACTAGAGGCTAGTCAACATGATGTTCAAAGACCAACTGGGGGACACGATGGAAGTCTACATAGATAACATGGTGGTAAAGTCAAGGAGGGCTGAGGATCATCTCATAGACTTGGCAACATCATTTGACATCCTGGATGAGTATAACATGAAGCTGAATCCAGCCAAGTGTCATTTTGGTGTCAAAGCAGGAAAGTTTCTTGGATACATGGTCACCAAGAGAGGAATAGAAGCAAGCCCTGAGCAGATCAGGGCTATCCTGGATATCAAATCACCAAGAAATGTCAAAGATGTACAAAGGTTGACAGGTAGAATAGCAGCTGTAAACAGATTCATCTCAATATCTTCAGAGAAATGTAAAGATTTCTATGATATCCTGAGGAAGAATCAAACATTCGAATGGGGAGAAAAGCAAGAAAGGGTATTGGTATCTTTAAAGGAATACTTATCCTCAGCACCACTCCTGATGAAGCCAGTTGATGGTGAACAATTATCCTTGTACTTAGCTGTTTCTGGAAGTGCAATAAGTGCTGTCTTAGTCAAGGATCATGAAGGTCAACAACATCCGATATATTACGTAAGTAAAAGTCTACTAGATGCTGAATCCATGTATTCTTATCTTGAAAAATTAATTTTAGCATTATAATAGCCTCTACTAAATTAAGACATTACTTTGAAACTCAGGCTATTCATGTAAAAACTAACTATCCTATTAAAGCTGTTTTAAGAAAACCAGAAATGTCAGGTAGGATGGCATAGTGGATTGTGAAACTTAGTGCATATGATATTTTGTATGAACCAAGGACAACCATCAAATCTCAGGCACTTGCCGACTTTGTGGCTGATTTTAGCCAGGATATACTTGAAGAAGTAGGAAAAGAAGTTCAACAATTGGACTTCACGGAGAGTTGGACCTTGCATACTGATGGTGCCTCCAACATAAGAGGAATAGGTCTAGGTATCCTACTAAAATCGCCACAGGGGGACATAATACCTCTATCTATATCTTGTGAATTTCAGACTACCAATAATGAGGCTGAATACGAAACCTTAATAGTTGGTTCACAATTAGCTAAGGATATGAAGGTCAGGTATCTTCAAGTTTATGTTGATTCTTTGTTATTAGCCAACCATTTTAATGGCTCTTATGCAGTAAATGCAGAAAACTTAGCAAAATATTTAGAAATAGTTAAGCAATTAGCTATGTATTTCGAAACATTTGATATAGTACAGGTACCAAGAGAAGAAAACACTAAAGCAGATGCTTTGGAAAATTTAGCTTCAGCTCTCAAGATATCAGCTGACATCAAGATACCCATCGTGCATATCATGACTCCAGCAATAAAGGAGAACCACGAGGTCATGGAGACTGCAAAACCTGAAGATGATTTAATATCCTGGACCCATTCCATAATACGGTATCTTCAGGATAATGAGATCCCAAAAGGAGAAAATCCCAGAGCTTTCCGAATGAAGGTAACCCAGATATTATTCTAAATGATATTTTGTATAGAAAATCACTTGCAGGTCCATACTTGAGATGCTTGGAACATCATGAAGCACAAGAAGTTCTCAAGGACATACATGAAGGTGATTGTGGAAACCACACTGGGGGCAGAGCCTTAGTATCCAAGATAATGAGGACAGGTTACTTCTGGCCAACAATGAATTTCTCCAAGAAGTGTGATGCTTGCTAAAGACACAGCAACATCTTGCATCAACCTGCTGAACCATTATCCTATCATATCCCCGTGGCCATTTATGAAATAGGGAATGGATATTGTGGGAAAGCTGCCCAAGGCTCCTGGTGGAATGGTCTTTACGCTGGCCATGACAGATTACTTCTCCAAGTGGAACGAAGCCGAGGTATTCGTCCAAGTTAAAGAAAAGGATGTGATCTCATTCATCAAACGCAATATCCTGACAAGATTTGGTATCCCGGCAAAGATTGTTTGTGACAATGGATCACAGTTCATCGGTAGTAGGACAACCAACTTTTGTGAAAGTTGGGGAATAAAGCTAGTGACTTCAATTCCAGTACATCCTCAAGCCATTGGTCAAGCAGAATCTAGTAACAAGATCATCATCAACAATTTGAAGTAGAAATTGGGATCCAAGAAGGGAAAATGGGCTGAAGAACTACCATTTGTTCTTTGGGCTGATAGGACCACTTCAAAAAATACAACAGGACAATACCTTTCTCTTTGGTGTTTGGGGCCGAAGCTGTTATCCTTACAGAGATGGTGATCCCCACAGTAAGAAACATCATCCAAGATACTGAGTCCAACAACCAAAGCCTTACTGAAGACCTGGATACCATTGATGAACTCAGAGATCTCGCCAGGATCAGGATGACAACATACCAACAAAGAATAGCCAAATCCTACAACAAGAATATCATAATTCAAAGATTCAAAGTAGGAAATATGGTGTTAAAAAAGGCATTTCAGAATACCACTAACCCAGCAGATGGAAAGCTAGCTCCAAAGTGGGAAGGTCCTTACTTGATTGATTCTGAAGGAGGAAAAAGGGGCCTACAGGTTAATCACTATGGAAGGTATTCCTATACCAAGAGCTTGGAATGCTATCCATCTTAAGGCATATTTTTGCTAGTATCCTTGATGGTATGTTTGTATCCTCAACATTTCAGGATAGAGGTATGTTTCTTTGTTTATTTTTTACATTATTACATATTTAAATCTCTTCATCAAGTTTACTGACTTAAGCATTGGAGGGGTGTTAGCCAGGCTAACACCCACCCCTCATCAAGAGCTTAGTGTTTTGCAGTTATCCTAAGGATATGTTATCTTGACAACAGTCAGAGGCTGATCACCTCCCACACAAATATGATATCCCTGATATCTCCTAAGGTTTAAAGGTCTTCACCTTTCTAATGAACGCCTGGAGCGCACGAATATGATATCCCTGATATCTTCTAAGTTTAAAGGTCTTCACCTTTCTAACAGTGCCTGGAGCGCACGATGATTCGGATATAGTTCGAGGCAGGCAGACCATACCAGCTGATAATCCGTTTGTTGTTGGCTATATACCGAATCCTTAAGATAAGTGGCAGACGTGTCACACATATGGTTTATAACATTTTCATGTTATCTAAAGATTCGACATTTTCATGTCCATACGTTTGGGACTTTCCCTAGTTTTATCTAAGGTTTAGACATCTTCATGTCTCTCAAGCAAAGGCCTTGTCGCCAGTAAAAAGGCTTTATCGCCAGTAAAAAAGGCTTTATCGCCAGTAAATGGGCTTTATCGCTAGGATTATCTAACTTTGTTTTAACAGATCAGAGATCGGCCAGGTCGCAAAGTGTAGAGATGTTATTAAGTTGTTTTTAACTTAGCAAAATTCCAGAAGCATGATACTTATAAAGATCAACAGTTGGGGACATCATATGTAAGCTAACTTGATTTATAAATGATCTCCACAAAGGTACTCTTTACACTTATTTTTATCACACAATTTATATTACAAGGTATGATCTTTTGGTTTGATTGTGATAACTCACACAAGGCATAAGGATATATTATCCCTAAGATATTTTATTTCGATTCCATTATCTTTAAGATATTTTATTTCAATTCCTAATGAGTCTTTTGATTATATTTCTAAAAATATATAATCTTTAAAATATTTTATGCTCAGGATACATGATCCTCAAGATGTTTTATTGAAATTATTAAATATATATAATCCCCAAAATGTTCGAGAAGCATGTTTTCAAGATACATTATCCTCGGAATAACTTATTTTAGAAAATTGGAGATATGAAATATTTCAATTAAAACTTATTTAGATAAGCTATGTAAAAATAACATACTGAACACAATGCATAAAGCCAAAAGATTATATTATTAATAATCATAGGTGCAGGAAATCAAAAAGGCAAGACTCGGGTTTCGTCTTGAAAAGCCAAGATTCCTCCACCCGAATATTGCCAGATGTCCAAAAGTCAAGATAACATGGGCTTCGTTTGGGAAAGTCAAGATCCCTCCACTCATGTATCCTAATATCCTAAGCATAATATTGTTTAAAGACAGAAAATTAAATTGTTCAACAGACCACTACAACCCAACATCACAAACCACAAACACATAAAAAATTGGGCTCAAGCCTTTTCTTTACCGCTATCATCGCCCAATTGCACCTCGTCACCAACCGCCTTCACCGCATCTTTGATCGCCACCTCTATAGCCTCCTCCGCAGCCTTCTCCGCTCTACTCGGACCAGCCTCCTCCATACTCTCACCATTAAGCTTAGCCAAGACTCTCTCCCAAGCAGCCACATCCCAGAAAGGAGTATCGATACCTGCATCCTTAGCCTTCTTAGCCATCTTGAGACGAGATTGGAAGACTGAGATCGCCACGGATTTCTTGGCCCCATCAGCAACTTCTTGAATCCTCATCAGAGCATTTGCTTCTTGGTGAACTAACTCCCTCCTGTCCAGTGCGAGTTCCTGCTTGGGGTCCTCGTTCTCCTTGTTTTTCTTGTCGAGAAGATTGGTCTTAGCAGTCCCAATCTTTGACATCTCGAAAATACGAGTGTCGGCCTCGAGGAGCTCATGATGGAGATCATTGAATTTGGAGGATAACAAACCAAGCCCCTGCTCAAATCAAAGTATCCTCAGCATATATTATCTACGGGATATAAGGATAAAATATGAAGGCCTACCTGGTTGAATTCAAGATCACATGTCAAAGAGGAGTCGGCGGTATCCTGGGTCTTCCTCTTTTTTGAACCTTGACACAACTACTTTCAGATTTAGGCTGGGGAATCGGAGCGGCTTCTTTCTTCCTGGTGCTACGGGTAGAGACCATGCTGTCAATGTCGTCCAGAGCAAAGACTGAGGCGGATTTACCTACGAATATACAGGTTAGTATCCCTAACCCTTAAATTTTACTACTAAAATATTAATATTTCTTACCAGACATAACGGAGCCTGCTGATGGCGATGGTTCTTGGAGGCTTGACTGAAAATAAAACGTTCTTTCCTCCTCGTCAATAAGAAAGAAAGAGCTAAGCTTGGTCTCGGTCTCTTTGGTGGGAGGGGCAATCTCAAAGAACTTCAAGGCTGCAAAGAACAACACAAAATATATTAGTTACAGGCAGGTTAGCATACGACTCCAAAATAAGGTATCCTACTTTTGGAAACCCAGAGATAAGGAAGCGTATCAGACTGACGAAGAGAATCCCTCTTAACAAAGAAGAATGGTCTCTTCCACTGGTCATTGTTCTGGGTGTTTCTCAAAACAAGCGGGTTTCGGCTAGATTTAGTTTTAAGAAGGTATCTTGAAGATCCGTGGCTGCGAAGATCATACACAGAAGCAATATCAGAAAGGATGAAATCAAGAGCATGGTCGACGATTAATCTCTCCAAAACAAACAAGGTCCTCTAAACCATGGGCATGGTTTGGGAAAAACTAAGACCAGTTCTGAAAAAGTACTCGGTGGTAAAGGCAGGAAAGGGGTAAGAAAAGCCGATCTTAAACGACAAAAACGGAAAACAGATCCAGAGGAAAGGGCGGCATCAAAGGGTCTAAAAACAGTTCCCGGAGGAAAACAACCTCGAGACTGTAGATTAGTATTGTTGGTATTACCAAAAATATATATCTTACTCGCAGGACTAGCAAGGAGATTTTGCGACACAAAATGTTCAACACCAGAGTTATGAAGTTTTGGACTTATGATTTGAGAGGATGAAGATCAAGAGAAATAAGAAAAATTACCTATATAGACGGTTGAATGAATTGGGAAATATTTATCTCGGATAAATATAGATATTCAAGGGTCACGGATGATTGACACGTGCAACAAGATCTTCCACATATGCAAGAATTCAAAATTCAAAAATTTTACAGTTGTATTCCATATCCACAGCTGTTAAATTTGGGACAATTGTTAGGGCTCGGATTTTCAGTATCCTCAGCCAGCAGTATGTTCAGTATAACTTCAAGTATGGTATCCTCCAAGGTAAAATTATCCTAAATATTGTAACGCCCGTCACTTCCGGTCTAATGATTTTAAGTCTTGTAAAGAATGTACAATTCTTGGGAGTGATCTGGCATTCCTCGATGACCTTCTCACCTCCCCGGTACGTTAAACTAATTAAACTTTTTGCCAAGTATCGCATCTTTGAAATTTGGAGGGGCTAGAGCGTAAATGTTTTATGTTATAAACAAACCCTAACCCTTTCTCCCCCCCTTGGCTGATCGGAACACAGCAGCTGCAATAGGGCTTCGTTTTCTTTTTTCCAGCCGCTCCCAAGGTCTAAAACTTCAATTGAAGGTTAGTTTTATGTTCCCTAAGTCCTATACACCTTAATTGGTCATTATATCTTGCGTATTAATGGATAAACGGCTCGTTCTAGGCTAACCGGGTGGCTGTCCAATTGAGCAATTTCGGGACTGTTTTGGTGGAGTTTTTTGCACCATAATCTTCCTAGGTATGTCTAGTATAACATAATTTAAAATCATATCCATTGGTGTATGTTTGATTGGTCAACTAGTTGTAGATTGAAAACTAGTTTTCGGTTGTCTAGAATAGTGATTTGTTGCGTTTAACGCGAGGGATGAAGTAAGTGATGACCAATTCAGTTCGGATAGCTTTGGTTTAATGTACGGGCTGTTGGAAAATGATTTTTATAAGTATTGGGGCTGAATTGGTTGTCGGTTACTCAAACGGGTCGGTACAACGTGCATTCGCGTTTATTGAATAGTTGGTGCGTTGTGCTTGCGAGTTACCGACCCATTTGACTTGTGTAGCGTCGTGTGGACTTGTTGGCTGTGAATTTATCATATTGGGTCCACACGGGGCTGATTTGGATGTTTATTGCCTAAACGACTCTTAAACGCGCGTGTTAGTATCACCTAGTGCTTCCGGGGGTAATTTGGGAATTCTTTATTCCCTGGAGTATCTAAGGGTTGTGTTGGTAAACTTAAGGCCCCGGGGGCTGTTATGAATGAGTTTGATGAGGTCGAGGCTTTAGGTAACTCAAACCATGCTAGAACATCTCGTAGGATAAACGAGTCCTTTCGGTGTCATTAGTAATGTTTGTATGTAAACTGACAGGCTTTTGAGTTGTCGGGATACTTAGGGGTTCTCTAGCTCTTGGTGAATTCGTGCCTTGTGTCAGGTGAGTTCATGATGCCCCTTTTTACTCTTTTTAAGTTTTTGGGCTAGCATGACACCTAAGTGATTTTGCTTGATGAACCATTTAAATTATTTTGCATAGGCTTACTTATATAGGGTAAGCCTTGGGATGATATTATTGTATGTTGTATGTATGTTTGTACATGTATTATTGTATGGCTAATAATTGACGATGTTTATTAGTCGTTACCGACTAAGGATGTTTACGTATGCCTACTTTGTGTTTGCATACGTTGGATGAGATGTTACGTGTTTGGGTTGTACGTGTGCTCGACCCTGATGTTATTACTTGGATGATAATTATAGGGATATAATTATATAGATGTATACATATAAGTATGACTACTTATTGTTGATGATGGCCTAACTGTTTGTATCCCGTTTTATTTTAAAATTTTTGGAATGATGATTATTATTACAGATGTCAATTACTAAATCTTGAACTCACTCAGCTCAAGCTGACATTGTGTGCATGTTAGTGTGAGTTTCAGGTTAGGAGGAGGATGCTTTACCGCTTGGACGTGCACGAGGCTGCTTGGACGGTGGAGGGCATACTTAGTCGGAAGTTTAATTAATGAACATTGTTCTTTTAAATTTATACTAAATAAATTGAAATTTGATTTTGGGCATAATTCCCGGGTTTTGGGAACTTGTTTTAAATATTTTGATTTTCCGCTTATTTATACTCTGAACTGGTTTTTGAAATGAAATAAATTATTTGAGTTTAAGTATTTTGTAAGTTTCTTGTATTAATACCAACTGTAGGATTCCCTGGATTCGGGGTCTTACAAATATATTGTATAAATTAACAATTTGTTCGCTATTTTCCTTGTTTAAACAGGTCTAAGGACGTTGCCATGATCTCCTAGAGACTCGGTCTTGCAGTTATCAGCGCGTGATTAAAAAGGAAACGTGGGAATTAACGGCTAACTGGAAGGAGTCAATCATTTCCATAATTATAGGAATTCTGTTAGCTTTATTTTTGTTATAAGTAGAGCACCAACTGGGATCAATACACACACTCTAGACACACGAGACTTACTAGTACTCGCTCTCATTGTAATCACGATCCGATTAGCTCCACCACTTGTAACCACTTTTTTGTTATTAATAAATTGGTGGTAATAGTTTTCACTACCCGGGGTTTTTTTTCTTGTTATCCTCAGGATAACTGGTTTTTTTCCTCGGAATAAATCTCCGTGTTCTAGTAGTTTTTTCATTCATTTCAAGTAAGCACCAAGTCCCATTTACTAATTTGGTTACGAAATCACCTTTGTTAATTTTTGATCAAAACCTGCTGGCCAAATATTGCACCGGAATATCCTTGAAGGATAAACTTATTGCTGAGCTTCAGACTAAGAAGGATGCTCTGGAAGATAGGTTGGCCTTTGCAGATATCCGTGCCAAGGAGCAGGTGGTGGAGGTTTTGGAACAGACTAACGTGTGGGCCAGCAAGGCAATGCTTACAGCTAGGATCAAGATTATTGAAGAAGTGAGGATGCCAGCTTTGACAGGTCTACCAGGAACGTGGCCATGTGGAAGAGGACACTTGCTGGTTTCGGTGAAGAAGGCAAGGATACTGGAGCTGAGAAGAGGAGCGAGGATACTGGGACGAACGGGGCCAAGGATGATGTTTTGGAGATCAAGGATGCTGGTGACGGTGACGGAGGTATGGTGAAGAAGTAGGTGATGGTAATGGGCGATGATGGATATCAAAGACAAGGCCAGAGCCCATTTTTTATAAGGTTTTGAATAGTATTTGTTGATGGTAGTTTGTTTGAACAATGGTAGTTGTAACTTTCAAGATCGATGATCCTTAAGACAATTATGAAAGGTGGTTAGGATGGAGAGATCCTCTTTTTTGGGGATGAAGCCTTAGCCACCTTTCTCTCTTTACTTTCTGTATGGTCATATGGTAACTTTGTCGTGGTTTGATCCGGGTGGATGGTCCACATGTTGCTGGTGAAGCCCGGGTCAATTTTTGTTTCGCTAGTAATAATATGACTCTCTTGGTTTTCGACTTATCATTTGTGTTGCTAGAATAGAGGATTCTTGATCCTTATAGCTTTCGTTTTGAATTGTTTACCTGTTTGAATAAATAACCAAGAGAAAACATAACAGTTAGAAAAGTTGGATTTAAATCCAACTACCTTGGGGACAAGCCCAATTAAACGTGGGGACTAGCCTGATAAAACGTAGGGACAAGCCCAGTAAATATGTGGGGACAAGCCCGATAAAACGCGGGGACAAGCCCAGTAAATACGTGGGGACAAGCCCAATAAAACTTGGGGACAAGCCCAACAAAACGTGGGGACAACCCCAATAAAACTTGGGGACAAACCCAACAAAACGTGGGGACAAGCCCAATAAAACTTGGGGACAAGCCCAACAAATTCGGGCGACGAGCCGATCCTTGGCGTTGGCCCAATTAAATGTGGTGACGAGCCTAACCCGACGTTGACCTTAACTTGTGTATATGGTACGTCTACCATTTAATTTGAGATTTAAAGCCATATAATTGTCAGCCACGTATAGTGTATTGGTCCCATTGCCTCCAACCATACCCGGATAATTGTGCGCTCCAGGCGAGGGTGTCAAAACCCTAAATTCACGGGATAAGGTGAAAACCTTATAAACCTAGGGACAAGCCCAATTAAACATTAGGAGAGAGTTGGCCAACTCGTTTTTTCCACTTGAGGGCCCTATTGCTTTGTATTTCTGCAAACTTGACATACTTGACGAAACAAAGGCTTAACATAATTTATATACATATAAACATAAAGTAAAGTTTTACCAAGTAACGGGTTGAAGGAATTGATTAGGATCCAGGATCCTTATCAACAAAAATACTTTTTGAGATGAATTGCATTCCAAGCCCTTTGGAGCATGTCACCTTCCATATTCAATAAATGATATGCCCCCTTTCCAGCCTCATATTCAATCAGGTAGGGACCTTCCCACTTGGGTGCTAACTTTCCATCGGCAGGATTAGTTGTATTTTAGAAAGCCTTTCGTAGAACTAAATCCCCAACTTCAAATCTTCCGATTCTGATATTCTTGTTGTATGCACCAGCTATCTTTTGTTGGTAAGCAGCCATTCTGAACCTTGCTTTATCTCTAAGTTCTTCAATAGTATCTAAGTTTTGGGCAAGATTCTCATCATTCATCTGAGGATCACAGATGCTTGTTCTGGCAGTTGGATATACCATCTCAGTAGGGATTATTGCTTCAGCTCCAAAGACTAACGAGAATGGTGTTTGTCATGTGGCATTCTTTGAAGTCGTCCTATCTGCCCAAAGCACATAGGGTAGTTCCTCAGCCCATTTGCCTTTCTTTGCTCCAAGCTTCTTCTTCAAGTTGTTGATGATGATCTTGTTGCTTGATTCTGCTGGCCATTTGCTTGTGGATGAACTGGTGTTGAAGTGATCATCTTAATTCCCCAACTGTCACAACGATTAGTTGTTCATTTCTCAATAAATTGGGAACCATTATCACAAATAATTTCAGAAGAAATACCAAATCTAGTAATAATATTTCGTTTAATAAAGGATATAACTTTCTTCTCCCTGACTTGAGGAAATGCTATGGCCTCTATCCATTTGGAGAAGTTGTCGGTGATGTGTGTCTAATAACCCTATAATAATGACCCTCACAACTAAGCTTTAATATTAAAACGAAAATCCTAAAACCACACACAACCGGCAAGTGTACCGATTGTAAGTAGTACAGACCTAGGAAGTCCGAGTATCGAACACGTGGACACGTAAGAACGCTAAAGATCACTAACCCTAGACAAAACCTACCTTAGAATGATAATTAATTGATTTTTGATTTTTACTTACTTAACTGGACTAACTAACAAAACTTACCAAAAATAGAAAACTTAACGACAAACTAACTGTGTTAACTTAGGATGGAGAAAAACGTCTACATAGGTCTGAATCAAATTGTAGGCCTAACAAGCTAATGGATTGAATGACTTCAAGACACCGGTCCCTAAAGATGACACGACTAAGGATCGCTCGGGCTCACTAGATCACCTCTCGGTCTCACTCAACAAGCCTAAACTACTCAAAATCGCCTAAAACGACCAAACCGGGAAACAATTGCTAACGTGTTCTAATGAAGGATCACCTCTCGGTCTCACCAACACTCGACCCTAATGGCAATGAATACTGCACAACCAAGGATAGAGGAACAATTCAACTTAAACTAAAATAGATCAACTAATCGCTCAAAACACCTAAACCTGACAAGAAACGAACTTGCTTTCGCGCAATCCTTATTCTAGGATGCAAAGGCAATGAGACAACCCTGACTTCTTATCACCTCTCGGTCTCAAAGAAGGTGTTTAACCGCTGTACTTAATCCAATAAATCATGCAACGAAACCCTACGGTTGTACCTACCGCAAACAAACCCTAAACACAAAGTCTAGAATCAAACAATTCACCGATCAATCAACACAAAACTAATTAACCGACACATGGGGTTTATGCAATAATTCACCAAAATTTCCAGCCCTTAAACACAACCTATTTCATGTTTAAATCAAACTTTACAATAGCAATTAAGGTCTATTAATCAAACAATCCATAAAACCTATCAAACACTAACAATAATCATCATCCCTAGGTAGAACTAACAAGATTAGCCGAGCATATTATTTGGACAACAACTATTGATTAATAAAAACACCATATAAATCATTCCAATCATCATAATAATCCTCCAATGATCAATACTAATCATAAACAATTCAATCTCTCAATCAAGTGCAAAACTAGTTAACAATTAAACAAGAGAATTAAAGTTGTTGAACAATGTTATGAAAGAAAGGACATTGGGTGAATATGGGGCTACTCCTGGCTGTCAAAAATGATGAGAAACGATCACCGACACTTGTTCTTGCTTGTTCTTCCTTTCCTAGCCGCCACAAACACCAAGACCTAGCCGACAAAAGATTTTTTTCTTCCTTCCCCCTTGCTGGAATTTCCGATCGGCAGGTCTAGGGCTGCTAGGGTTTTTATTTTTTTCTTTTTATGTTATAATATTGTAAGTAATGGGCCTCCATGATGCATACGGGCTGGGCCTTGAGCTTTGTCTTGAACTTGTATGCGTAAAAGGCTCGTAGTATGCTCGAAAAGCTCGGTTTCTTCTTCCTTGTAACCCATAACCTACAACATGAATAAAATTATGTAAAAGCTATCTAAAACGAGTTAAAACATAAAAAATATAATATAATATGTAGGTAAAAGGTGCGGAAAATACGAGTGTTTTACAACACATCAGTCGGTTATTGCTAGCATGAAGACTTTTCCTCCTGGAGCTATGGGAAGTTTGCCAACTATATCCATTCCCCACTTTATAAACAGCCATGAAAAGATAATGGGGTATAAGGGTTCTGCTGGCTGGTGTAGGATGTTGCCATGCCTTTGACAAGCATCACACTTCTTTGAGTATTTCATAGCGTCCTTTTTCTTGGTAGGCCAGAAGTATCCAGTCCTTAGGATCCTGTAGAATAGTGCTCTGCCCCCTGTATGGTTGCCACAATCTCCTTCATGGAAATCCTTTAACACTTTCTGGATCTCGGATTCTTCTACGCATCTTAAGTATGGACCTGCAAGGGATTTCTTGTATTGCATATTATATATAATAGTAAATTGAGATAAGCCATGGGGTTTTCTCCTTTCGGGATTTCTCCATCTTGGATGTATTTCGTTATTGGAAGGATCCAGGATGAATGATTGTAGGGTGATCCTCAGGATCTATAAGTAGATTCCCATCTAATCCCATTGCTTTGCATTCCTCAATTGTAGGAGATAAGACATGAATGATAGGAATTTTTATATTCTTAGGGAGCTTCAAGGCTGAAGCTATTTTTGCTAAGGCATCGGCCCCTGCATTTTCTTCCCTAGGTACCTGCGTAATGTTAAAATAATCAAAGGATCCTGCAAGATCCTTTACTATATGTAAATATTTAATTAATTTCTCACCTTTGACTGCATACGAGTCGTTAAAGTGATTAGCAATCAATAATGAATCCACAAAGATTTGAAGATACATGATTCTCATACCTTTGGCTAGCTGTATACCTGCAATGAGTGCTTCATACTCTGCTTAATTGTTAGTGGCTGGGAATTCACAAGCTATCAAGTGGGGTAGTATGTTCCCCTGTGGCGATTTTAGTAGTATTCCCAATCCTGTTCCTTTAACATTTGAGGCTCCATCAGTGAAGAGTGTCCAAGGATCCTTGGTCTCTTCGAGCTATTAAACTTCAAGATTGGCTTGTTCCTCTATGTCACTACTGAAATCAGCCACAGAGTCTGCTATGGCCTGTGACTTGATCGCGTTCTAGGCTCATACTGAATATCACAAGCACTAAGTTTGACAGCCCACTTAGCCATTCTACCTGACATTTCTGGTTTTCTAAGGACACTCTTTATAGGATAATTAGTTTTTACAATAATAGTTGAGTTTCGAAATAATGTCTTAACTTAGTGGAAGCCATAATTAAAGTAAAAATAAGTTTTTCTAGGTGAGAATACCTGGATTCTGTATCTAGGAGACTTTTACTTACATAGTAAATAGGGTATTGGTTACCTTCATGTTCCTTTACTAAGACTGCACTTAAAGCAGTAAGAGAGACAACCATATAAAGGATCAATGGTTCTCCATCCACCGGTTTCATCAGAGTGGGGGCCGAGGATAAGTAGTTCTTCAGAGCAATGAGGGCCGCTTCATGGTTCTCCGTCCACTCAAACTTCTTGTTTTTCCTCAGAATGTCATAGAAATCTTTGCATTTCTCTGAGGATTTAGAGATGAACCTGTTTAATGCTTCTATCTTTCCAGTTAATCTTTGGACCTCTTTGACATTCGTTGGGGACATGAGGTTTAAGAAAGCTTGGATTTTCTCCGGACTTGCTTTTATTCCCCTTTTGGTCACCAGGTATCCAAGGAATTTACCAGCCTTGACACCAAATACACACTTAGAAGCGTTCAGCTTCATGTTGTATTTTTCAAGGATGTCAATGCTACTTCTAAATCCTTGAGATGATCTTCAGCTTTCTTCGATTTTACTACCATGTCATAAAATATAGACTTCCATGGTATCACCTAACTAATCCTTGAGCATCATATTGACCAGTCTTTGATACGTGTCACCTGCATTTCTAAGACCAAACGACATAGCAATATAACAATATATGCTCATAGGGGTTATAAATGCTGTATCCTCTTGATCAGATGGTTTCATCTGGATTTGTTGAAACCCTGATGAAGCATCCATAAAAGTCAGCATTTCATGCCCTGCGGTAGCATCCACCATAGAGTCAATGTGAGGGAGAGGGAAAGGATCCTTGGGACATGCCTTATTCAAATTAGTAAGGTCGACACATACCCTCCACTTTCCATTTTTCTTTTGAACAACACCACATTGGCCAACCATTTTGGATACTTTACCTCCCTAATCATACCTGCCTTCAACAGTTTCTGTATAGCTTCCTGGATGATTACATTTCTTTCCTGGGCAAACTTCCTTGTTTTTTGATGAACAGGACTGAAAGAAGGATCAATTCCAAGTTTATGAGTGATAACATTCTTAGAAATACCTGTCATATCCACGTGTTTCCATGCAAAGGTTGATTTTCTTTGTTGTAAGAAGGATATTAGATCCTTTTCAATGGATCCTTGAATATCCAATCCAATTAGGACTTTGTCGTCAGGATCCTCTAGGTCTAAGAATACTTCCTTAGAATCTTGTTCCCTAGTTTCCATGACGTTCCTCCTTACTTTCTATAATTGCTAAGCTTCCCTTAGCTTATTTGTAGGTTTCATTGAAGAAGTATAGCAATCCTTAGCATCTTGTTGGTCACTCTCTATCTTTGCTATTCCCCCTAGGGTAGGCAATTTCACACATTGATGGTAGGTAGAGGGAACTGCCTTCATTTCATGTATCCAAGGCCTGCCAAGAATAACATTGCAACAAGACAAAGTATCGATAACAAAAAATTTTTGAACAGAATTTACTCTCTCTATGTAGACGGGAAGTTTGATGTCCCCCGGTGTGTTCTTCATTTCTCCACTGAATCCAACAAGGACTGAGGATCTTGGGACGATTTCGGATTCTGGAATATTCATTTTTCTGAGTACTTCTAACTGGATGATATTAACTGAACTCCCGCCATCAATGAGGATCCTGCGAACATAATGGTTAGAAATAAACAAAGTAATGACCAAACCATCATGATGAGGATCCTGAACATTGACTCGATCATCCTCATCGAAAGAGATTACTTTCTGCTCGATTGTTGTAGAAGTCCTGATCGGCCTTTCACCGTTCTCCAATTTACACCCTTTAGCGTGTTTCTTCGCAGCGGAATAAGAATTTCCGCATATGTCAGAGCCCCCCAAAATCACATTGATAACTTGGGCATCTGGAGGAGGTGGAGCATCTTTTTCTAGGACAGGTTTAGGATCCTGGGTCCTGAACTTCTTTCTTCCAAACAGCTCTTTGAGGTAGCTGATTTCCCTTCTCAAGGCAATACAATCTTTTGGCATGTGGCCTAAGTCCTCATGGAAAGCACACCATTTTGATTTATCTTTGGTGGATGTGCCTTCTCGTTCTTCCTTGGCCATTTCGCTTTATCACCCATGTTCCTAACAGCGAGCATTACTCCTCCCATATCCACAGAGCTCCAATAATCGAATATTCTTGGACAATCTTCATCGTCCTGTTCTTCCTCCACAGCATTGATCTTCTGGCCATTTGTTTTGGAATATGGTTTGGAATTGTTATTGCTGAAGTAGGATCCTTGTCTCTTGTCTTGAGATTCATTTTTTGTTAGAGTGTTTGGTTGAACTTGTATCCTCTGATCTTCCTCTAACTTGATGAACTTTAGAGCTCTATTAAGTTCCTGCAATGGGTCATAACAAGATCTTGATAAGATGGAGAGTCCTTTTGCAATCCCATTTTGAATGTCTCAACAGCTGTTGGGACATCCAGTTTTGGAATCTCCAAGGCGTCTATTCCAAACCTAGTAAGGAACTGTCTAAGGGGTTCCCCACGAGGTTGGAAAATCCTATATAAATCACTAGTTAACTTTTTAAAGGATCTACTGCATGAAAACTGACTATTAAACAGATTGATCAAATGAGAAAAAAGAAGTAATCGAATAAGGAGGAAGACTTAGCAGCCATTTGTGGCAGATCTTATGAGTGTTGATCCAAAGCCTTTGCATAAGCAAGCTTCTTTTAGTTTTCCTGGAATAGGATTAATCTCCATCCTCTCTCGGTATAAGGCTACATGTTCCTCAGGGTCAGTGGACCCATCATACAATTTCTTGCTAGGGCTGGTGAAGCGCTTTGGTATTTCAGCATCACAAATTGGAGGAGCAAATCTGGATATGTTATGACTTCTTGCTGGTAACTCCGGGATGGGTTTGATGACTCCCGGTACACTAGATATCATATCCTTGAGTTTCTATAACTCACTGGCAAGAGTTTGATTGATCCCTGCATCCTGCATACCACCATGATTAGTGCCAAAAGATAAGTTATCGTAAGTGTTACCTCTCGTGTTATCAAAATATCCCACTCCATAGCTGTGTCCGGGATATATTGTCTTAGCGTCGAGAGTTGGTCCAGTAGGAGTATTGGTTTGCATGGGTATGAAGTCCCATTCGTGGACCTCAATTTTCCTTGATCGAGGCTCCTTCAAAGGTTCTTTCCCGTAAGGGTTGTAGGATCCTGGGTGCTGATGAACGATGGATTCTGTTTGGAAGCCCAAGGATCCTGGTTGAAAGACAGAGGATCCTTGAAGCTGGTGGGTAGAGGACCCTTGATGGAAACCTGAGGGTTCAGACTGGAAGGCGGAGGATCCTCGTGAATGGTGGCTGGAAGATCTTAAGTGTTGACTTGAGGATCCTTGTTGAAGGATAGATGATCCTTGTGAATACTGGGCAGAGTATCCTTTTTGGAAGAGATCCGAGGATCCCTGTTGAGGATAAGAGGATGCTGGGCACCTTTGATATGGGAAATCTAGAGTGCTGAAGTCAAGTATTTTTGGGATGATGGACTTGTGTTTTCAACGGTCATCCTAATTCTTTTGATCTCCTCGATCTCATGGAGGATCCTCTGGTTGGTTTCATTCTGTTGCTCCATATAGCTTTTCATCTACGCATACAAAACAGAAACATCATTGTTAGCAGTTACCGTTTAGGAAACGGTAGCGGATTTTGATCCAGAGAAAACGGCAGTCTCCTTCTTCTAAGAAACGGTTATGGATTTTTGTAGCTTCATGGAGGAAGCTAGTGGGGGCAAAGACATTTGAGCCGAAACACTTGAAGCAGCGGTAGTAGAAACAACTTTTCCTTGAGAGGCCATTGAGTGATAACTTTGAATATAGTAATTAAATAAAGGTAGAAATTTATGGGATTAAAGCACCAAAGGCCCCACGGTGGGGGCCAAATTGTTTTGGTCAAAAATTGGTTTAAGGATCAAGTAACCAAATTAGTTTTTTGGCCTTTGATGCTTGTGTGGATAATATGAACAAAATGATGATTCTAAAAGATGAACAATGGGATAAGCTCTTGGCGACTAGTATACCTCCGGCACAAAAACCTCGGGTAGTGAAAACTATCATTACCAATTATATTAAGCTCAAAAAATATTACAAAGGTTAGAATTAAAGCTGATAGTGAGTACAAAGTGTTAACAAGTATTCAGAGGATTCTAAGTATACTAAGAGTGTTGTGTGTGTGATCAGCCATAATTCAATTGTTTATATATATAAAAATTTTCAACCGATACTAAGTAATTTCCTATAAACTCGGCCACGTTTGTTTAGTACTTCTTCATGACCGTTGACGAGGGAGGACGAGCTGGGAAGACTTGGTAAAGTATATCTTCCGTAAAAATTGGCTTGCTGGTAAACACGCTTCAATACCTGCAACAAATAAGTTAAAACATATTTGAAGTTAACTGTTGAGGATAGTTTATCTTCAAGGATCAAAGATCTTGGTCCCAACACATATCATCACACATGCCTCTGGAAGTCTACGGGACTGTTAAGAGAAATGATATTGTGTATATGTTTTAATTGTACATGCACTTAGGGTAATTTTATCCCAATTAAGTTGAGTGCCTAATGAGTTATCACAAAGGTATTATTGTTGATTTCACAATGGTATTGAAAAGATTTTATAACAGAGTGAGTGTCATTCACCGGCTATGTGGTGACGTATTTTTCCCCACATTTTAGGGAATAGTAAAGGTTAGAATAGACAAGCAAGGCAGATTAGAAGATTGAAGATATAGTCATTAGACATTATCTGATGGCTCAGATATTTTATTCGGAATATTATGAAGAAACATATATTTGAATTATCAAACAGGTATTCAAATCCCGAACTTTCTGTGTAATAATGTTTTCATAAGACTTTTACTCATATTTTGAAAAGTTTAATTTATAACATTAAATGGATATTTGAACCCAACATTTTTATAAAAAATTATTACTTTAAAAGAATTCTGCTAAAACAAACCCGCAACTCTGATATATTTACAAAACAGATACCAACTAACGAGTGCTAGCATTTCATACCCAGCAGTTTTTTGCTTATAAAGAGCTTTCATTTTCTTCCCTCTTTCCATGTGGGATGATAGTTTTCAATTTTATTTATACCCATGTGGAGTGCTTCCACTTTCTTACATCTTTCCATGTGGCATGGAATTTTCTTATTTCCTTAAAATTAGATGCTTTATTTTTCTTAGCTCATCATCAATTTTTTTCCCATTACTTGTCTTGAGAATATTTTTAATCCCTAATATTTCAAAATTGACATTTTTAGCCAAAAATAAATATGGGATTTTGGAATGTTACATCCTCCCCACATTGGAATGAATCTTGTCCTCGAGATTCGCTGTCTTAGTTGTGGGTGATTCTTACTTTGTTGATTTATGATGAGGTTCTATCTAATCAGATTCTCGAGTTTAACCCTGAGTTGTTGAATTGTTAAAATCTTTGAATATTTGTTAACATGCATCTTAATTGATATTATCAGTCAATGTTCAAAATATCATAAGTAATTATAAATTGCTAAACACAATGGCCAGTTGTGTTTAATTATTTACCTTACTTTTTGTATTCTAAATATTTAATGATGTTAACTAGAATGCTTCTTAGATTCTGTCTATTGTTCATCTTAATATCTTTCAAAATACTTCTACTTGTCTCTCGTTATCCTTTGCTTTATGATCTTGACGGATTTCTTTCGTTTATATCCATTAATTATTCCTTTGAACTTTCATATTTTCATTGAATAAAGATATACTACGTATATCCAGTTTAATGCATCCTTCTCTTTATTTCATCTTTCTATTGATGATGGACTATATTGATTATATATGCTTTATAGTCTTTGTATTTTGAATAAATTTCAAATTTTTAACCGTCTCTTAATAAATATAAGCAATCTTGTATCAAGACACGATTTGTATGCTAATATCTTGCATTAGGGATTTAAAAACCCTATTATATGATTACAAAACTTCTCGTTTTCAAAACGAGTTTACATGAGTTAACTAAAATATTAGCTATTTCTAATGTCTTTGGATCTCGAACATTCATTTGGCATACTCTTATCTGCTTCTATTCTTGATCTCTAGATGCTTCTTGTGTGTTTAACATATTTATTCTGGTATTTCCTTTCTTAGCACCGCTTCCACTTGCATTGCTTGTCTTCTTCGGACATTATGTGTTGAAATGCCCATTCCCTCCATAGTTGAAACATGCGACTGTGTTTCTTTTGCAATCATCTTTAGTGACCCATTTTCTTGCAGAAGGTACATGTGACCAATGGATTAGTTTTGGGAATATTAGTTGGTCTTAAACACTTTCCCATGGTGTCTTCTGCCACAACCCTGGCAGATTGGTCTTGTGAATTTGAATGACCCTTTCTCCTTTTCTTTGTTTTTATTCATTCTCTTTACCTTGGTTTCTTTTTTCCTTTTGCTTATCATTCTTATCTTCTTGTTGGTTTCTGATAAGACCATTCATGAGATAACTAGCCACTTCCATAGCTGAATCAGCAGTTTGATGTAAATGAGACCTCACCATGTCTCTAATCTCCCGAGGTAAACCCCAAATATATCAGTCACTCTGTTGTATTCGTGTGTCACAAAGTGTGGTACCAATCTACAATACTCATGAAACTTAGTAGTGTATTCCTTAAGATTAGTGCCTTCCACTTTGTGATTCAAAAAATTGGTTTGAATAAGATCGGTTTCATGCATGGGATAGAACTTTCATATTACAAGTTCCATAAATGCTTCCCATCCCATTTGGTATAAGGTTTCTCTTCCCTTTGACATAATTAAAGTGTTCCACCACTCTAGAGCTTCGCCTTTAAATTGTTGAGATGTATACTGAATCTTTTGAATCTCAGTACATTGGCAAATGATGAAGATGGACTTGAGTTCCTGAAGCCAACATAATGCTGATACAACACCATGATCGCCATAGAATTCTTTTGGTCCATAGGCTTGGAAATTCTTGAAACTACAACCTTGGATAACTAACTAATTCTTGAAATTACGATTGAAACTATTATTAGCGTTGGAACTATGAATGCTTTATTATGATCAGAAGGGTTTTGGTACAGATGAGGTCTAACAGTCTTGTTTGAATGCTGAGATTTACTTTTGTGTGATCCTCCTTTCATTGCATCGATGAGAGGAGTCATTGCGTTATGAATCATTTCCTGTATTTTTACTAAATATTGCTCAGGAATCTCCTGGCCATGTTCTGATATATTTCTTTTGCGTTTTTGAATTGAAGCTTCATCATTGTTTTCTTGATTGATTGGACTCGACATTCTGTAAACAGAATTTATTTAGTATGAAAGGAACTTATATATATATATATATATATATATATATATATATATATATATGTATATAAGGAGAGGATCAAGAGAAAACTCATCTTTAAAGAGAAAACTTAAAAACTCTTAAAGAATTATTTTTAATTAAAAATAAAAAAATATTTTCAAAATTCTGTGTTAGCCATTATTCTTATATTTTCTTATATTTTACTCGAAAAATATAAAAAAAATTAAAAAAAATAAAAAAAGTAAAAAAAAAACCGCTGTAATGCACATACGTATTACTGTGCGATACCGTTGTATTAAACATGTGTATTACTATGTATTTTTGAGTTTAATAGTGTTTTATTGCATGTATTCAATATTTGTGTATTGTATATGTGTAGTAGTGTTGTATTATATAGAAAAAATAGTAATAAAATAAAAGTCGATGTGGTGCACATGTGCGTTAATGTATTACACATACGTACTAATGTGTATTCGATGTGTGTATTATTCTTTTATTGCATATATATAATGGTGTGTATCGAATATGTGCAATAATGTTGTATTCTATGCAATGCAAACACTTTGCATATATGCAATGCACACTATTACACATGTGCACTATACCGACGAGGTTACCGACAAGTTTTTTAGAAGTTTTTAGGAGTTTTTAAGTTTTCTCTTTAAGAGGAGTTTTCACTAGAACCCACCCCTATATATATATATATATATATATATCGATGATAAATGTTCGCAACAACTGTGTGACACTGAAACAAACTATATAAGTATGAGAAATCTATTTTGTCTATGCAATGTTTAATATTTTTTGTCGTATTTCAAGAGAATTTGTTTTTCTTTCTTTGACCTCAGCTAATTCTTTCTTAAGGTTCGTATAAGGCACAATCCAAATGTTTACTCTTTTGATCAAGAAACGATGTTGATATAATTGTATAAAACGATAAATCCACGCATCTCATCATCACTATGTTATTTTCTGAATATCTTTGTTCTTGAGTCTCTTCTTGAAATACTAGTACATACCTGTGTACAAGCATACCATGAGAATTTCTTTAATTCTCTTTTTAGGTCTATTCCTATTAAAATATTTTATCCGACATTAACTTAAAGCTAATCATCTTTTGGAATTCAGCTTTATATTGGGCGGGAATTTCATTGTTTTCATTGTTAACATTTTCCTTCCAACTTTATTGGAATTGTTCTAAGAGTTTGTACTTTCTTTTCTTGACATACTAAAATAAATTTTTTAAAGATAAATTCAATATTTGGGAAATTCAAAACATATTCTTTATTTATCATATTGTAGTTACATAGATACACTTATTTTTGACTACTACGGTTTTTATTTCTTCATGCGAATTACCAATCTCTTGATTTTATTGTCTTTCGTGGTATTCTCATTTGTCTCCTTTTCTTTTTCTTTCTCTTCCATCTCTGTTTCATTAAGCATTGCTTCAACTATTTGGTAAGATTGATTTCATAACGAGTTGCATCATCTATGATGTGATACATTCCTCCTGAGGGATAACAATCCGTACTCTGGTGTTCATTTTGAGAATGAGGAAAGTAAGGATCTTGATTTATTGGATAATTAAAATATTCCTGTCCCGGAGGATTTTCTTCCGAATCGGTCATTACTTCTTTTCCCTTTGACATCATTGGTTTCTTGGATCTACTTGATCCTGCTCCATGCATATTCGGATTTGGAATGATATGAGCTAGTGGGATGTTAGTATCGAAGGAATCTGAATCTCCCTCTGTTGTTGTCTGATATGATTCTTCATCACTGGATACAAGGATTGGTAGTAAGCTATCCTTATACATCCTTTTCCTTTACCCGAAGGAGGTTGAAATGATCCTCGGCTAGATTGACGAACGAACGTCTGTACGATGTTAGATTGGGAATAGGATTATGCTTCTATCTTATCAGTACTCATTTTATCCTTTCGATAACAATTTTATTATTCAATGATTGTATTTTAGATACTTTTAATCAAGTACTTATTTTATTTGAACCAATATCTGCATAATATGATTAAATTTTATCTGTATCATGTTTAATCATTCAATGATTATATCAGTTGATATTCTAAATTAAATACCAATAATTTCATCGTAAACTTATCTCTGACCAAAGCCTAGGTAGACTCAATACCTAATTCGCTAAAACTGATGGCTTTTTGATACCAGCCTGTCACAACCTGACTTAGGGCCTAGGCGTGTGACCCATGGTTGGTAATGTTTTGTAAATATATCAGAGTTGCGGGATATTAGCGAAATTCTTTGGTTATAATAGAATATTAATTTAATTTGAAAACTTCTTGGATAATAAATACCCAAATGTTTAATTTACAAATCTTTCTTGATCTTGTTTAATAATTAAAATTTTAGCCATCTTCATAAGCGAGCATTTAATTTCATGAATGACTCTAATTCCTTGCTATCTGCGCTATATCTGTTTTCTTGAAATATGGGGAAAAATATGTCAGCAAATATGCTGGTAAATCGTTGACTCTAAAAATATTTAATAAATCTTTGACTGACAAGATAGTTTTCTTGAACACACTCAGCAGAAATGTCTTTTATTTCTAGGACTTGTGTCACTTGCCAAACACACAAATTTATGGTTCTCCAATATTTGATGCCCACTAGAGAACTTTCATTATGACTGCTAGCCTGCGACCATGTAGCCTTGATTGATAGGCTAGGTAGATATGTTTGGATCCAGACACATGCGTACTCGGTCTGAGTTGCTTTTATTTTCTATCTTGTTACTTAGGGATCACGTAATCCCTTAAATTTAGAGGTTGTTGAGTCGGATATCTGCTAAGGAAGATTGGAATCTTCTCAACCTCCTCAGGAAATCGGCTAAGTATGGACTTCAAGCAAGCTTGGACGATCATGGTTTACCACTTTCAGCATGGTTTTCGGAACCATTTATGGTTGATTCTTCTAAGTGTTAAGGCTTCGAGCAAGCTACACTACAACGAGCAAGAGTGTTCTTCTATCGAGTATGGATTGCCAATCGAGGAAACAACTTGATCATTCAATTTTTAACCAAGTGATTCCGAGCATAGGATGTCCGAGCACATGGTGAAGATCATGGATGCAATAAGAAGATTTCATATGTTCCAAGCAAGGACTTCGAGCATGGTTCAGTCCCCCGAGCAAGATTTACATCCGAGCATGCTAAAGATTATTCAATAAGTCTCAAGACAGGATTGAAGGCATCAAGAAGAATGAGCTTGCTCGATGGACTAGTTCGAGCAAAGCATGGATTGGTCATGAAGAATGAAGCTTGCTAGAGGAGAATATTTTCTCTGAAAATATTCTAATTAAAGTATGCTCGAAGACATTCATCAAGCATACCTTGCATAGTGAGTTTGCTCGAGCAAGATACTAATCATGCTTGAAGACTCTTACACTTGTATTTTTATTTGTCTTTCATTATGTAATGATTAGGGATTCTAGAAAGAATGTTAGGGTCTATAAATAGGGTCCTAGGTTTCCATTTAGGGTAACGCTAGCACGCATGAAATACGAGAAACATTCCGACGAATATTCATTTTGTTTCCTCGTACCGCCGCCGCCGCCTTCACGAAACCCTAGACATTCCATTTACTGTTTTATTGAATGACGTATTTAATACAGTAAATATTTTTCTTTGAATTTGTTCTCATTTATTATTATTTGTTATTTCATTTGTCATTGTATCACACCTTCGTTCCCATCCGTCGAATATTCCGATTCCGCTGGGATATTCGATAAGCCTTTAGGTTATTGGATCTGTGTGCTCTTGTCGACCTACCTAAGGTTGCACCCGATCCCCGATCCTGACAAGTGGTATCAGAGCTATTGGCTTAAGGTATCGAGCACAGGCATATTCGAGCAAACTATCTTAAGTATACTTGCTCTCGAGCTTCTTATACGTAAGTATGTCGAGCATAAATTGTGATGTCTACGACTACAGTGGGAAACAGCTGGTCTTTTGGCTGTATGCTTGAGCAAGAGAGGCACACTTAATTTAAATTAAATGACAACTGTTGTGCACAAAACGACAAAAGGTACAGGACCAACCAAATGTTAGGTATAAAAGGGGGACTTAGAAACTTTTTCAACATTTTTATTTCCCTCTTTCACCCAAATACCAAATCCTCTTGCTCGTGCATCCCATTCTTACTCGAATCATTTACTTGTGCTTTATACTACTTCGATTACAGCCATTAGCTCTGTTTCGACTTTGGTAACATATCGATACTCGATTATCGTATCTCCGATTTCGGAATTAGGGTTTTTGATTGATTTTCTTACTGATTGTTTGCTTGAATTGTGTAGGTACGAATATTACTACGGAACATGTTATTGAAGACACTATTCTTCTCTAACTAATCCCGACTATTGTTTATGCATTTATATGTATTGACTATTCTTCTATTTTGCAGAACTGATGGCCATTTAATTCAAAAAGAGTCATAATATGTGTGCTCGATTGGAGGTAGACAATGACAATAGGGATTGGAACTCATAATCAACTTCCTACATAACTCCAACTTGAGGGTTGCTTTGACAGAGAGCCCAACCACCTTCAGAAATCACATCTTTTATTTTTGGAACTTTGCAACTTATGTTAATGACGTTAATGGGAGGAGAATAGAGGCCTCTGTCCTAAATCAAGACATTGAAATCACTGAAGCCACAAATAGAGAGGCATTGCACTTAAATGACAATCATGAAGTACAGCCAGCATATTCTGTCCCAAGATTGATAAGAATATTTCAAAAAACCATGGGATATCAGGGATATGTGAAGGAAGGACAATTCCAAAAGGGTAGTTTTCCCCTAATCTACCGATTTCTAACACATCATGTGATTCAGTCCTTGTCTCCAAGGAGAGGGACTTGGACTCTTTTAAGTAAAGAATTGGCAATTATGATAGTAGCCATTCTGTATTAACAACCAATCAACTTTTCACGGTTTGTCTTCAATGGTATAGTTTCAAATGCATAGAGGGACGTGTATCAGCGATTTTTAATGTATCCCAGATTTCTCTAGATTCTCATTAACAAATCTTTGCAAAATCTGCAACTAACAGGAGAAGTTCTCAGATTACAAGACCCTGATATCTATCAAATATTGAAGGATGCACGAAGTAAATTTACTGATAATGCTGACTGGGATATCCTCCCATAGTTACTTGTTCTAGAGTTAGGCGCTATAGATGTACCGCACACCCCGGGTAATAGTTAAGAAGATGATGATGATGAGGGTGAAGATGGTGAAAATAATGATGGAAATGATGATGACAATGATCAAGTTGATGAAGGTGCTGGTGTTGCAAATGAGCCAATTGTTTAACCAATTGCCCATGAGGCAGAACATGTTGAAGATCTGGATCATAATGCTGAAATGAATGAGTTGGTTATTGATCCTGTTGGAAATGAGATGGTCACATTTACTGGTGCTGAATATGCTGTTCACGTAGAGGAACCCGAGGGGGATAAAGGACCAGAAATTGAAGTCACCAACCCGGTTAAGGAACCAGTTGTAGGTCCTAGTCACATGGCGGCTGAGCATAATGATGAAGATGATTTCATTGCCAATGTAGTATCCAATGTGACTGAGACAATTAACAAAATCACCTCACCAGATTCACCAAGCCCTGCAATAAACAATGATGACACTGACTCCATTGCCTCTGAACCTGCCAATAATGATATTCCCTCATCTCCGACCACAACAGAACCACTAAACTCAGAGCCAGGGCCAATCAATGAGACACACATTCCATCTCCACCCACATCTTTTCTCCAAGAACAAATCCTCACATCACAACCTCTGTCGCCACCAGCTCAACATACCCGAGAAATACCTATCTCCACACCACCAATTTCTCCAGTACAAGAACCTATGCTTACCGAGACCATTCAACCTTTACAACCCTTATCCACAGAATTTGAATCATACAGAATACCCTCACCAGAAACCTCCACTTCTGAACCGTTCTTGGAGCTAGACTTTGTTGGTTCCTGGACGGATCGTACACGGGATATTCTCTAACAACGCAGGTGCGGAATCCCTGCGTAGGTAGGTTACGAGTGTAGATATAGAAGAACACGAGCAATGAATCAAACACGTTATATTAATAACCAAACACGTGACTCGTAGTCACTAATACAGACTCTGGAACTAGCAAACACGTCTGCTTAAACTCGAACACTTGACTGAAACCCTAAACGAACAACTTCTTTACGTTTCGGCTGAAACAGTGAATATATACACGACAACTTCGCCACAGGCGAAGTTGTCTGTAACTTCGCATATTCAACAAGTTCGCCTGAGCGAACTTGTTGACAACTTCGCTTGTTCAACAAGTTCGCCTGAGCAAACTTGTTGACAACTTTGCTAGTTACACAATCTAAAACATAATCAAATACACAATTACAATACAGACTCGATTACAATTACAAGACTATGAACTACTGACAAACATGCACCAACAGACTCCCCCTTGGCAGTAGCTTCATATCTTGATCTTCAAATCTCGAATCTTGTAATCTGCATCTCTAAGCGTGCGCCCCTTCTCTCACACATACTGTCACTACACTTTGATATCTCCTAGCTTGATCCTTCCAAGCAGGAATGTAGAAGATCTTCTTGTTGTTGAGTACTTCCAGATCAGCTTGCGACAGGTTAACAAGATGCATCGGGTCGTAAACCCGAAGCAGTTCTTGTTCATCCTCGTCCTCCATTACTGCCTCTGCAGTCTCACAATCCACAAACCACCATTTCAAATCTTTCAGCACATCTCGAGGCATAGCTTTCATGGGTACCTCCTTGATACATCGGACTGGTTTGTACTTCATTACCATCCACGGTTTACCATCTGCTCTCATACCTCTCTCTGTATCCTTCACTAATTTTCCCTTTTGTGGCTTTAGCAACTCAAACTTCTTTTCTTTTACTCCTTCTTTCCACATTATCTTCTCAATCATTCTAGCCATATTGTCGTTGTTTCGGTTTATCAGGCCCAACCTGGCCAAATCTTTTACTTCGCATTCAGGCAATGTGTTGAACGATCTCAACATCTTCTTGAAATATTGAACGCCATCATAACGCTTCACCACAAACAACTTGAGCTGTGCATCATAGATCCAACAAATAATCCCCTTTTTCGCCTCTGCATACCCTTTAATATTGTAGCTCTTTCTGAACATGGTTGGAACAGCAGGCTTCTTGGTCTTGACAAACCAATGAGCATATTCTTCCTTCCATCTAGGCTGCTCTTCCCACATCGTCTCATCCAACACCGTTTCATCACCAACACCCGACTTTTCCACTTCGGGAATGTCATGCTCAACATCATCATCCATTATCTCACCTTCTTCTAACACATTTTCCACATTAATCTTTTCCCCAATCCTCTCTATCTCATCCACGGGCAACACGTCGTCATCATCCATAAACTCATCGTCTTCCTCATCATCCAACTCCTTTAAAGCATCGATAACGTCCTCAACATCAGCATCATCACCCATACCAACAACAACATCACCAGCTACATCTGTAGACTCCCCCTCAGTTGTGGAAGCCCCAAGAGCCTGAGAGGTTCTTGGCAGCTCACCACCTGCACCCGAAGGTGCATTGGGATCATCGTCATGATCTTCTCGTCTTTTCGTTCTCAACTCATCGCCCCTACACGTCTTCTCCCCCTGAGATGCCAAGTAATCCTTGAAGGCATCAATTATTCGGCCATGTTCTACCAGGAGGGCAGCTTGTAGTCGATTGGATTCCACTAGGCGTTCAATAGTCTTAGTCTGTTCGGCAACAATACGCTCTAGTGATGTAATCCGTTCAGCATCTGAAGTAGGCAATGGAGTTGGTGGAACATCAGTAGCAGAAGTGACCGCAGGTGGTACACTTGGTAACCCTGCAGTTGTTGTGATAGTCGAATCAACGAAGCGTGCGACTACCACCGGTGGATCAAACGGTTGTGGTGGTAGAGACACCACTGCTGGAGCTGACGCTTCGACAGTCGTAACCTGTGCAGTAGTAGGAAGCAGTGACATACCTGACAAGACAGGCGGAGCAAAACGTACATGCCTTGAAGTCTCCCCCGCTCCAGTAGCCATACCTAGTTGTTCTCGTCGCGAACGTCTCATCACAAGTTGTACCGCTTCTTCCTCATCTCCTTCCTCTTCCTCAACTCTCGGCCTCTTACCCGAAATCCTTTCACGAGTCACCATTAGCCGTCTGGCCTCAGCAAACGTTTCATCTAACTCGGATTCAGCTACCGAAGTAGCAGCTGTTGAAGCATCCATAACTTGAGGACCCGAGATATCCATATCAAACAAACCGTGTCCACTGAAAGCAGCATCCAGATCAACGTTTTCAGCCGTGGACATAGTCTGTGCAATAGTAGCTGGCACAGCAGCAGAAGATACAACAGGCGCAGCTGATACAGCATGAGGTGCTGCCGCCTGATGTGGTTGGGGATCCCTGAACTCGTCCCCTCCTGCAGGAACATACTCCGGGTTGATGAGATACCCGAAAAGTGGAGTATGCCTTGGACGGCGTTCAGGGTTGCTACGAGTGCTCGACGTCCTACATTGAGCAAAAATACGCTTTGTAACACACTCAACATATCGAATAGGACGCCGTTGCGGTAGAGACGGAGCGACATGATTAATAATCATTTGAAGAAATCGCGGATACATGATAAATCGTTCTCGCGCCGTCGCCCGTCTCTGACGATCAATCTCATAGAAAATCATCTGACTAAAAGAGTAACGACGATTGTAAGTCAGGGCCGTCATGGCAGATTGCATCGTCGCACCCATCCCGTCTGTTCCTGCTTTCCTGCCGGACATGCACACAATTAACACGTGCATCAGAAAACGCCATTGGTCCAGCAGAAAGCCTTTCCTCCTCTGCGAGTCCCCCAGCGGACCCGAATAACCCATTCTCAAGTATGCTCCGTCACGGAAAGGAGCTACGAACTCCGTTGGGTCGTCTCGTGTCTCATTGCCGAACTGCAGAGCCAACCGAATGTCTTCCGAAGAAAACTGTATGTTTTGACCATTGACGGTTGCTCGCATCACCGGAGGCTCAGGTCTGCAATCATAATACACCGTCTGCCAGAAATCTTGTATGTTAGGCAGAGATATGGGTAGTGTATTAGTGATCGCGTGAAACACCCTTGATCTCTGGAGAAAAGTGATAATCTCCCTGTAGTCGTCAACGCCTCGTGCGTCAGGATCCAAAGTAATGTATTGGTTATGAGCTGGAAAGAATTGTCGTTGCTCATCACCATCATCACCACCAGTTCCTCCAACTGCAGCCATATCTGCACAAAACAAATCAAGTTAGAGACGTTTTATGTAACTCACAAGTTCGCAGTGTAGCAAGTGCGAAGTTGTGATGTAAGATACACAGGCGAAATTAAAGTTGAGGCGAAGTTGGGAACAACTTCGCTTCATCAGTAAATTCGTCTACAAAACAGTTAAAATAAAAGGATATAGGCGAAGATAAGGATAACTTCGCCAAGGCGAAGTTACAGTTAAGTTCGCCAAGGCGAAGTTGTGGATAACTTCGCCAAGGCGAAGTTGATGATAACTTCGCCACGGCGAAGTTGTGGTTAACTTCGCCAGGCGAAGTTGTGGATAACTTCGGCCTAGGCGAACTTAAGCGTCTGGCGAAGTTGAGATTAACTTCGCCAAAACCATAACTTCGCCTGAAACAGAATCGGCGACTGTTCGGATTCAGAGGTCGAAATCCGATGTTTTCGGACCGATTTGACGATATAAACATGAAGAACAACATATTTCAATGGTGTATGGACGAAAAGGTCGTCCATGAACACGTAACGTGAGGTCGAAAACCTTGGTTTCGAGGATTCTTCGAGTGTTCGACGACCCGAGGTAAAATTATAAAGAGAATGAAAGGATGAAATCGACAACACATACCACTCAGTATAGTAGAAACAAAGAACAAAAGATCGAAATCGAAAGTGTATATAAGAGATGTTAACCGGAATTAAGGTTAAGTTCGCCGGAAAAAGTTAATAATAAAAAATTTACTGTTTAAAACCCCTTTTATAGGGCTGAGTTGGTTCAGGCGAAGTTATTCTTAACTTCGCCTAAGCGAAGTTAAGTACAACTTCGCCGATTCAACAACTTCGCCCGATATTTACAAAAACAGCCCTTTCAGTTTGAAAAATCTTGAATATATCCTTATAAGTTACCAAAAAAAGTTAAACAAAAATGATCAAGACCCAGTAACCAACAATAAAAATATAACTACAAAAACAGAAAATACTTATAAAATTTTAACGAAATAAGGGATCAAATTTCAGTCTAGCCAGGGACCACTACGTTTTAGAAAAGATCCGAACAGGAATTATACTAACTATGTGACTGTCACTTGGATCCGTGTTTGGCTGTATTATGACATAGAGAAACAGGTTATAAGCATGTAATAACTTAAATGGTTTTCATTGTTTCTGTGATACGGATTAAGGTTCAGTTAAGCTCAAAAATTTAAGTTGGCAACAACTCAGAGGTAATGATGCCTTCTATCTATTCTCAAAGCGTATTTGGCTATACCCAAGTCACCCCGAATTGACTTCGACCCATAGTGTCTGATTAACTTGTAGATACTCGTTGTCTGCTTCCCGTTTTCTTCTTACTCCAAACTTGAGAAATCTTGAGACGTTTTGGTTCTCGTGTTTATTGTCACTATTTCTCATAAGTACAAAAATTATACATGTATTTTTTTTTTTTTTTTTTTTTTTGAATCAAACATAAGAATTTTCATCGGAGTACTAAACTACTGCAAGTCCCGAATCTGGATCACTGCAGTGTCTTGAAATGCTTTCTTCACGGGAATCAGAACACTCACGGGCTCGTGTATGACTGGGTAGTCGCTTTTCTGCCTATCCTTCGAAAAGATATGTATGAAGACATACAAAACTCTTAAGGAGTTTCCACGTAAATTCGAGTAAAATATAAGTTAGTATCACATCTACTTTTACGCACCATTAAAATTACCATGACATACAATGACTGTTCTAAAGCCTTTTAAGCTTAATAACTTCACTAGTTAGGCACACATAGTCAGTATATATATCATTTTCCAAGGTTGGATCAATTTTCTTTTAAACACAGCAAAGAACTTCTTACGAAGTAATAGACTTGAAAAGTAATTTCATTTCCCGAAATAAAGTTTTGAATTCAATTGCCCCAATCATGTCAAAGTCATCAGGTAAACGGCTATCCTGAAGATCCATTGGATCAGCTGGACCGACCACATGCAAGTATGTGTCCTTCTTACTAAGAATGACCGACTAATTTTCAGCAACTGAAAGAAAAACATGTCAACACTGCCCCAGTTACTTTCAGTCTTCCGGTTAATGGCTATCCTCATTTCCTAAGTCGAAAACAAGGACCAAAACATATCCGAGGAGATGTCCATCAAACCGAGGTAACCGACTAATTTTAAGCAATAAAGACTCATTTTTTTTTTTTTTTTTTTTTTTTTTTTTTTTTTTTTTAAATCAAAAACAAAGACATGGTTACTCGGGATTGATCATCCCATTTAGCTCAATTAGGTTTTGAAATCTGGATTTATCAAACGCTTTTGTAAACAAGTCAGCAAAATTTTCAAGTGTATCAACTTTTTCGATCTTGATCAGTTTCTTCTCAGCACAATCCCGTATGAAGTGATGACGAATGTCAATATGCTTAGTTTTACTGTGCTTCACGGGATTGTTAATTACTGAGATGGCGGCAGTGTTATCAATTAAAATAGGAGTGAGTAAGAAATTCAGACCATAGTCGCGCAATTGTTGCTGAATCCATAAAACCTGAGAGCAGCAGTTGGATGCTGCCATGTATTCAGCTTCGCAAGTTGAAATTGCAACTGATGTCTGTTTCTTGCACTGCCAGGAAACTAATCTTCCTCCAAGAAACTGACAGCCTCCTGTTGTTGACTTCCGACTCTGATTACAACCTCCATAATCAGAATCAGTATATGCCACCAGTTCAACGTCTCCTCCCTTTGGGTACCACAATCCTAGTTTCGGCTTGCCCTTGAGATACCGCAAAATCCTCTTCACACCTTTCATGTGAGATTCCTTTGGGTTTGCCTGAAAGCGAGCACAAAGACAAACAGAAAACATTATATCAGGCCTAGAAGCAGTTAAATACATTAAAGAACCTATTATCGCCCGATACAGAGTAGGGTCCACATCTGCGTCACCATCTGATTCAGCTCCCAATTTGTGATTGACGCAGATTGGAGTGTCATATGGAGAACTGTCCTCCATCTTGAATCTTTTCAGCACATCATGAACATACTTTGTTTGATGAATGAACATCCCATCTTTCTTCTGATCAACCTGCAATCCTAGAAAGAAAGTTAGTTCACCCATAGCACTCATCTCGAAACGTTTCTTCATGACAGCCTCAAAATCTTGACACATGGATACTCTTGATGCAGCAAAAATGATGTCATCCACGTAGACTTGAACCAGTAAGAAGTCACATCCTTCTCTCTTCACAAACAGCGTACTGTCGATCAAACCCCTTTCAAAACCATTTTCCAGCAAGTAGTCCGATAACGTTGAATACCAGGCACGAGGTGCCTGATGTAAACCATATAACGCCTTGCTCAACCTGTATACATGATCAGGAAAGTCTGGGTCAGGAAAACCCGGTGGTTGCTCAACATACACAACCTCGTCAACTTTCCCGTTAAGAAACGCACTCTTTACATCCAACTGAAACACCTTCATCTTTTTGAAAGCAGCAAACGCCAAAAACAATCGAATCGCTTCTAACCGGGCAACAGGAGCGAAAACCTCATTGTAGTCAATACCCTCTTGCTGATTAAAACCTTTAACAACCAGCCTCGCCTTATTTCTCACAATAATCCCTTTTTCATCTCTCTTGCACTTGAACACCCATTTCGTGCCTATAGCATGCACATTCTTTGGTTTTTCGACCAAAGTCCAAACTTCCATTTTCTCGAACTGAGCCAACTCTTCTTGCATAGCTTCGACCCACGAGCTGTCCTTCAAAGCCATTTGATAATTCTTTGGTTCAATTTGGCTTATGAAGCAAGAGTACAAACATTCATTCATAATACCTGTATCTTTAATGCTTGTATAAACACAGGTGTGCTCATTCAAACTACTTCTGGTTTGTACACTAGAGGACACATCACCTATAACATTCTCCAAAGGGTGATCTTTGTGAATTCTCGTGGTCGGAACAGCACCGACATGTAAATTGTCTTCCAAGTTTGAAGAGATCTCATCTATGGTAGTTTCAGGCCGAGAGTGAAAAGGATTAATAAACTCATCTTCAGTTGAGGCCGCAGAGGTATCGATAGGGTTTGATGTGGAAGGTTGAGATTTTTCTATCATCTGATGTTGCACTAGCTCCTCTTCCTCATCAAATATCATCTTCGTCACAACTCTTTCGTCTTCTTCAGCAATTTCCAAATTAGGTACGTTAAACGACTTAAACAGTTTAACATAGTCAAAAAGCTCAGCAGGTCCATTGCTTGGTTTTGGCGGTTGATAACTAGTAATGTCGGTGTTACAAACCACCTCCACCTTGCAAGTTGTCGTATTGAAGACCCGTCTGTTGGGAGTCCCAACAACATAACCGACTAGGATTCCCTCATCGGCTACTTCACCAAATTTCGAGTTAGTCTTCAAAATCGAACAAGGAGACCCAAAAGGTTCAAGACCGCACAAGTTGGGCTTCCTTCCATGCATAAGCTCGTAACAAATTTTTCCAAGTCTCTTAACTGTTAACACCCGATTCAGAACATAGCAGGCTGTAGCAACTGCTTCAGCCCAGAACATCACAGGAAGCTTTGAGTCGGCCAGCATAGTTCTGGCTCCTTCAATCAACGTTCGGTTCTTCCTTTCAGCTACTCCGTTCTGTTGTGGAGTATACGGAGCGCTATATTGATGCTCAATACCCTTCTGAAGACAAAAGATTTCCATCTCAAAGTTCTTGAACTCTGTCCCATTGTCGCTTCTGATGAATTTAACTGATTTACTCATGACGTTCTCGACTTTTGTAATGAGATTCTTTACCATCTGAGTCGTCTCGTCTTTCGTTTTCAGAAAATATACCCACGAGTATCGCGAGTAATCATCAGTTATCACCAAGCAGTAAGAAGTACCGCCTAAACTTTGTACATTCACCGGACCGAAGAGATCCATATGAAGTAGTTCTAGAGTACCATCAATTGAGTTGATCGTCTTGGTGAGATGGCTTTTCTTGTGTTGTTTTCCCTTCTTGCACGCTATGCATTTATCTTCAAAGTTAAAACTCTTTAAGGGAACGCCCATCACAAGCCCATTTTTGACAATGAAGTTCATCTTACGAAGATGAATATGTCCCATTCTCCTGTGCCATAACTCTGATTCTGATTCGCTTGCCTTTGTCATTAAACATGATTCTCTGGTGGCCATTTCAGTAGACCTCATATCCATCACGTATGTATTCGTTTCACGTGGAGCTTTCATTACTATCCATTCTTCTGGTATATGAAAACCAGGCTTCAATACAATCGCTTCATTTTTAGTGAAATGGACAGTGTATTCTTTATCACAGATCTGCGACACACTCAGCAGATTGTGCTTTAATTCCTCCACAAAGTTTACATTTTCAAGTGTCATTCTCCCATTTGACACAGTTCCTCTCCCAGTTATTCTTCCTCCGCTTTCACCAGCAAAACTAACTCTAGCTCCCTGAACAGGTTTTAAATCTTGCAACAAGTGTTTGTTGCCAGTCATGTGCCGGGAACAGCCGCTATCTACAATCCACAGATTGTTGGCAGCCCTGTTCAACTGTTCCTGCACAATAAAACAATGAGTTAGAATCTTGGGACCCAAGACCAATTGGTCTTGGATCGATACATCCCGTATCCTGGCTTTCTCAAGTTAGCATCAGGATAATTTCTGTACGTCCTGTTAGGGAATCTCCCTGCAGATTGAGTGTAATGCCTTCCAAACCTTTGAGAATAGAAAGTGTTATTTCTTGTGGTTTGGTTGTAAAAATGAGGTTGGTTTTTATGAAAACTTGAATTCGTTACATTTTGGCATTTTTTAAAGTTTTCATTTTTAGCAGGAACAAAATGACGCTTATCCTCATTTTTATTTGGCTTCACATCTCTAAATCTCGGTTTCAAAGGACAATCTGCAACAAGATGTCCTAACTTGTTACATCTAAAGCAACATCTACCCTCCATTTTCTTGTCAAATGTTGGTTTGGATGTAGAGGCAGTGTTACCAGCCGTTCGTCTCACATAAGGTGGGACGTACGGATTGAGTGGAGAACTCTTTTTAGAAACTTCATTTTTATCTCCATCGGTGGGTAAACCTACCTTCTCTTTTGTCTGACCAGATTCGGACAACATATCCGAATCTGATGAGACTGGACTTGATACAGAAATATTCACACTAGAAACAGGCGTACTTGTTTCGCCACAGCTAACATTTGGTTTTGTAATCTTGATTGGAGTTGTCTGAGGAACTTCGAAATCGACAGATTTCTGAACACTCGGATTATAAGTATAGTTGTGGTTAAAGGGTGGTGGAACTTCATTATATCCGATTCCTCCCCTCTTTGCAGAGGTACCTGGATCACTCACGAGGTGATCAAGGATGGCTGAGGAATTCCTGAACTGCTCAAGTTTGCGGTTCAGTTCCACCACCTTTACCTGGTGGTCAGCAATCTGTTTATCCCGATCAGCAATCACTTTAGTTTTTTCCTCCAAAACTTCATAACTAAGATCAATTATTTCAATTTTCTCAGCAAGTTTAATTTTTAAGCTTTGAACGTCTTTTTCACATGCTTTTATTTTAATTTTATAACTCGTTTCTCTTGCTTTCGTAAAATGGTGATCTTCTTTAACAGTTTTAAAGTCAGCATCTAAATGGACATACTGATCAGTTATTGTTTTAAGTTGCTCAGACAAATTCTCACAACTAGTACAAATAGTTTTAGGACTTACCTCGGAGCGATTATCTTTGTCATTTGCCATGAAGGCGGTTTCTTCTTCATTCGCTTTCTCTGTTTCTTCAACCTTCTCACATTCTTCAGCTTCAGTCTCAGCCATGTTAGCCTGTTCACCAGAACCACTTGGGCGTTGATTCCAGTTGTACTCTCCTGCCTCTCTGGTCAACATGGCATTTATCTCTCTGTTAACTCCTGAGTGTTGTGTAGGTCGACCTTGTCCACGTTCAACCCTCTCATTTCTGCATTCCTTGGCAAAGTGCCCGTACTGTTGACAATTGTAGCACCTTACCTTGGACTTGTCGAACCCGGGCCGACCACCAACGAACTTTCTCCCCGTTTTATTCATGAAACGCTTGACTCGCCTTACTATCATGGCCATTTGCCATTGCAAGTCCATCTCCTCCAGATCATCAGCATCGATCTGGTCATAATCCTCATCCAGAACAGCAGGGTCCACAATCTTCCCCTGGATGTAGTTTTCGTAGGAAGCAATAAATGAAGCATAGACTGCAAACTGCTCTTCAGCAGATTTTACACTCATAGGCATCTTGGTATAATTATTGCTTGATGCATTTACAGAAAAACTACTTGTGGATGCTTGAGGCTTTGAAGTACTAGATCCTCCAGCAACGAAACATACATCACCATTCGTGTTTACAGAAACGTTTCCATCATGAGGAGAGTCGGGACCTGACTCCCCTTTTGAGTAAAAAGCTGCAGATTCAGGTCTCGAGCTTGAGCCTGAGTTAATCTTTGCACCATACATACCAGGGTCTTGTATCTGGTCTGTTGGTGTTTCTTTTCGAACCATATTGAGCTCATAAGTTCTGAGCTTGTTTACTGCAGTTTCCAAATCACAGTTAGGAAAGTCTCTGTCTTCCCTCATAAGGACGGTGTACATTTCCCACTTCGGTGGGAGAGCATCGAGAAGCTTTTCGACGATCTCTTCTTCTCGGTAGGCAATCGAATAATTGCTAAGCTCTGTCATTAGATGATAGTATCTGGTGATAATATCATCCAAAGATTCATTCTTCAAATATTTGAAGACGGAGAACTGGGTCTTCAAGAGTTTAATCTTTGAGGCACGGATACCTACGTTCCCCTCGAATCTGTTTTCCAGAGCATCCCAAAGCTCTCTTGCAGAAGTGTACTTTCGGAACGTATGGAGAACTTCTTGAGGAAGTGCCATTGTTATCGCTGCATGGGCCTTGCTCTCGGCCTCATACATTTTCTTTTCTTCGTCCTCCATTTTACTGTACTTCTTCACCACGTCACGTCCTTCGTATTGCGCAGTTGGAGGGATATATCCATCCTGGATGCACACCCACATTTTGGCATCCTGATATTTGATGTATTGGATGAATCTGTCCTTCCATGCCACGAAGTCTGTTCCCTTCATCAACCTCGGAGCCTTAGTGGCTGACCCTGCCTCAACTTCCATCTTGACCAAATCGGAGATGTTGATAGACGACATCCTTGTAAAAACCTGAAAAACCTGAAAAAAAAAGAAAATATTAAAACAGCTCAGTAGGCGAAGTTAAGGATAACTTCGCTTGAAGGTCAACTTCGCTGAATAGAGAACTTCGCTGAGGTCTTTAATTCGCTGAGGTCTTAACTTCGCTTCGCTCAGGCGAACTTATGAGTTGAGCGAACTTGGGTAGTAAGCGAAGTTGTGGATAACTTCGCTAAGGCGAACTTATGAAATCTGCGAACTTAAGTGTGAAGCGAAGTTGCGGATAACTTCGCTAAGGCGAACTTATGAGTTGAGCGAAGTTGTGGTTAACTTCGCCAAACCTTATATCTTCGCCAAAAACCCTAACTCCAGTGACGGCAACTTCGCCAGAATTTAACAACTTCGCCTGAATATCAGCAAGTTCGCCCGATGAACCTGGAAGTTTTTCCAGATCTGTTTTCTTCAAACCAGAAGCTCCCGATCAATGCTAAGGCTTGAAAATGACTGTCAAGCACTATTAGAACACAATCCCAACAAAAATACGTCTCGCGAATAGGTCAAACGAGACGAAACTACACTCGCGTGAAATCCCGAACCTCACAATCGAGCCAATCGGCTCTGATACCAATTGTTGGTTCCTAGACGGATCGTACACGGGATATTCTCTAACAACGCAGGTGCGGAATCCCTGCGTAGGTAGGTTACGAGTGTAGATATAGAAGAACACGAGCAATGAATCAAACACGTTATATTAATAACCAAACACGTGACTCGTAGTCACTAATACAGACTCTGGAACTAGCAAACACGTCTGCTTAAACTCGAACACTTGACTGAAACCCTAAACGAACAACTTCTTTACGTTTCGGCTGAAACAGTGAATATATACACGACAACTTCGCCACAGGCGAAGTTGTCTGTAACTTCGCATATTCAACAAGTTCGCCTGAGCGAACTTGTTGACAACTTCGCTTGTTCAACAAGTTCGCCTGAGCAAACTTGTTGACAACTTTGCTAGTTACACAATCTAAAACATAATCAAATACACAATTACAATACAGACTCGATTACAATTACAAGACTATGAACTACTGACAAACATGCACCAACAGACTTTAAGCCAACCCAGGAAACACCACCATCCAGCCCAAATATTTATGATTTAATTTTTGAAAATGCAGAACTTGAATTTGAAAACATCATGTTAAAAGAGAAAAATGCTGTCCTGGAGATTAGAAATAAAGCACTTGAAACTACATTGCAACAAGCCTTAATGAAAATTCAAACCCTGGAGCATTCTGAGGTTGAGAAGACCTTAGATGCACCAAAATAGGGGGAGAATAATAAAGATGCAGAGGACTTGAGAATGATTGGAGATTTATATGCCAGTTCAGATGAGGAAATTGCAGAAGCTGGAACCTCTGATGCTCTAAAGAGAATAAACGAAAAGTATGAGGGAGATGAAAGAGTTGAGGGGGAGTCAGGAGAAAAAGAGAATGAGACTGGTGAAGAGACCCCTGATCAAATTGCCAAAAGCAAACTAAAAGGCAAAGGGGTGGCTCTGACTGATGCAGATCTTCATCCAAAATCCACTTATAAAGAAACATCTGGCAATGAAATTTTGGAAAAAGATTATATAGTGGATCCGGATATAGCAGAAATTGAGTCCGTAAATACAGCCATGAAACTCATGAATGAAAAACTGGCTGCAATGGCTAAAGACCAAGAAGAGGAGGAGATTGAGCAAGAAGTGCTTATAGCACTTGTTAGGGCACGGATTTTCAGTATCTTTCAGCAAACATTATTCAGAACGAATTTTGGATGCGGTATCCTCTAAGGTAACATGTATCCTAATTATGTTCTATAAATAACATATCGCTTGCTACTTTCCTTGTTTACCAGGTCAAAGATAGTTGCATAAATTCCCCAAAGACTCGCACTTTCAGTTAATAAAGTGTGGGAAGAAAGGAAACGTGCTGATTAAAGGGCTAACGGCTAATTGGACTGATTCCTTAGTTTCCTAAATAATAGGTAATAGTTGTTAGACTTTGTTTATTATAAATAGAGCTCTAAACAATGATCATACACACACTCTAGCACTCGAGAACTTACCAGTACTCGCATTCTCTTTAATCATGACGAAAGTTTAAGCTCCAAACTTGTAATCACCTTTATTATTAATAAACCGGTGGTGATAGTTTTCACCAACCGGGGTTTTATTTTGTTATTCTCAGGATAACAGGTTTTTTCCTCGCAACAAATCTCTGTGTTCAAGGTCATTATTTACAAGCACCAAGTCCTGTTTTACTAATTTGGTTGTAAAATCACTATTCTCAATTTTTGACCAAAACAATTTGGCACCCACCGTGGGGCTACGGTGCTTTAATCCTTGAAATTCGTTTATTTCATTCACCTTCATTCTCTTTACAATGGCCTCACAACCAAAAACCAGTTCAGTCTTTGCTCCGGTGGTAACCACTGCTTCAAACGTCAACTTAGGACCTCCACCAGTGCCAAAGAAGAATACTCTGCCCAGAGGAGAATTTCCACCATTCGCGGGATCCTCTACATGGGTAGACCCAGTTATTTCTAACAATGACATTTTTGCTTTGATGAAACAGGCCAAAAGACACATGAAGCAGCAATAAAAGACTAACTCAAGGCTATTTAAAGAGATTGAAGGAATCAAAAAGAAGCCGCGGCAGGAGGCTACTCCAATCATTCCTAGGGTTCTTGATTTTGGTTCTCCAGGATCAACCATCCTTCAGAATCTCGGATCCTTGGGGACACAATCAACAAGGACTCTGTCTCAGCAGCAATTAGGATACGGGGGAACTTATCTTCCGGTATCCTCGGAATTTCTTAGACCAACGAGGCCAGAATCCACCAACATGCAGCCTCGCTCAACCATGCCAGTTGGCATATTCTCGTCAGGATCCCCCATGGTGTCTTCTGAATTGCATATTGGAGATGACATCCCAATGCAGGCGTCACCTTATCCTAAGGATACCCTCAATGGAGGAACAAGCCATCAAGGCTCAGGATACCAGAGACCTAACCATGACCTCGGTAACAGTTTATTTAATGATAATTTATACACTAACCGTGGACATGTGCAGGATAAGGGGATAACCCCCCGAGATAGCCAGGGAACTGCAAAAAATGAAGGATATGATTTCCAGTATCCCAAGGATAATACGTCCCATAGCTGAAGTGCCCGCAGGTAGCCATAAGTTATCTAGGTTTACTTGGCCTATATCTGACGTGGAGATCCCCAAGAAGTTCCAGACACCCAGCATGAAGCTCTACGACGGCACTACGGATCCTGAGGAACACGTAGCTCAGTACAGAGAAAGGATGGAGATCAACCCCATCCCCATTGACATCAAAGAAGCTTGCCTATGCAAGGGATTCGGCTCAACATTAATGGGGCCAGCACTCAAATGGTTATTGAGTATTCCTTCCAACACTATTACATCATTTTCTTATTTAATTAATTTGTTCAATAACCAATTTTCTTGTAGTAGATCTTTGAGAAAATGATAGGTGACTTATATAGAATTGTTCAGCGTAATAATGATCCTTAAGGGATTACATAACCAGATTTAGCAGGGAAGCTTTGGAGATCCCTAACCTTGATATGGCAGTTGTTGTCGAAGCCTTCAATATGGGACTAAGGAAGGATTCTCGATTCTATGATGACCTTGTCATGACTCCATGCAGGAATCTTGATGAAGTCAGAAACCGAGCATTAAGATATATTCGGCTAGAGGACGATAGGAAAGCTCATGGAAGCTCGGTTATCCCGAAGTATGAATCTACCAATAGAAAGTCAGACACTCCACAGAAGTACACTAGGCCCAAGACTTATTCCAAGCAGGATAATCCCAAGATAAACGCTGTGGAAAAAGATGAGGATGATGAAGAGTATCCTAAAATCTCTGAATATTGTTTTAAAATTGATATTAGTGGTGTGATTTGTGCAATGCAGGATCTAGGTGACAAGGCCATATGGCCTAAGAAAAATGAAAAGCCCGGATCAATCAAACAAGTCCAAATGGTGTGCATTCCATTAAGAATTTGGCCATCGCACTGAAGATTGCATAGCACTTCGGAAAGAAATAGGATATCTTCTTAGCAAAGGATACCTGAAGGAACTATTTGGAAAAAACAAGAACAAGAGTCAGGATCCTGTCAAGATACCTGAAAGGGCACATTCTCCGCCACCTGGAGCTAAGGTTGTATCCTTTATCTCGGGAGGATCCGACATCTGTGGAACCTCATATTCAGCAGCCGAGACACGTTCAAAAGAAACAAAGATGGACAACGGAGAAAGACCTCTCCGCACTTCCACTCTAACAACTCAAAGGCTCATATCCTTCGACGAGGAGGACCGATGTGATCTTGTAGATTCCAACCATGATGGTTTGGTAATCACTTTATGTATAGCTAACTGTTTTGTGCGCAGGATACTCGTTGATGGAGGAAGCTCTGTGAACATTATCCAAATGGATGCCTTAAAGAAGATGGATATTCCGGAAACAGAGATTTTCCCAAAATCCTCATTTCTAGTAGGATTCAGTGGCAAGACCAAGAACACTTTGGGAGAAATCAAACTTCCAATATATATTGAAGGAACTAACTCTCTACAAAAATTTTATGTTATTGACTCATTATCTTGTAGTAATGTGATATTAGGCAGGCCCTGGATCCACAGCATGAAGGTAGTTCCCTCAACTTATCATCAATGTGTGAAACTACCAAGTCCTTGGGGGGTCATCAAGATTGAAAGCGATCAACAAGATGCCAAGGAATGTTATGCTTCATTAATGAAGTGGACTACAAAGCCTACTCAAACATAGCAATTATAGAAACAACCGGGGAAGGTCCTGCAAGTAAGAGAGCAGGATGTAAAGGAAGTATCTTTGGATCCTGAAATCAAAGTATTATTAGGATCAAGTATTCCTGAGGATATTGAGATGGAATTGATATCCTTCCTAAAGAAAAGAGCTTCTACCTTCGCCTGGAAACATGAAGATATGACAGGTATCTCTAAATCTATAATTACTCATAAACTTGGTATAGATAAATCTTTCAGGCCGGTACATCAAAAGCGAAGGAAGTTTGCTCCTGAGAGAAATGCTATCATACAAGAAGAGGTGCAGAAGCTGCTCAAAACCAAGATGATAAGAGAGGTCCAATATCCTAGATGGTTGGCCAATCTAGTTGTTGTCCAGAAGAAAAATGGAAAATGGAGAGTGTGTGTGTATTTCATACACCTGAATAAGGCCTGTCCAAAAGACCCATTCCCACTCCCACACATTGACTCAATGGTGGATGCAACTGCTGGCCACGAGCTGCTAAGCTTCATGGATGCATCCTCAGGATTTCAACAAATTCAAATGGAGACTTTAGATCAGGAAGATACAGCCTTCATGACTCCCACAGGTATATACTATTATACTACAATGCCTTTTGGACTAAAAAATGCAGGTGCAACATACCAGAGGCTAGTCAACATGATGTTCAAAGACCAACTAGGGGACACGATGGAAGTCTACATATACGACATGGTGGTAAAGTCAACATAGGCTGAGGATCATGTCAAACACTTGGCAACAGCATTTGACATCCTGGATGAGTATAACATGAAGCTGAACCCATCCAAGTGTTATTTTGGTGTCAAAGTAGGAAAGTTTCTTGGATATATGGTTACCAAGAGAGGAATAGAAGCAAGCCCTGAGCAGATCAAAGCTATCCTGGATATCAAATCACAAAAAAATGTCAAAGATGTCCAAAGGTTAATGGGTAGAATAGCAGCTCTCAACAGGTTCATCCCAAGATCTTTAGAGAAGTGTAAAGACTTCTATGATATCCTGAGGAATAATCAAAAATTCGAATGGGGAGAGAAGAAAGAAAGGGCTTTGGTATCCTTGAAGGAATACTTATCCTTAGCGCCACTTCTGATGAAACCAGTTGATGGTGAACCGTTATCCTTGTACTTAGCTGTTTCTGGAAGTGCAATAAGTGCTGTCTTAGTCAAAAATCACGAAGGTTAACAACAACCAATATATTATGTAAGTAAAAGTCTACTAGATGCTGAATCCAGGTATTCTTATCTTGAATAGTTGATTTTAGCACCTATAATGGCTTCTACTAAATTAAGACATTATTTTGAAACTCATGTTATTCATGTAAAAAATAACTATCCTATTAAAGCCGTTTTGAGAAAATCAGAAATGTCATGTATGATGGCAAAGTGGGCTGTGAAGCTTAGTGCATACGATATCTTGTATGAACCAAGGACAGCCATAAAATCTCAAGCACTTGCCGACTTTGTGGCTGATTTTAGCCAGGATATACTTGAGGAAGTAGAAAAGGAAGTTCAACAACTGGAGATCAAGGAGATTTGGACTTTGCATACCGATGGTGCCTCCAACATAAGAGGAATAGGTCTAGGTATCCTGCTAAAATCGCCCCAGGGGGACATAATACCTCTATCTATATCTTGTGAATTTCAGACTACTAATAATGAGGCTGAATATGAAGCCTTAATAGCTGGTTTGTAGTTAGCTAAGGATATGAAGATTAGGTATCTTCAAGTTTATGTTGATTCTTTGTTGTTAGCTAACCATTTTAATCGCTCTTATGCAGTGAATGCAGAAAACTTAGTAAAAATAGTTAAGAAATTAGCTATGTGTTTTGAAACATTTGATATAGTACAGGTACCAAGGGAAGAAAACACTGAAGCAGATGCCTTAGAAAATTTGGCATCAGCTCTCAAGATACCAGATGATGTCGAGATACCTATCGTGCATATCTTGACTCCAGCAATGAAGGAGAACCAAGAAGTCCTGGACACTTCGAATCCTGAAGATAATCCAATATCCTGGACCCATCCCATAATGCGGTATCTTCAGGATAATGAGATTCCAGAAGGAAAAAATCCAAGAGCTTTCCGAATGAATGTAACCCAGTATATTATCCTAAATGATACTTTGTATAGAAAATCACTTGCAGGTTCATACTTGATATGCTTGGAATATCAAGAAGCACAAGAAGTTCTCAAGGATATACATGAAGGAGATTGTGAAAACCACACCGGGGGCAAAGCCTTAGTATCCAAGATACTGATGACAGGTTACTTCTGGCCAACAATGAAGAAGGATGCAATGGGTTTCTCCAAGAAGTGTGATGCTTGCCAAAGACATAGCAACATATTGCAGCAACCAGCTGAACCATTATATCCTATCATATCCCCGTGGCCATTTATGAAATAGGGAATGGATATTGTGGGAAAGCTGCCCAAGGCTCCTGGTGGAAAGGTATTTATGTTGGCTATGACATATTACTTCTCCAAGTGGATTGAAGCAGAAGCATTTTTCCAAGTTAAAGAAAAGGATGTGATCTCATTCATCAAACGCAATATCCTGACAAGGTTGGGTATCCTGGCAGAGATTGTCTGTGACAATGGATCACAGTTCATCGGTAGTAGAATAACCAACTTTTGTGAAAGTTGGGGAATCAAGATGGTGACTGCAACTCTAGTACATCCTCAAGCCATTGGTCAAGCAGAGTCAAGTAACAAGATCATCATCAACAATTTGAAAAAGAAATTGGGATCCAAGAAGGGAAAATGGGCTGAAGAACTACCATTTATTCTTTGGGCCGATAGAACCACTTCAAAAAATGCAACGGGACAAACACCTTTCTCCTTGGTGTTTGGGGACGAAGCTGTTATCCCTACAGAGATGGTGATCCCCACAGCAAGAACCAGCATCCAGGATACTGAGTCCAACAACCAAAGTCTTACCGAAGACCTGGATACCATCGATGAACTCAGAGATCTCGCCAGGATCAGAATGGCAGCATACCAATAAAGAATAGCCAAGTCCTACAACAAGAATATCAGGGTTCGAAGGTTCCAAGTAGGAGATATGGTGTTAAGAAAGGCATTTCAGAATACCACTGACCCGGCAGATGGAAAGCTAGCTCCAAAGTGGGAAGGTTCTTACTTGATCGATTCAGAAGCAGGAAAAGGGGCCTACAGGTAACCACTATGGAAGGTGTTCCTATACCAAGAGTTTGGAATGCTATCCATCTTAAGGCATATTTTTGCTAGTATCCTTAACTGGTATATTCGTATCCTCAATAATTCAGGATAAGGTATGACCCCTCATCTATTATTACATATTTAAACCTGTTATTATCAAGTTTACTGACTTAAGCATCGGAGGGGTGTTAGCTAGGCTAACACCCACCCCTCATCAAGAGTTTAGTGTTTTGTAGTTATCCCAAGGATATGTTATCTTCACAACAGTCAGAGGCTGATCACCTCACACACGAATTAGGTATCCCTGATATCTCCTAATGTTTAAAGGTTTTCACCTTTCCAACGAACGCCTGGAGCGCACGAATAAGATATCTTGGATATCTTCTAAGGTTTAAAGGTCTTCACCTTTCCAAAGAACGCTTGGAGTGCACGATGATTCGGATATAGTTCAAGGCAGGCGGACCAGACCAGCTGATAATCCGTTTGTTGTTGGATATATATCGAATCCTTAAGATAAGTGGCAGACGTGTCACACATACGGTTTATAACATTTTCATGTTATCTAAGGTTTATAACATTTTCATGTTATCTCTAGTTTTGGCATTGACATGCCCGTACGTTTGGAACTTTCCCCAGTATTATCTCAAGCTTAGACATTTTCATGTCTCTTAAGTAAAGGCCTAGTCTCCAGTACAAAGGCTTTATTGCCAGTAAATGGGCTTTATTGCCAGGATTATCACTAAATGGAGATCGGACAATCACTAAATGGAGAGATGTTACAAAGTTGTTTTTGACTTAGCAAAATTCCAGAAACATGATACTTCAAAAAGCTCAACAATTGGGGACATCGTATGTAAGCTAACAAAATTTATAAATGATCACCATGAAGGTACTCCTTACACTTAGTTCTATCACTTAATTTATATCTCAAGGTATGATCTTTTTGTTTGATTGTGATAACTCATACAAGGCATAAGGATATATTATCCTTAAGATATTTTATATCAATTCCTAATAAGTCTGTTGATTATGTTTTCTAAAACCATAAAAGTATTTTATGTTCGGGATATATGATCCTCAGGATATTTTAAAGTCTTAAAGATATATGTTCTGGAACTATAAATATTCAAGAATCATGTTTTCGGGATACATTATTCTCGAAGTAACTTATTTCAGAAAATTAAAGACATATAACATTCAAACTAAAACTAATGAGTTACTAAACACAATGCTTAAAGCCAAAAGATTAAACTATTACTAATCGTAAGTGCAGGAAATTAAAAAGGCAACACTTGGGTTTCGTCTTGAAAAGCCAAGATCCCTTCACTCGAATATTGCCAGAGGTCCAAAAGTCATCGTCTTGGAAAGTCAAGATCCCTCCACCCATGTATCCTAATATCCTAAGCATAATATTGTTCAAAGACGGAAAAGTAAATTGTTCAACAGTCATTACAACCCATCACAAACCACCAAACATCATAAACTTTAAAAATTGGGCTCAAGCTTTTTCTTTACCGCCATCACTACCCAATTGATCAGCATCACCAACCGCATTCACCGCTCCCTTGATCGCCACATCCACTGCCTCCTTCGCAACCTTCTCCGCTCTGCTCGGACCAGCTTCCTCCACCGTTTCCCCATTAAGCTCAGCCAAGACCCTCTCCCAACCAGCTACATCCTAGAAGGGAGTGTCCAGACCAGCTTCCTTCGCTTCTTTAGCCATCCTAAGCCGGGATTGAAATACGGAAACAGCAGCAGACTTCTTCGCCCCCTCCATAGCCTCATAAACCTTTACCAAGTATTCAGCTTCCTGATGGACCAGTTCCTTCTTGGCCATTGATAGCTCTAGTTTCACGTCATCCAGCTCTTTGATCTTCTTATCAAGAAGAATGGTCTTTGTGGTCCCTATCTTCATCAGTTCAGAGATGCGAGTGTGGGCTTCGTGAAGTTCAAGGTTCATGGCAGAAAACCGGGAGGAAAGAAACTCAAGGCCCTACAAGGATAAAGAATCCTCAATATAAATTATCCTCAAGATATAAAAGATCATGACAGACTGAAAAGATACCTGCTGAGTCTTACTCATAGCATCGTGGAAATCAATGTTGTGCACAGGAATGGACTCACTGGTCTCTTGACTCTTCCGTTTCTTAGAACTTTTCGCTCGGCTGCCTTCTGGACGAGGGATAGAGCTAGAAACGGGTTCCTTCTTGATAGTGCTTCCGGTGGACACCATGCTATCAATATCATTAAGAACAAAAGCAGGATCAGACTTGCCTACAAATACACAGGTTAGTATCTCTGATCCTTCAATTTCCCACTAATATTTCAATATTTCTTACTAAACATAACGAAACTCGCGGACGGAGATGATTCTTGAAGGCTTGGATGCAAATAAAATGTCCTCTCTTCCTCGTCGATGAGAAAGAAAGAAGCAAGCTTATCCTCGGTTTCTCTAGTAGGAGGGGTAATCTCAAAGAACTTCAAAGCTGCAAAAAACAAGAACATCAGTTAACAAGATATCAACATATATCTTCAAGATAAAAGATCCTACTTTTGGAAACCTAGAAATAAGGAAGAATATCAGGCTGTGGGAGAGAATCTCTCCTAACAAAGAAAAATTGTCTCTTCCATTGGTCATTATTCTGGGTGTTTTTCAAAACGAGTGGGGTTCGGCCGGATTTGGTTTCAAGAAGAAATCTTGAAGATCCGTGGCTGCGAAGGTCGTATACAGAAGCAAGCTCAGAAAGGGTGAAATCAAGAGCGTGGTCGGCGATTAATATCTCCAAAATGAACAAGGTTCTCCAAAGCATGGGCATGGTTTGGGCATAACTAAGACCAGTCCTGGAAAAGAACTCAGTGGTAAAGGCAGGAAATCGGTACGAAAAGCCGATTTTAAACGGCAGAAAAGGGAAGCAAATCCAGGTTTTAGAAACAAGGTCAGAAGAAAGCGCAGCATCAAATGGTCTAAAAACATTTCTAGCAGGAACACAACCCTGAGATCGAAGGTTCGTGATGTCGATGTTACCAAAAATGCATATCTCGTTCGCAAGACTCGCGAGGAGATTCTGAGACACGAAATCCTAAATACCTAAAGGACAAACTTTTGGACTAATTATTTCACGAGGATAAAGAAGAGAAAGAAGAAAGAGGTTACCTGGATAGAAGGAAAGATGGATAGAAATGTTATTTATCCGGGTAGTTATATGGACGACCTAGGGTTTGGCGAATCATCAAGACGACGGACACGTGCATCAAAGATCCACCACGCATGATTTAAAATTCAAATTTAAATTTTACAGTTGTAAACCATATCTACAACTGTCAAATTTGGGGACAATTGTTAGGGCATGGATTTTCAGTATCCTCAGCAAACATTATTCAGAATGAATTTAGGATGCCGCATCCCCTAAGATAACAGGTATCCTAATTATGTTATATAACTAACGTATTGTCTGCTACTTTCCTTGCTTACCAGGTCAAAGATAGTTGCGTAAATTCCCCAAAGACTCGCACTTTCAGTTAATAAAGCGTGGCAAGAAAGGAAACTTGCTAATTGAAAGGCTAACGGCTAATTTGACTGATTCATTAGTTTCCTAAATTATAGGCAATAGTTGTTAGACCTTGTTTATTATAAATAGAGCTCTAAACAATGATCATACACACACTCTAGCACTAGAGAACTTACTAGTACTCGCATTCTCTGTAATCACGATCAAAGTTTAAGCTCCACACTTGTAATCACCTTTATTATTAATAAACTGGTGGTGATAGTTTTCACCACCCAGGGTTTTTATTCTTGTTATCCTCAGGATAACAGGTTTTTTCCTCGCAACAAATCTCTGTGTTCAAGGTCATTATTTACAAGCACCAAGTCCCGTTTTACTAATTTGATTGTAAAATCACTATTGTCAATTTTTGACCAAAACAGCACTCATTGAAATAAAGAAGAAACAACAAGAAGAAGAGAGATTGAGAAAGGAGGCTGATGATGCAATATGGGATGCATTTGAGTCTTTAAAAGAAACACAAAATGATGAACAAACTCTACCTGCACAGACTGATAATGAACCTGAGCCCATTCAATCTGAACCTGAACTTGAAGAACCTAAACTGAACTATCTAAAGGACAAGAGCTTAGTCTGGGTCCAGTAAAATCCAGTAGCAAGTGAGGAAGAAACTATTGAAATATCTGCTAGTTCAATGGTAAAACTGGTTATAATGAAAACACTTACAGATATTTTGAATAAACCAGGAAGGACATGATCCTGAAATTGTATAAGTTGCATAAAAAGCACAAAAAGACTTTATCAATCTTAGCAGTGGTTCTGAACCAAGAGTTGAAAAGGTGATTGAGACCACTGAGCCAATAATTCAAGAAATTGTTGAAGATAACAGTCAAATGAAAGGACCTACAATAGAAGAAATTATTGATGATGTGCAGGGGACTATAAATGAAGAACCTATCACCACTGAGCCAATAATTCAAAAAGTTGCTGATGATAAACAAGCTGTCAATGAGCAAGAGACTGAGGCTGTAGGGGGCATGAAAAGGAAAGAAATATCAGAGTTAGAAGTTCCCAAGCCTAAGAGACAAAATCGGTGAAGGTTAAGGTTTACAAGAGAAGGGAAACTAAATCTATAGAAGATGAAGGGCCTCAAACGATTGATGAATCTCCAATCACTTGACACTTTCGAGAAGATCTATAAGAATGCTTTGGTAGATGACATTGCAAATTATGTTGAGAAAATGAGCAAGACCAAGAAGAAAGAGAAGGTAGAGAAAGTATTGATAGAATCTGACAGTAGCAAAAGAAGGATTGAAAAGAAAGCGAGTGATGAAACAAAATATGAAGTATTGAAGGAAAAACATAAAGACATAAAGTTTCTTCAATTACATGGCTACAGCTACGAGTCCCTGACAAATATTTCCTTTGAAGAGCTGAAAAGAAAATTACAATTAGTGAAAGATTCACACAAGGATCAGAAAATCCAAGAAGATTATGTAAGAGAAAGGGAATTGAGGATGAGACTAGAGAAGGAGAGAGAGGAAGCTGAAAGCAAAGAAGCAGAAGCAAGGGAGTGGTTCAAAGATCCCATAAGAGTGCAAACTTTGAAGGACTTGGTGATGAACAAGGGCATGACAGAAGATGAATTTGATAAGATGCCTCATGCTCAGCTTCTTGACATTTACCACAGAGAGCAGAGATTGTACATGGAAACTCAAAGAAAATTACAAGAAGATTGGAGGAGAATGAAAGAGGAAGTACGAGCTGAGATGATGAGTGCTTGCATAAGTGTAAGGCCCCGTTCCCGGTAACCCTACTTTGGTATTGGATTTACTCATTAACACAGTTCTAAAATCAGAGTTAATAAAAACTTTCGCGGAGTAATTTAAAACTTCACACATCACATTACAAAACGTTCGTTTTTGTCTTAACATACAAATTGTCTTTTCATAAACGTTAATTAAAACAGTCATGATGCTTCATCGTGGATGCCAGTCTCTACAGTCCATGCCATGTGTTCCTCCACAAGCCAACTACCTCAACCTATTTGCCTGCGTGCATACTAAAAGTCAGCTACGCTGAGTGAGTTCTAGTTAATCAATTAACATACATTACATTCATATTCTCACCCATACACATCCGAAGATACGTATTCATATCTTACTTACAATTACTTCCTTCATACATACTTTACATACATGCGTACGTACCTACATACTTTCTTTCATAAAACCCTATAATATACCATAAGCTATTCTATTTTAAACGTCACAGATATTATAAGGGTCTGGTCCCTAACATAATAGATATTGTAAGGGTCTGGTCCCTAACATCACATATATTATGAGGGTCTGGTCCCTATCATCTCAGATATTATGAGGGTCTGGTCCCTAACATCTCAGATATTATAAGGGTCTGGTCCCTTTCGTCTCGAATAAACATACCTTTATCATACGTGCATACTTTACATATCTTCTAGTTATAAATATATATACATACTTGTTCATACAATCATTATGTAATAATTCATTCAATACACAATCATACACGTATCATACACTTACCAATCAAGTAAGTGTATTATCTACCACATAGGAGTATACACACAGCCCTGAAAACATAACAGATAAAAGGGCTAGAACTCACTTGGAGTCGGTTTCTCTCGCCGTTGATGGTAATGCCCTTCCTTAGTTGTGCATGGCTAACTGTACAATACATTATGCGTGTCAATTATCCATTACTACTACTTCCTACATCTAAGTTAATGAAACCCTCAACTAATAGGGGTCCAGGGGCAGCGGCCCTGGTAGCGGGGTCTAGGGGCGGCAGCCCCTAGCAGGGTCCAAGGGGCAGAGCCCCTGGCTGGGGTTGAATGTGATTTCGCTTAGCATGTGATTTTGCTTCACATGCGATTTCGCTTCGCATGACTTTTTCGCTTTGCATGGCTATGCGATGCGAAATATTGATTTCGCTTCGCATGGCTGTGCGATGCGAAATCGACTTATGCGAAAATACCTCCTTTTCTTCATTTTTTGCCATTTTAAGCCAAATTACTTCGTGACTCTTCCTTAAGACCCGATTTTACCCTTTTTATGTGTTTTGGGTTGCGCCAACTTTGTATACCCTTGTTTTATGAGGTTCGAACATCACATTTTTGTCCTATATTATACCCATGAGGTTATAACTCAACAAGTTTATGTTTTTCTTACATCTTACAATCCGATCTATCATTATATCTGTTTGCAGTCGATTCTAACAATAAACTTAACCCCTTTGGCCGAAGCTTTCCTTTTGTTCTCAGGTTCAGTTCAGATTTGGACCAACTCGTGAATCTAACATTGTTCTTGGTGTTTGATGACGTTTACACATGAGATTCTTCCTTTTTTTAGCTCGGGATCGGATTCGGGTGTTTAGAGAGAAAATGTGTGTGTTTGAGTGTGTGTGTTATGAAAGGAAACAAAAAGGGTTGAGGGGTTGGGCTTATATAGGGGGCTATGGGCCCCACAATCTACTCACATTTTCCAAATCACAAACACTTAACTCATGACTAATTTAACGACACACAACTATTAACAAAACTTTCTGTTATTCATTTAACAAAAGTTGGGTGTTACAACAAGAAAGGTGCTAATATGGGAAAATTATTAGTGCAATCTGATGAGACGATCAGAAGATGGTTTGAAGAATTGGAGATTGAAGAGGCGAAGAAGAATAAAGCAGTCAGTACAAGCAGAATACTCATAAGGTCAGAGATTGTGAGGCCTGAAACACCAAGAAACTTGAATTTGCCCACAAATCTCTACTTTGACAAACGATCCAAGACCTTAAAGGTGATCACTGAACATAATGATGAGACTTTAATTATCTTTAGAGATGATTTGAGGAATTTTTCAGAAGAACAGTTGAAGAAAATGCTGAACTAGACTTATATGACAATCAAGACCGAAGCCAACCAGTAGGACAACAAAGAAATGACCTCTCTAAATTCATCAAAGAACAATCTAAGAAGGGGTTTCCATTTCTAAAACAAAAGAAAAGAGAAATATGCAGCCAAGCAGAGAGAGAGAGAGAGAGAGAGGAGAAGAAGAAGAAGAAAGAGGATCAATGAAGTTCACACACTATAACTCTCTCTGTGTGATTCAAAGAAGAGGAAAACTCATCAGGCAAGCAGCTCAAGTGGTAAAAGAAAAACTTTGAGGGAGTGCTTAGCAATGAGAATGGAAATGCTTGAGCCTAACTCTGTTGTGCAACAAAGCAGAAAAATGGCCTATCTCACTTACAATAGACACAATGATTCAATATCCTTGAGAAATGCTTCGGGAGGAACAATTGCAGTGGTATTGTATGATGAAGACCTACAATTCATACATATCCAAGACCTTCAAGACATAATAGATGCTGAGTTTCCTATTGACTGTCAAAATGCAGTGGAACTGGACATGATCAAACAAAAGGCTGCTTTTGTGAAACTAAAGAAAGAAAAAGCTATTGAAAGGAGCAAAATGAGAAGCTAGCAGAATGAAGCCAGATGATAATCATTCTATTTCTGTTTTATCTTTGTATTTTGTCTTTATTTGTAATTTGAATTGTAAACATTTGATTTGTAATGCCCAAGTGGCAGAATTCCCTTATGTAATGAAATGATATTTATGCCTAAATTGATTATCTTTAGTAGGTTGATACATGTGTAAATATACAGGTGTGTTCTTGTGCATCTGAGCTTGTTCCAATCTAGGGGGAGATGGTTGAGTCGGATACCTGCTAAGGAAGATTTGAATATTCTCAACCTCCTCAGGAAATCGGCTAAGTATGGACTTCGAGCAAGCTTGGACGATCGAGCATGGTTTACTACTTCGAGCATGGTTTTCAGAACCATTATGGTTGATTCTTCTAGGTGTTAAGGCTGCGAGCAAGCTACTCATCAATGAGCAAGAGTATTCTTCTATCGAGTATGGATTGCCAATCAAGCAAACAACTTGATCATTCAAGTTTTAACCAAGTGATTCTGAGCACAGGATGTCCAAGCACATGGTGAAGATCATGGAGGCAATAATAAGATTTCATATGTTCCAAGCAAGGACTTCGAGCATGGTTCAGTCCCCCGAGCAAGATTTACATCCGAGCATGCTAAAGATTGTTCAATAAGTCTCAAGACAGGATTGAAGGCATCAAGAAGAATGAGCTTGCTCGATGGACTAGTTCGAGCAAAGCATGGGTTGGTCATGAAGAATGAAGCTTGCTAGAGGAGAATATTTTCTCTGAAAATATTCTAATTAAAGTATGCTCGAAGACATTCATCAAGCATACCTTGCATAGTGAGTCTGCTCGAGCAAGATACTAATCATGCTCGAAGACTCTTACACTTGTATTTTTATTTGTCTTTCATTATATAATGATTAGGGATTCTAGAAGGAATGCCAGGGTGTATAAATAGGGTCCTAGGTTTCCATTTAAGGTAACGTTGGCACGCATGGAATACAAGAAACATTCCAATGAATATTCATTTTGTTTCCTCGTACCGCGGCCGCCGCCTTCACGAAACCCTAGACATTCCATTTACTGTTTCATTGAATGACGTATTTAATACAGTAAATCTTTGTCTTTGAAACTATTCTCACTGATTATTATTTGTTGTTTCGTTTGTCATTGTATCACACCTTCTTTCCCATCCGTCGTATATCCTGATTCCGCCGGGATATTCGATAAGCCTTTGGGTTATTGGATCTGTGTGCTCTTGTCGACCTTCCTAAGGTTGCATCCGATCCCCGGTCCAGACAAAGATCACCTAATCTCATATAACATTTGACTAACTTGGTAAGATAAACAACCCGTTTATCTTAATGACTGACTATTAAAAGTTTAACGTATTCACCTGTGATTGTCTTTTCTGAATGATGTGGTGATTTCATTTGAAAACCTTTGTGAATGAATGATGATTGACCTATATAAAATAGGTTTATATAAATATCCGGATCGTCTCTTGATCTAGCTACCGACCTTTATTCTGGTTTTGATAGCTTTAAACTTTGATAGATCATTTGCATGAATAAAACATTTAAACCTGTAGTCTTTCCATTTATTTACAAATCATGTGCTAAGTTTATTCTTCATGAAGAAACATCTATTGATAGGCTTCTTCTTCAAGAAGAAAATTAAATGACTATAATCTTTATATGTAAAATTTTATGTTCCTTAATCACGACAAAAACTATATCTCATGCATGTAATGTTTCTTAATGGTTAAGAAACTATTTATGACTATATCTTCTTGTATTCAAAAGAATATGTTTCTTAATTATGAAGAAACATTATTTTAGCTATAATCTTTGTATGTATAAAGCTTTTGTAAACATATATATGATCAAGGTTTGGGAAATACCCCTGACTATGGTCTAAGCCATATAATAATATAATAACTTAAGTAGAACCCATACCTTGCACGGGTATTCAGAGTTTATATGCCTAAGCTTGTACGAGCAGCACCTCTACTTTCTATCACATATTGAGGCTTAATTTGTCGGAACCTTGGGTCTGGCACACACTACGAGAACAAACACGCAAAGTGATGCTAAACGTGTGAACGTGATGTGTGATTGTTGTAAGAATGAAAGTTCCGTGGACCTTCCTATTTATAGAAACTTTTGTGCTTCTTCGCGTAACATGAAGGACAAAGGTTATGGCTGTTCGCGTCACGCGAACCTCCGTGTTATATGTTATGTCATCAACGGTTCTGCCACGTGGCACCACGTGTCATACATGCAAAATTGATACTTCGCGTAGCGAAGGGCAAAGTGCGCCATCAAAGCGGCACATTGCGCCTATTGCCGAAGCCTGTGCCCGAGCCCGTGCGGGTACGCATCGGGTGCTTCGCACCCTCCGCTAGGACTAGTAAGAGTGGTTAGCCACATAAGAATATTACTATGTGAACTTTCTTCCTTATAAAGAGCTTCCATCTTCTTCCCTCTTTCCATGTAGGATGAATGTTTTCTTTTTTATTTATACCCATGTGGAGTGCTTCCATTTTCTGATATCTTTCTATGTGTGATGGAATATTCTTATTTCCTTAAAATGAGATGCTTTATTTTTCTTATCTCACCATCATCATTTTTTTCCCATTACTTGTCTTGAGAATATTTTTATTTCCTCATATTTCAAAATTTACATTTTTAGCAAAAAATAAATACGGGATTTTTCGGGATGTTACACAGGACATGGGTAAGTGGATATTATTTATTGATGGGGCCTCAAATGTCAGGGGGCGGGCTTAGGAATTATCCTGAAATCGCCACAGGGGGACATAATACCCCAGGGAATCAGATGTGGTTTCCAAGCTACCAACAATGAAGCTGAGTATGAAGCTTTAATTGCTGGCCTTTAGTTGTCTAAGGATTTAGAAATAAAAAATATTCATGTATTTTTGTGGATTCCTTATTGCTTGCTAACCACTTCAATGGCTCTTATGCTATTAGAAGTGAAAAACTAACTTAATATTCAGATAGTAAAAAAACTGGCAGAGAAATATGACTCCTTGAACAGGTACTTAGAGAGGAGAATGCTAAAGCAGATGCTTTGGAAAATCTTGGATCTACCTTCAGGATCCGGTTGAAAATAAAAATTCCCCTAAATCCAGCCATAGATATGCATACATTTAATGAAAAGGAAGTAATAAGAGAAGCTGTTGATCAGGAAACCAAGTCAATGTAGTGCCAGATTTTGAAGATATTGTTGACCAGAATATTCAAGCTAGTCAGGAATTGTGGGTCCAACCTACCATGAAGTATTTGTAACACAATGAGATCCCTAAGGATGAGAATCCTAAAGCCTTTCGTATGAAGGTATCTCGATTTGTTATTTTAAACGATATTCTCTATAAGAAATCTCTTGCAGGTCCGTATTTGAGATGCCTGGAGGATCCTGAAATACAAGAAGTTTTAAAAGATATCCATGAAGGCGGCTGTGGGAATCACATTGGGGGTCGATCATTGTTCTCCAAAATCGTTAGGACGAGTTATTATTGGCCGACCATGAGGAATGATGCAATGGTCTATGCTCAAAAGTGTGATGCCTGCTAAAGAAACAACAACATTCCTTATTAACCGCCTAAACCCATCCATCCGATCGTATCTCCATGGGCTTTTATGAAACGGGGGATGGATATCACGAGTAAACTACCGAAGGCTCCAGGAGGAAAGGTTTTCACGCTAGCAATGATAGACTACTTTTCCAAATGGATCGAAGTAGAAGCATTTGCCCAAGTTAAAGAACAAGAGGTGATATATTTCAACAAAAGGAATATCCTAACACGTTTTGGAATCCTAGCCGAGATAATGTGTTGTAAGGCCCCGATCCTGGGAGCCCTACTTTGATTTTGGATTTACTTATAAGCACAGTTCAAAAATCAAAGTTAATTAAAACTTTCTCGGAATAATTAAAAACATCAACCGGTATATTACAAAACTCAAATCTTGTCTTAGACATAACATTATAATTCATAACGTTTCTTTCCAAGATACCTTCCAGTCCCTACCATATACCATCCTTAAGCCAGCTCCTTTAACCTATTTACCTGCGTGCATACTAAAAGTCAGCTATGCTGAGTGAGTTCTAGTTAATAACATTACATACATTACTTTCATATCTTTACTTATACAAATCCAAAGATACATATTTCATACTTTACTTACTGATACATACTTCTTTATAATTTCCATACTTACATTACTTTATTATTACTCATTCATTTTAAAGAGCATTTCGCCCTACATACCTTGGATATTATTAGGGTCCGGTGCCCTTCGTACCTCGGATATTATTAGGGTCCGGTGCCCTTCATCATCCCACACAACCATACATACATTCATTACATACCTTTATTACCTTCAAGTATAATTAAATATATACATAACTACGTGCATACCATTCAAGCATTCTATATCATTCATATACATTTACAAACATATATCTAATATACACTTACCATTTAAGGTAAGTGTGTTAATCTATCACATCATAGTATGCATACAGCCCCGAAAACATAAGACAGAAAGAGGCTAGAACTCACCTGAAGTCGATTTCTTTATGAATTTATGGTCAAACTTCTCCTCAGCTGGGCACGACTAACTATTTACAAGTTACGAGTATCAATTATCTATATCAACTACTTCTTACATATAGGTTAATGAAACCCTCAACTAACGGGGGTATAGGGGCAGCACCCCTGGTAGTGGGGTCTAGGGGGCAGCCCCTAGTAGGGTCCAAGGTGCAGAGCCCCTGGCTGGGGGTCGAGCTGCCAGGTCAGCTTGGAAAAATTTTATTTTCATTAATAAGCCTATATTAAAAATTCATCAAAAAAACGTGTCGGGTTAAGTTTTACAACAATTTGGGTCGCATGTCAAACCAATCGTATCGCATGGGAAAAACTAATCGCATCACAAGGAGAAAAACGAATCGCATCGCACGAAGAAAAATGAATCGCATCGCATGGAGCAAATGAATCGCATCGCATGACCTTAAACAAATCGCATCTCATGGGCAAATTCTGATCGCATCGCATGGCTTAAGTAATCGCATTGCATGCTCATGAGATGCGATTCTTTTCTGTGCGATCAGAATCCCCTTTTTCTTTATTTTGCCATTTTATAGCCATTTTCCTCCGTGACTCTTCCTTATGACTCGATTTTACCCTTTTAATGGATTTTGGGTCGTACCAACTTTGTCTACCCGTGTTTTATATAGCCCGAACATTACTTTTTCGTCCTATATCAGACCCGTTAGCTTACTACTCTGTTTTTCTTGCATCTTACAACCTGATCTACGAGTATACCAAGTTGCATGTTGAATCCGTCCTTAAAAACTTAACCATTTTACTGAAACTTACCTCACGGTTTCGGGTTCGGTTAGGGTCTGTACCAAACCGTGGATCTTAGAAGTGTTTCTTGTTGTTGGCTGATACTAGCTCACAAAATCTCCTTGCTTCTCTTGGGTGTTAGAAGAATATGAGAGGAAGAGTGTGTGTGTGTGTGTTCTCTAGGTTGAGAATGTTTGGGTGGAAATGAGGGTGATGGTAATCAGTGGAAGGTAGATTTTGGAGTTTATATACTCCTTGTCTATGGGCCTTAAGGGGCCATTCCCATTCCCAAGCCCAATCTTAATCCAAACCCAACATAATTTAACACTAATCACACAATTAAATAAACATAAAGTCATTTATTTGTTATTAATGAAAAGTAGGATGTTACATCTGTGATAAGGATCTCAATTCATTGGCAATAGAACCACCGACTTTTGTGCTACATGGTGTATCAAAATGATCACTTATACGCCAGTACACCCTCAAGCCAAATGCACAAGCGAAACCTTCAAAACAAATTGAAGAATAAGCTGGGGACAAAGAAAGGAAAATGGGCCGAAGAACTATCGTTTATGTTATAGCCAGATCGAACAACATCCAAGAATGCAACAGGGAAAACCCCTTTCTCTTTAGTTTTGGGACCGAAGCAATGATTCCAACTGAAATAATGATCCCTACTACAAAATCCTGCCTCCAGAAGCGTGAAACCAACAATCAGGATCTTGCTAGTGATCTTGGCGTGGTAAATGAACTCTGGGATTCTGCAAAGATCCGTATGGCAACATATCAACAATGGAGCATCAAATCTTACAACAAGAACGTCAGGGTAAGAAGATTTCAAGTGGGAGATCTGATACTAAGGAAGGCATTTCAGAATACAACTGATCCCAAAGACGGAAAATTAGCACCCAAATGGGAAGGACCATATCGGATCGAGGTTGAAACAGGAAAAGGGAGTATATCAGTTATCCGCTATGGATGGAAGAATCCTACGTAGATCCTAGAATGCTGTTCAGCTAAAGTTCTACTTCGTGTAAGTTAGAATTTTATTTCTAACTTGGTATGGTATGTATTCTAACTTTACTATTTCAATTATTTTTCTTATTATTATTCTTGAAACCCATTACTGACTTAAGCATAGGAGGGGTGTTAGCCGAGCTAATACCCACCCTCACAAAGGTTCAAGTGTTTTGTAGAATCGGGATCCCAACTAAGAAGTGAATGCATTCCTAGGGGTTTGGCCACTTCTCTAAGTTCAAAGTATAAATCCCTTTATAGGTTTAAAGGCTTTCATCTTTCAACGAATTGGGTTTGAACACCTCGCTAGGAGCGCACACTGTCAACATGTAATTCAATATGGCGGAACTAGTTCATCTTAATGGTGGCTGATAATTTCGTTGTTGTAGGTTACATGATGGATCCTCAAGTATATTATCAATGGAATAACATGAACATATATGCTATACAACCATGGCTTGTCCCAAGTATTTACATAAGGTTTTGGCATATTCATGTCACTCACGATTGGCTTGTCGCAAGTAGTTAAACAAGGTTTTGGCATTTTCAGGTCACTGACGATTAGCTTGTCCTAAGTATTAAACACTTATGTGTTAAGTCAAGTTCTAAATTCATTTTGGGATATTTCCTAGGATCTTTGTGATCAAAACAAATTTGGGATTTTTGGCAAGATCTTTATGATCAAAATTCTTTTTGTGATTTTCCCCAGGATCTTTATGATCAAAATTCTTTTCAGGATTTTCCCCAGGATCTTAACGATCAAAATTCTTTATTTGATTTTCCCCAGGATCCACGGGATCACCTGATCGTCTCAATTATTATCTTAACACATCTCGCAGGATCTCAAAGTTCAACCTAAGATAAAGATGATGATGATTAACTGAAACATCAGAGATTTCTAGTGCCTATCAATTTAAACCTTATCCTACCCAAACAAGTTTGATCATTTATTTACTTTTCTAGCTATGTGGTAAAGAGTTAGTTTCTAAGTATTTTTTTTTCCAATCAACGTTTTTATCAATATCTTTTGGCAATAAAACAAGATAGACATAAGTAAAACCGAGAGGTTGTCATCATATTAATCAAAATTAATATCCCTGACTTCGTCTAAAAACTCAGGATCCCTCCATTAGAGATATTAAAAAGTTTTCCTAAAAAAACTAAGAATAGTTAAGGCTTTGTCCAGAAACTCAGGATCCCTCCACCTTAAACTATTCATTGTCTTAATAGCATGAAATTAAAATTGTTCAAAAGATCACAGCCAGATGAAAAGAAAAGTAAATTGTTAGATTACAACCATATTGAAAACCAGCAAAATCCACCAGACATGGAGGGGCTCGGGCCTTGTCTTTAATATCATTCATTGTTCCTTCGCGAAATCTGCAGCCATCCCAGCCCGCACCACCTTGTCTCTATCACCATTCTTGACCTCATCATCTATAGCCCTTTCTTCAGCAGCCTTGCTTGGCTCAACGGAATCCCCTCCAGAAGCCAAGCCTAGCTCATCCTTGATCTCTGCCCCCCCCCCTTCACCTTTAACCATTCAAGATCCCAAGAAGACATGTCAAAGATAGGCTTCATAGCCTCCTCCATCAGCTTGATCCTTATGCAGCAGAAGGAATGAGCAGCATACATCTTGAGTTAGGTCTTGAAATCATTTAGCTCCTTAGCATGTGTGACCTTGAGGTCAATAAGCTCTCGCTTCAGCCGGTCAAATTCCTTAGTCTTGTTCTCAATATAGAGAGACTTGGTTTCGACTACCTTGTTAAGGTCATATATCTTCAGCTTCTACATCTCGACCTCTTGAAGAGCAGCATGGTGAATCTTGGTCAAATGCTAGTGCACCTACATTGAAAAGGTATGATCAATGTAATATTCACTTTTTTGCAAAATAGTGGGGATCTCTACCTGGAAAAGGAGTGACTCGGTGCTTTAAAAGTCGAGTGATTCGACAGCATATATTTAGGCCTTGCTGGCTTTCCTCTTTCGAGAAGTAGAAGCTCTAGTTCGGGAAGCCAGATGGAGTGGCTTAGAGACTTCGACAGTAGCATGTTCCTTCTTCAAAATGAAGTTATCCAGATCATCCAAACCCATTCCTTGACCTGTAGCAAATAAATTTAGAAGTCCAAAAAAAAAAGATATTCTTAAACTCAAAACAATCAAGAATAATGGTTTTACTGGACATTCTTCTGGTTGATGACTGCTCGGAATCCGAAGATAGTAAAACTTCGAGCTGGAAAGTACGCTCCTGCTCGGAAATCTTTAGAATCGCCAGATGCCTCTTCAAGGCAGCATATGTATGAGTCACAAGATCAGTAAATTTCGCTAAGAATCATGAGAAAAATAAAACAAAATAAGTATCATTGTTATTCCTTTATGTTTAAATCCTAGATATATTTCCTACCCTTCTTAACCCATCGGTAATGAAGTTTTCTGCCTCTGGGAATGGAATCCCTTTGGATGAAAAATGAACCTCCTATACCATTGTCCATCGTTTCCTTGTGTATTTAGAATCAGGGGAGTTGGCGGAACATCAATTGAAGGACGAAGCGACTGAAGCCATGAGTTCTCAGGTTGTAAATGGAGGCTAGGCAAGAAATTTGCAGGTCTATGTTGTGGGTCGTGATGATTTTGTTAAGTATGAAGAGAATCCTCCGTAACATTGGCATAGCGTGGATGTAGCTAATGCTGGTGACCTTGAAGAAATGGGCAATAAAATCAGTAAAAGGGTAAGTTAAGCCTAGGGTGAATGGTAAGCCAGGAAAACGACCCATTTTTTGGAAATACAATCAGAACAGATGGGCTTGTCATAGGGAAAACATTTGGCTCCGACGGGAAATGCGTCCCTAGACTGAAGATACGACTGGTCGAGATCGGAAGGATTTGATGACATTCAAAGTCGGGATGGGTATTTCTGCTACTAGATCCAGAAGTTCTTGATCTTTTTCTGGCAATAAATGATGAAGAAAACAGAAAGAATGAAGAAACCCTAAAAGAAAGAAGAAGAGGAGTTACTTGGATGCGAAAGTGTGATAGGGTTATAACTGATCTAGGAGTAATTATAGGGGTTTCATCGGGATTAAGGGAATGGCAGTTATCCTATATTGGAAGTTGCACTGAGTCTTATCAAGTCACCTCAAGCCATTAAAATTCAAAATTGTGATTAAATTTAAAAAAATATGACAACTATGGAGTTATTGTTGACAACTGTAATATTTTTTGGGGACAATTGTTAGGGGTCGTTTTATCCTGAGTGTGATCCTGATGGTTATTTCCAAGCTAGTTGTAGGATCATGAACTAAACGACTAAACATGTTTTACTTATGTTATGCTTGCAGGTTACTCAAAACTTTAGCAAGCTGCAACGGCTAGATAACTAATTCTACTTGAAATATCAGGGAACCAGTTGAAATGCACGTAGGATTGGAGAACTCGTCTTCAAAAGGTCATGGCGGCTAGGGTTCCCAGATTTAAGGAATTATAGTTGTTTTTCATTTTTATATAATGGGGCTGTTGAAAACGGCCTAGGACACATCATACACACTCTCTACACTCACGACACTTACTATTGTACTTAGCTTTCATTCTCATTCAGTTCTCGAGTTGCAACCTAAATTTTCATTATTAATAAATTAAGGCAGGGGATAATTTTCCTCTCCTGAGGTTTTTTCCGAGGATCCTCACCAGGATCTAAGGTTTTTCCCCGCTATATCGTTGTGTCAACTCTTTACTTTTACCGCACTTGTTTACCATTTTATCAAAGAACACACTGCCTCAGTTAATGAAATTGTTCAATTATTGCTTCAGTGATTTTTGACCAAAAAAATGATCATAAACGATTTTCATATGTATAGAAATCTAATCTATGAAATCGATTAGGATAAAAACAGGTTACAAACTAATTCTTAAAAAAATAACTTGAAAAATAAAAAAAGTCAATTAAATACTAAATATATAAAATAAGCTCAATAAAGTTATATTTTTATTTGTTTTTTAAAATTTTAGAATTACCAAGGCGTAATCTCATTGCAAAAGTCATTAATCGACTTGTTTTCACCTTATGAGAATGGGGTAATAGTATGATATAATTACACTTTGGAAGTTGATGTAAGCAAGGAAGTTGCTTGTGAGTTACTTGAGATTGGCTCGATAAAATCTTGAATCAAGCTGAGGTTAAATGAGTCTATCCTTAAAAAACACAGGCTAGTTTAATAAACAAGCCCGTCGAAAAAGGACACATCAATGATTTAAAAAATTAAAGCGTAGACACATAAAAGGTGAACGTATACACCTTGTATATAGTGTTTTGATAGTCAATTCCAACATGGGGACTGATTCTATGATGTTTAACCAATAGTTACTTATAGGTTATTCCAAATCTATAGATCATCATAGGAAACAGCTTCAAACCTTTATAGGGTCTCGTTTTACAACTTCAAACCCTATTTTAAACATTTACCTTATTTTATGGTTGAAAACCCTTTATAAATAATAAAACATTCATCCAATTTTTCTAATAGGTAATCATAATAGTTGGAATTTTAATCCCTATTTTGCTTAATTAGTCATATATTACCTTATTTTGCTTAATTAGTCATCTAATAGGTAATCCCTATTTTAAACATTTACCTTATTTTGCTTAATTAGTCATATATCTGTCACAAAGACATTTATTTATCATGAAGAAAGGTTCTTAAATAAAACATTTGTAGGAAAGCTATGTTAGATGGTTTAAACTTTGTAAAAGGCTTAACTATACCTTCTTCTAAGGTCTTAGCTTAGATATAAATAAAGACGTTATTTATAAAGTTACAAAAGAAAAAACAAATAGTAACTAGTTACGAGGCGAGGTTATAACTTCTTAAAGATTAGGTAGAGCCTTCACGCTAATTGAGACATGAAGCTTAGGTTTCTTGGCAGAAAATAAATGCTCGAGAAAGGCGAAGGACACGGTTATCGAGTGAGGGAGGTTAAGATTTGAATCAAGAAATGAGCTAGCTCTCAATCCCTTTATTTATAGTTAAGTTCGCAGACCCACTGTAAACTGTAGTCGGTGGTGGTCCATCATTGATCTTAGGCTTATCATTAGTCATGTGTTAGCTTCCAGCTGATCTAAGATATTTTAGCTCAGCGGACTGTTAGCGGCTAGGGTGGCGGTCCACCACCATACTAAGTCTTCCGATACTAGTCGAAACCAACGATACGTCATCACCCACGTGCCACATTCGTATTAATTCCTTCCTGGCTATCTGGCGGACTATCAGGCTTTAGGTGGCAGTCCGCCGTCACCTGACTTCCCCTCTGTTCGTTTTAAACCTAGAACTTAACTTTATTGGCGCATGTATTTCCAAAAGTGTCATTTTTGGCACGATATTTTCAAGGTGTAACATAAGTAATTTATGAAAACCATTTGACATTAGGTTGGAGTGGTAAGTTACCCTTTTAGTGAAATGACCCCGGTACAAATCTTAAATTGGTTGAATCAGATGCCTTTAACAATGCATCAGGGTTCGGTAAAGGTTCGTCAATATTAATTCTTAACGTGACAATATTTTTGACTTGCCAAGATTTAATGGTGCTTTAGGATTTGAATAAGAGTGAGTCATGATTTGAATCTTCACACTCAAATATTTTTTCTTATGAATTCACCCTCACCCCTTTAGAACATGTGACGCTTTTAGTGGCTTTATATATTTTGTAGACATGATATCTCTTTTTGTATACCTCTTTCTCTCACACACATAGAGAAATTGTAAGTCCCGTGACGGATCTTTCAATGTGATATCAAGATACGTAATGATTAGACGGAAACTAATCACTAAGTCGATTCTATAAAACAACCAAGAACACACAGAACACAATGAAGAAGCTTCAAAACACACGTATATTATACGTCGGGTGCTTAAGCCCTTTTACCAACTTACACGGGTAAATAATAACAATGAACGAACAACCCTAACTTTGTTAACATACATGAATATATATTCTACCAACTAAGCCCAAACCAAACTGAAAGCCCACCGAGATCAACTGATCTCAGTTTACAAACAAAAGCCCAAAACTAAAACCAATACTACAAGCATAAACCACATAATACGACCCAACATTCTCCCCCTTAGTTTATTGCTTGATTTCAGCCATTTATCAAAAATGCCAACCGAATACGTCTAACATGCTTCCATACCTTCATTTCTGCCTTACGGCATATATACTGTGGCTTCTAAATAGAGATTTGCAAGTTGAGTGTCTTATTTAGTGCCTTTATTCTGGTAATAGTAACCCTGGCTAGGAATCCAGCACAGGTCATGCTACTTCCCAACAGAAGTAGATGATCATGACTTTTGTTAATGAAAACAACAACAAATATTAGGCTTGATTGACTCAGAAGTGTCAAATATGATGTATCTTCGGTAGAACCAATGAATCCTCGGTCACGGTTTGACCGAGAATGCTTCAAAATTTCCTTAAGCCGAAGATCTCTCTGGTTGATCAGGAGAATCTGGTTAGTCCACACCGAAAACCTGAGAACACTATCCATCGTCATCACCACATCACCAATCACCATTGATGACCAAACCTGTAACTGCAAACAAAAACTAAAACAACATTCAGTAACTTTAAGAGAAATCAAATAAACTTACCAAACTCATGAACCAGTTGTATCTAATAATCCAATCAACATCACCTTAAATCCTTCAATCACACTGATTATGGAAACACCTTAGTTAGATTTCTTTACCTTTTAAAGGAATCCACTTAAAAACATAAGGGGACAAGACAAGATTGATGGCGGCGAGTAAGTGAGAGATTAGATGGTTATAATTTTGGAAGATTTTGGAAGATATTAGAAGATGCAAATTTCAAGAGTGAGTAATAAAGTGCAATGAGTGGCTTTTAAACTTCCAAGACACAACCGTCTAGGCTGAGAACACATATGGACCGAGAACACGTATAGACCGAGAACAGTTATCTTGAGCCGAGAATTCACATCAGTGAAGTTTTATGGGCCAACTTGATCAGGCTGAGAACTAAGACACCCGTTGGGCCAGAGAACTGGCCCAATAATCCAGTCCAGTAGTTGTTAAAGTTTTATGATTAAAAACAATCCCGAGTCATGAAAAATTGATTTCTTAAGGACATCTGTTTCGACACGAGTACACATGAGGTAACACTAAAAGAAAAAAAATAAAAATAAAAAACAAAAATAATTTACATGTCTAGCAAATTTATCAAATATTGGGATCAAATTTCAGCAGTTTAAAACAACCAGCCTTTTAATAAAAGATCCGAACATGAGATCATATTGATTAAGATACTTTCATAATGATTCATTTTCAGCATTATTATGACATAGTGAAAAGGTTGAAGACAGGTAATTAGAAACTTAGCATGACTTTCATTGCGCCAGTGATATGCTTAGGTTAAATTAGGCATAAAGCTTATATGGACATCACTTACGGACCTATGATGCCCCCTACCTCTTCTCAAAGCTTATTTGGCTTTCCCCAGATCACCCCAATTTGACTCCAACCCCCTAGTGCTTGATCAAAAGAATTTTCTTTATACAAAAATTTTAAGCTTTAAGGTTGAACGTTGGACTTACATGCCATCTGAACTTACAAGCCTTACATTCAGGGTGTTTAGGACTTACTTGTATGCCCCACCCCTGTAGTTCCCTAGTACCCCTTTAAGCTTATAAAATAAAAATAAATTTAATTAGTAATAATTTTCATATATATGTATACAAGTTTTTTTTTTATTTAATATTTTGGAGATCAAGACATTAACGGGCTCATGTATGACATTGCCTATCATTCGGAGAGATGTATGTAGGGACATGAAAACATCTTCAAAATGAATCTCCACAATAAGTTTAGCTATCACTTCAAACTTTTAGTTATCATGGAAAGCTACCATACATATCAATGACTAGTCAAAAGCCTTTTTAGCTTAATAACTTCACACGATAGGCACACATAATCAATTTATCTATCATTTCTCAAAGGTTTGATCAATTTTCATTTGAAATATTTTATGCTTCTAGTAAGCTTTAGCTGAATAATAATATCACTTCCCAAATGATAATTTCAAAGACAATTTTAAATTCAGTTACCCCAGTCACCTTCAGTTTTCAGGTGAATGGCTATCCCATGTGTCTACAGGTAGACGGTAGGACCAAACACATACGAGTATATGTCCCTCAAACCTAGGTGACCGACATAATTTTCAGTGAAAGAGTCAAAATAAAAATTTATGTTCAGTCGCTCCGGTCACTTTCAGTTCTAAGCTTAATGGCTATCCCGTGAATCAAGAGTTGATAACGGGACCAAACATATGAGATATGTTCGTTGAACTTGGGTAACCAGCGTAATTTTAAGCAACAGAACAAAGCATTTTTTATAATTTAATAACGCATACACACTCTTTTTGTCTTTTTCTTTTTCTCCCCCTAAATTTGTACATTAATTAACGAAATACGAAAATATTTATGTACAAAATTTAACCTCAAAAGTACTAAATCTTCAAAACGTAACATCTTTAGAAACCCTAAAAGAACATTGAATCTGGCTGTCCCGATCGGTTTCGTAAATAGGTCCGCCACATTTTTACCAGTGTGGACCTTTTCAAGATGAATTAACTTCCGGTCGTAACAGTCACGAATAAAGTGAATTTTGATATCGATGGGCTTGGTTTTAGAATGTTGGACCGGGTTTTTAACAATGGCAATTGCAGCATCATTATCACAGAAAATAGGAGTATCAAGAAATTCCAAACCGTAGTCCCGCAATTGATGTTGCATCCATACGACCTGAGAACAACATGCATAAGTAGCAGCATATTCAGCCTCAGCAGTGCTTGTGGACACCGTTTGTAGTTTCTTGCATTGCCACGAAATGAGCCGATCTCCCAAAAATTGACACCCAGCAGACGTCTATTTCCTATCAATATCATCACCTCCATAATTGCTGTCAGCAAAAGCATACAAATCAAATTTTGAATTCTTGGGATACCAAAGACCAAGCTTCTGTTGACCTTTCAGTTATCTAAAAATTCGTTTAATAGCAATTAAATGAGAGAGTTTAGGATTAGCCTAGAAACGAGCACACTGACAGACTGCTAACATGATGTCAGGGCGACTGGCAGTAAGATACATTAGGGACCTGATCATCGACCGATAGTACGTTTGATCTACGGGTTTTCCATCAGGATCTGAAGAAAGAAGAGGTCTTTCAGCCATAGGAGTCGCCGCACTTTCGGAGTCCTAAAACTCAAATTTTGCCAACATATCCTCGATGTATTTCCCCTAATGTAGTAGAATGCCTGTCGAGCTTTGACGCACTTGCAAACCCATAAACATGGCCATCTCCCCCCAACGAGCTCATCTCAAACCTTTTCTTCATCACCTCCTTAAACTCAGAACAAAGAGCAGTGCTGGTAGAACCGAAGATGATGTCATCCACATAAATCTGAACCTACATCAAATCCTTTCCAACAGTCTTTATGAACAGTGTCTGATCAATGGTTCCACGCTTATACCCGTGCTCCAAAAGATGAGTTGTCAACGTCGCATACCATGCTCGAGGAGCTTGATGAAGGCCGTAGAGATCCTTGTCCAGCTTATAGAAATACAGCGGATGCTTGGAGTCCACAAAACCCGGTGGCTGATCCACATAAATTTCTTCCTTTACCTCACCATATAAAAGCGATGTCTTGATATCCATCTGATAGACCGTGAAACCCATGTACGATACATATGCCAAGAAGATCTGAATAGCCTCAAGACGAGCCAGTCGAGCGTACACCTCAGTATAGTCCAAACCCTCAACTTGACGAAAACCAGAACCTCAAGCCTTACCTTGTTTCTAACAATAACCCCAGAGTCATCCTGCTTATTACGAAAAACCCATCTCGTATCTAGTGACTTCTTCCCCGCGGGTAGTTCGACCAACCTCCAGACCTTGAGTTTCTCAAACTGATTGAGTTCCACATGCATGGAGTCAACCCAGCTTGGTTCTTGCAGAGCCATGCCAACTGTCTTGGGCTCAATTTGTGAAATGAAGCAAGAATACAAGCAGTTGTTGATTGTTCCAGTCTGACTTCTGGTTGAGACGCCAGCTTCAAGGGGACCAATAATATTGTCAATGGGGTGATCCCGTTGAATTCTAGATGGAATGGAGTGATAGGGAACAGAACAATTTGCTGGTAAATTGGTTGGATCTTCGAGAGCTTCAGTGAGAGGGTTTCTCCATCCCGATGCTGTAGTATTGTGCGAGTACGAGGCACTGGCAACATGTTCGTTTGGAATGGCATAAGAGAATAGAGTGCTACCGAATATCTGACGAATAACGCTCTCCCCCTCAACTGATGACATCTCCGGTGGAGAAGGTTCTTGTGGGGGTACATTGTCAGTGAAAGTCTCTTCTAGATCCTCTGATGACGGCTGAGTGATGTCTGAAGGTACAGACGGGTCCACACTCAGCATAGGAAGTTCTTGAGTATTGGCAGAAACGTCTTCTTCATCATGACAATAGTAGAAGTTCCCCCCACCCTGAGTTATCTGAATTAATTACAGGAAACAGATTGAATGGCTTGAACAATTTGTCGTAGTCAAACAACCAGTTAGGCCCCACACGAGCATCTGTCTCATTTTCTTCCAACCAGCGCACATTATATGACTCTACAATCTGTTTCGATGCCTTGTTGTAGACTCTATAGGCATTTCGACCAGCATAACCAACAAAATAAAAATCATCTGCCTTGGCTTCGAACTTAGGAGTGGACTCAAGATTCAACAAAGTGCACGGACACCTGAAGGCTCGAAAGTGTGCGACTGTGGGCTTGTGACCATAAACAATTTCGTAGGGAGTTTTCATCTGAGATTTGTTGATCAACACCCGATTTTGAACGTAACAGGCGGTGTTGATCGCTTCAGCCTAGAAGAATAATTGTAACTTTTAATAACATAAAATCGATCTTGCAGCTTCAATCAAAGTACGGTTCCTTCTTTCAGCAACATCATTCTGTTGCGGGGTACGAGCTGAGCTGTACTGACGAAAAATTCCCTTTTCGGCACAAAAATGATTAAGTGTAGACTTCTTGAACTCCGTGCCATTGTCACAATGAATTCCCATGAGCTTCAAGTTCAATTGATTTTCCATGATCACCACGAACTTCTTGATCAATTTAGCTGTCTCACCCTTAGTCGATAAGAAAAACATCAAAGTGAAACGAGAGTAGTCGTCAGTGATGACCAGACAGTGATTACTTCGAGATAGACTCAAGATATGAACTTGACCGAATAGGTCCATGTGAAGCAATTGAAAGACACTAGAAATGGTATTTATCATCTTTGGCTTGTGTGATTTTCGATGATGCTTGCCCAACGCACAAGCCACACACTTCTCAATAGTCATGAAATCTTTAACTGGCAAGCCTCGTACAATGTTGTTCTTTGCAAGACGATTCAGGTTTTTGATATTGGCATGACCAAGAAGACGATGCCACAACATGGCATTATGTTCCAACACTTTAGAGTACAAGCATGTAATTTTGTCAAGAAGGTTCATGTTCATGTCAATCAGATAGGCATTATCTTTTCTCTGAGATCTGACTATGACCCAATCTTCTGGTATGATAATACCAGGTTTCAGAATCAAGCATTCTTTGTTGGAAAAGTGTGTAGAAAAACCCTTATCACAGATCTGTGACACGCTGAGCAGACTGTGCTTTAGTTTTGGAACATAGTTAACATTTTCAAACTTCAAAACTCCATTACTCACGGTACCCTTTTGGGTAATCTTCCCTTTCTCTCCTCCCTCAAAGGAAACAAATCCGCCGTTAAATATTTGAATGTCATTCAGCTGAGATATGTCCCCTGTCATGTGCCTGGAACAGCCACTATCAACAAACCATGATATGATAATATTGCTCCATAGCTGTTCCTGCACAGTGTACGAGATTAGTTAGTTTTGGGTACCCAGTCCATTGTAGTTCTGGGTAAGCTTGACTTGGTTAACCGTGTTATGGGTTGCCATGACATATCCTCATTATTATCAAAGACCGAATTCGAAGACGTTGAGGACATTGTTACCAGAGACTTGGGCAACCACTTGTATTTCGGTTTTAAAACTTTGTGATTTACACAATTGGTTGACTCAGTCTCTGGTCTGCGGCCAGGAGACACGTTTGACTTTACCCTGGTAAGCATTCTCGGTTCAGAGGCCCACTTTAGCCTTGGAACCGAGACCGTGTTTCCTTTCTGCTTTTGGGTCATAATGGGCTTAGACTTGGTCTGATGAGAACATGACCTGTCCGCCTAGTTTTTCTTCCAGTCACTGTCAGAGGGCTTTGCCTTGTAATACCTCATGTTATTTGAGTTAAAGCTTGTGGAGGTATTCCGAGGCATAGTCCTTTTATGGCGTCTGTAGTATGGAACGTACGAAAGTCTAGAGCAATTTCTTGCAATGTGACCGGGAATGCCACATTTGAAACAAGTTTGCATTTCAACGTAAAAATCATTGTGGCCGATCTTGCTCTGTTGTGTGAGCTTGTTTTTATATCTTTGGACTTATCATTAGAAACTTCACATCTAACATTACAGGAACCCTTTCCTTTCACAAACCTAGGTGACAAATGCTTGTTTCGGTTTTTAAGTTCATTAGTTTTATTAAAGGACAGATCACTGCCTTTTGAAGTTCTATAAGAGGTAACCAAATGATTGTCTTTGCTCTTAAAAACAGAGCCCGTACACACATCAGTTGCATTGTTATTTGCAACAGACAAAACGAGCAAATTTAAAGAAACAGTAGAGTCAATAGGTGATTCATCATCTTCCTTAGTCTAGTCCTCAACTATTACTTCATCTGCACACGAGCTAGAGACATTAGAATCATTCACCCTTGAGGTTGATTCAGTTGCCGATTCTGCATCAACCTTACCCTTGCCAGTTGCAGTTGACTTACCATACTGGATACATTTTTCTTTTTCTTCCTCTTCTTTGGTAAGAGGAAGACTAGTGTAGTTATTATTATAAGGAGGGGGAACCATGTTGTAACCTAGACCTACACCTTTATTCTCTTTCCATTTCAACTGTTTCTCTATCATTGATTCCACAACAGCACTAGAGACATCAAATTTTTTGAAATTGAATTTAGCGTTTTCGAATTTATTTGTTGGTTTGACTATCTCCAATCTCGATGCTTCTAACTCGGTAGTTAGTTCAGCTATTTTCTTTTTAGCATCTAGATGGTGACAGAACTTTATGCTAAAATTCGATTGAAGTTTGGAAAAATCTTGTTTTTGTGCCTCTATTTTGTCATTTAAAGCTTTTTCAAGTTTCTTAAGTGTTGAGTTCTCATAATTTACACCCTCCATTTCCCTCATTAAGTTACTGTTATGTATTTTATACAAGCCTACTTTATCAATGCACAATTGAGAACAAAGTACAAGACTTACCTCAGTTTGTTTGGTGGAGGTGAAGGCCATGAAAGCATGCTGAAGATCCCTGACCTGCTCCTCAGCTTCATTCTCCTCTTCATCAACATCCATCTTAGCAAAATTTTCAACTTCATTTCTTGAATTCAGTGCTGCCATTTGATCCTCCCAAGAGAAGTTCTGAACCACCAAACCTCGTTCACCCGTATTCGAACTAGCCAAATTCTCTTCTCTACCACCATTTACCGGAACCATTGCCCTCTCTCTATTTCCTTCCTTAGTTGGATTGGTACACTCACGAGCAAAATGCCCCGGCTCATGACAATTATATCACCTCAGAGAACTTTTGTTGAATCCCACTTTCTGATTAGTAGGCACATTCCAGTTGTTCCTGCCTGTCCATTTTGTGAACTTCTTGGCTCTAAAGAAAGCCATGGAAATTTGCCATGAAATATCCATCTCCTCCACATCATCAAGATGTATCTGATCCAGCTTAGCAGCCACAACGGGTTGCACTAGGTCTCCAGCAAGAAAGGCATTATAGCAGTTCATAAAACCTGCCATTAAAGTAACGTTCTCTTGAGTCTCTTTGGAAATAATAGGAGTTTGAATGAGAGACTGGCTGGAGGTGGCCATGGAGGCTTGTGATTTCGGTGCAAGAGTAGGTTGTGGAAAGAAAACATGAGTAGCTGGTTAGGTTGAGGAATGGTTTAACTTTGTGATGACCTGAACATGGAGAAAGTTTGCTGAGGCTGCTGCGATTGAGCTGGCAGAGTCTTGAACAATGAGAAATTTTCTTATGAAACTAGAGCATTGTTAGCCGGAATTCCATAACTAGCAGTATTGTAAGTGCATGCGTGATTGATAGCACGGTGCTTGTCGTCCATGTCACAAACTTTGATAATCGCCATCACCTCAGAGAGAGTTAGTCTAGCTAGATCTTTGGTCTTCTTAATAATAGCCACATTTAGATCCCAGCTTTGGGGCAAAGAGTTGACTAGCTTGTTGTTAATTTTAGCAAGTGTGAGGTTTATGTTTGCAGACCTAATCTCCATAACCAACGAAATGAACCGGTGAAGCTGTTTTTCAAGAGACTCTCCCAAAACATGTTGAAGATGTTGAATTGTTGTCTTAGGAGATCTTGACTACTTCTCCTCATGTCCTCATTTCCTTCAAAGACTTCAATGAGAGCCCCCCAAAGTGCTTTGGCAGAATTCAGCTCTCTAAATCCCAAAGCACTTTCAGGAGAAAGGGCCATAGTCATGGTAGCCAGAGCCTTTTCATTCAGCTCAACTGCGTCATAATCAGCATCTGTATACGACTCAACAGGCTTTGTCTCCACTTCTTCAGACCCTTCTCTCTGATAGGTAATAACATGAGGACCTCTAACTATGCTTTTCCACAATTTTGGATCCTTTGCTTTCACCTACTTCTCAAATCTGAATTTCCATTCAGCAAACCCTTCTGATTTCAATAGTCGTAGTACACGAGTGGTGGTCCCCATGATAGAGTCAAGTTCTTGATGAAGAGTGGCATTGGAAGACACATTAACAGCTAATTCATCCATAATATCATGAACCGAGAACTTGATAAAATGATCGAAAATAGCAAACTTCTTTCGAGAACTCAGAAAGCTGACAGAGAACTGTCAACAATATCCGATAACACACACCAGGTTGCCCGAGAACGATGAGTTCGACCCGAGAACGACGAATTCTACCCGAGGACTAACAAATCCTCCCGAAAACTTTGAATGTTAGCCGTGGACCCTAAGATCTTCTTGAGAGCTTGGAACTCATCTAGAGAACTGAAGCAGATTTACCGAGAACCTGGAATGATTCAAGATATGGTAATCTTGAATATTTAACTAAATCCCGAGAATGATGGGATTCAAATTAAATATGAGATTTACCAAAATCTATTCCGAACTAAACTTTCACCAGCCGAAGAACACGAAGAACAATCTTCTTCAAGCTCCAGAAATCATCAATAAAGAAGAACACACGTAAATCACCGGTAGAATCCTTGATATCACCAATAACCGAGCCTAGAATAGGTCTATAGGCTCTGATACCAATTGTAAGTCCTGTGACAGATCTTTCAATGTGATATCAAGAGACGTAATGATTAGGCGGAAACTAATCACGAAGTTGATTCTATAAAACAACCAAGAATACACGGAACACAATGAAGAAGCTTCAAAACACACGTATATTATACGTCGGGTGCTTAAGCCCTTTTACCAACTTACACGGGTAAATAATAACAATGAACGAACAACCCTAACTTCGTTAACATACATGAGTATATATTCTACCAACTAAGCCCAAACCAAGCTGAAAGCCCTTGATCTCGGTTTATAAACAAAAGCCCAAAACTAAAACCAATACTATAAGCATAAACCACATAATACGACCCAACAGAAATTTATTAGAAAATGCAAAATTATTGTGAGAAAAAAAAACAGCTAAACTGATTATTATCTGTTTTTCAATAGTACACATTTTTTTTAAAAGCATTATACTTATTACATATGTTTATGTTATGTATATGAAAAAAGATTGAGCTATTTTTCATATGTTTTTTTTATTTTATATTTATTTTATATTTGTAGGTTCTATTTTGAAAATACAACCTACACATAAATTGCACATATAGAAATTGCACATATGTAGGTTCTATAGACAAATGAATTTTGTTTACTTTTTCAGAATATTAGAAGAGGTGATAAACATTATTGTATTTCAATAAATTTTTTTCCCGATATTTTAACTTTTACCTCTCGTGTATTGCGTTAGTTTTATGTGTAGTATTTTTATTATTGTTATTTTTTTATGTTAAATCTGGGGGGAGGGGGGTTGCGTTACACATGCCTTGTGGACAAGGAGTATATGTGTACGACCAATAACCCGCAATTTTAAATAGCTATGAGCAAATTCTTGAAGCATATACAGCTAATTATACACAATATTATGCAATGAATTTAAATAATTAAACGACATAGTACACAGCGTACATAATAATTACACAACTTATGTTTTAATTACAAAATACACATAAACATAGTTATGCACGTCATACCCAAAATAATTTGACCTTTATAAAAAGTTGATTTAAAAAAAAATATACCTGTACTATACTTAAATTCAAATAAAAAACATTTACTTTTATGATATAACTTCTTATATATATATATGTGTATAGGGAGAGGATCAAGAGAAAACTCATTTTTAGAGAGAAACTTAAAAGCTCCTAAAGAATAATTTTTAATTAAAAATAAAATAATATTTTTAACTTTCTGTTTTTGCCATTATTCTTATATTTTCTTACGCTTTGCTCGAAAAGAATAAAAAAAACTAAAAATAAATAAAAAAACCGCTGTAATGCATACGTATTACTGTTCGATACCGTTGTATTACACATGTGTATTACTATGTATTTTTGAATTTAATATGTTTAATTGCATATATTAATATTTGTGTATTGTATATATGTGCAGTAACGTTGTATTATATGGAAAAAAAAAATAATAAAATAAAAGTCGATTTGGTGCACATTTGCGTTAATGTTGTATTACACATACATACTAATGTGTATTAGATGTTTGTATTAGTCTTATATTGTATATATACAATAGTGTGTATCAAATATGTGTAATAGTACTGTATTCTATGCAATACAAACACTTTTACATATATGCAATGCAGACTATTACACATGCGCATTTTTTGAACCAATAACAACATATAAGAATATATGGAAAAAAAAGAAACTTCAAAAAAAAATTTTAAAAAAATTAAAATAGTTTTCTAGGAGTTTTTAAGTTTTCTCTGTAAAAGGAGTTTTCACTAGATCCCACCCATATATATATATATATATAAATATGTATATATATGTATATATATGTATATATATAACAAGCTGAGCTCAAGCTCGAGTGTAAGTCAAACGAGCCGAGCTTGGGCCCGGCTCAGCCTATTTACGCCCCCAGGTTCAAGGATTCTTTTTATTTGTGATATTATGCATTTGAGTTGATAATATGACTCATTTGTATACCATATGATTCGGGGCTTGTGTATCATCCTTAAGATTTGTTGCCCAAAGCTGTTGTTTTTGGAGTACGTAGGTCAGCCAGCGTATCAAGTTATATGTGAAAACATAGACTCCTTGAAGAAAGCCGTGATTTACCCTGTGATTACCTCTAATGCTATGGGACTGAATGGATTATAATCTAGTCACACGATATGTGACTTGTTTGCACAAGGTTCTCATGTGGAATCTTTGTCCCTCAACCTTTCTAGACATGAATACAAGAAGACTATGTGAAATCAAGATTAATACAGCAGTACCTGCATATTGGTGCCAAACTTTGAGTTAAGCTTATTTCTCTTGTTTGACTTTTATATACCGTTTAATTGAAGTGCTAGATTATTATTAATGATAGGCCGTTATTGCTGTATGTGATCCAAATGGGAATTTCCCAGCATCTCTAGGCAATCTGAAGACATTAGAGATTTGGAGATATCCACAACAATTGATAAATACGCCAGAATCTAGTAATCCAGATCCTTAGATGTTGTCCCAATCTAAAGTCTTTCTGATTATTGAAGAGGTGCGTCCATGCGGATTCTTCCCGATCCCAAATAATGATATTGTTTGTGTATTTTGAATCATTTCCTCATATTTGGGTTGAAAAACATGAGTTAGCACAAGTACGTACCTCAACAGATGTTTTTGTTTGATGATCTAGGAAATTATTTCGTGGGATATATGGTAGTTAGATGAAGTTTTTATCAAGGATAATAATGAATACAATCCCAAGAATTATGGCTAGTCAAATATGGAGATATTCTCTTCATAAGTTATGCCTTACATATAATTGTAATTAAATGTATTCCTAGAATTAGCTTCCAATTCTTGTTTATATATATGTCTTACTGTAATAGACAAAGTGTGTTTGATTATAATCTTCTTCAAATATTGTGGTTGCTTATCATCTTTTCCAAATCATTCTATTCTTGTTAGTTTTGGCTCGTCATTTGAAAAGGGTCGAGTTTCTTGAGTTCATTGGAGTAAAGCGGAAGCTGGATATGGCTCGTTTCTTATTGGGACATGGAAATGAGTTGGAGGAAATGGTTTTTAGTTGGCGTGACAAAATCAAATACCGTGAAAAGTCAACCAAGATTATTAAGCAAGTGCGGAAATTCAACAAGGCTTCTTCAACTGTCAAGATGAGTACTCTTTTTAAAGATTGATCACACTAGGTATTCTATAAACCATAATTGTCGCTATGGTCTCGAGTTTTGGTCTCCTCATGTGCAACGGATGTAGATTTTTCAATACTCAACTTCATGTTTCCTTCATTTCTAGTTAATACTTTGCTTACATTTTGGTGAGTAAACCCATTCGGATCATTTCTTATTATTTGATGGTTTCATAATTTGGATAAAGGCTTGTTCTGTTTATGATGTCATGTTGATGCTAATGACCTGTTTTGAAGCATCATGGCTTGCATTAACATGGTGTGGTATGTATTTGTGATTCTCTACAAGTCCAAGTGGACACAAGTCACAATCTTGAAACAAATCATAAGACTGATAATCTTCTATGTGATAAATATTATATTATCATTATGGGACAAAGAATTGATGGCATGATTTATAAGATCAAACTACAACTAGGCTTAAGTGCTTAACGTCCTGCCTTGGGCTTGGATAAAACTGGCATGGGCCTAGGTAGGTTCGGTCCTAATAGAATTGGTATTCAAAGGAGAAAAGGATAATTTTCTTATTAGAACTCTTGATCAAATACACAGTATTTATAATAATAGATTGTGTATTTATAATAATAGATGTAACAATATCATCCCAAAATAATAAGAAAATAAGCATCAAAAATAGATGGAACAAAATTGGAAGATATATATTAAGTATATCATAATCCTCTAATATCTCCAATACTCCCCTTCAAGTTTGAATGCACAGATCTCAAACACCCAACTTGCCAAGTAACAATCGTAGTTGTTGCCCCCTCCCCCAAAACTTTTGTAAACAAGTCCACAATCTGAGACTTAGAATCAATATTAAGTGGCTGAATTTCTTTTGACTCAACACGTTCACGCACGAAATAGCAATCCATCTCAACGTGTTTTGTACGCTCATGAAAACAGGGTTGTTTGCAATATGAAGAGTAGTTTGATTATCACAAAACAAAGATGTTGGTTCATCCTGATTAACACATAGTTCTTGTAATAACCATCGCATCCACAAAATTTTGCTGACTGTAGAAGCTATGGAACGATATTCTGCTTTGGCCGGGATCGTGACACAACTGACTATTTCTTTGACTTCCAAGAAACCGGTGCACCTCCTAAGAGCAATAAATAACCAGTTTGTGACCTTCTAGAGAAAGGACATCCTAACCAATCAGAATCACAATAAGTGACAAGTTTGTTTCCACCCTCCCTTGGAAGAAGTATTCCTTGTCCTTGTGTACTTTTTATATAACGAAGAACTCTACTTGCGTCCTCAAGACGAGTCTCTCTAGGATTCACGACAAATTGACTAAGAACATTAACAGAAAAGGCAATATCAGGTCGTGTTGCCTGAAGATACAAGAGCCGGCCAACTAGTCGACGATATTGGCTAGCCTCAACTCACGATCCTCCCTTATCCTTGTCGAGTTTCAAATTTTGATCCATAGGAAATTGACTAGTCCGACAACCCAACATACCACAATCTTCAAGAATATCTAGCATATACTTTCGTTGACTTAAAACAAGACCTTCTTTTGTTCGAGCAACCTCAATTCCCAAAAAATACTTTAGCACACCAAGATCTTTAATGCTAAACTTTTCATCAAGATAACATTTGGTTTGTTGAATTTTGTACATATCATTCCCTGCCAAAAATCACATCATCCACATATATTAAGGCAGTGACATAAGTACCACCATCTTTGAAAATAAATAATGAATGATTAGCTTTTGCTTGTTTAAAACCAATGTTCAAAAGAACCTTAGTAAATTTTATTTATGATACCAATTTCTGTAAACTTGTTACAATCCATATAAAGATTTGTTTAATTTACAAACTCGTGTATCGTCTTGTTTGGAGAAATCTTGTGGTACCTTCATGAAAACTTCTTCATCAAGATCCCCATGTAAGAAGGCATTATTAACGTCTAATTGGTGAATATCCCAATTTCGTTTAACAGCAATGGCCAGAAGGGTCCGAATAGTGACCAGTTTGGCAACAGGTGCAAAAGTTTCGTGATAATCGACCCCTTCCATTTGTGAAAAACCTCTTGCTACCAATTGTGCTTTGAACCTTTCAACTTCACCATTAGGTTTATGTTTGATTTTATAGACCCATTTTGAATCAATAGCATGCTTTCCCTTTGGCAATTCTTCAAGGCACCATGTTCCATTTTTTTCAAGCGCTTGAATTTCTTTCTTCATGGATTCGATCCACCTATCATCTTTAACAGCTTGAAAAAAATGCTTTGGCTTAATTTCAGAGTCGATAGCTGTTAAAAAGACTTTATGTTCATCAGAAAATTTTTCATAAGTAACGAAGTTTGTTATAGGGTGTACCTTTGAGGACGTACGATTGTTGTCGGGAAGTGCATGGTCTGCAAATGGGGGAAGATTTACCTTGTAGTCGGCGAGATGTTTCGACTGACTTTTATTTCCTTTCTGTCGAGCAAGTTCTTCGCTTTCATGATTTTCAAAATTATCATAAGTATGAAAGTCACTAGAACCATCAGACCCATTTTTGTTGGGCCTAGTTATTTGGTTTGTACTTAGTATGTTTATTTTGTTTGGGCTGTGTACGTAAACGGTGGGCTTTTGGTTAAGTATTGGGCTTGAGTGGTTTGTTCCCTATATATATAGAATGCATTGTATAGGGTTAGGGTTGTTCGTTCACAAGAGATTTTGGCCGTCTAAAGGTTATCATAGACGAGCATTGTATTGTTATTGCTTAAGCACCTGACGTTAATATTAACGTGTGTTTTGAAGCCATTTGTGTGTTTTACGTGTTTGTGTTTGTTAGTGTTCTTGAATCATCTAGCGTTGGATTTCCGCACCAACACCCAGATTGTTGATATCATATTTGTAGTGATCCAGATTCGGGACTTACAATTGGTATCAGAGCCTTAGACCTATTCAAGCTTGTTATTGTGATATCAAGAATTCAAGATTTTGATCTTTGGTGGTTGTGGTTTGGTTTTCCGGTGATACTCTCGTCGGAGAAGGAAAAAGTTTTTTAAGTTGAAGATTGACCTAATCTTGGTTAAAATTCAAATCCCAGAGATTTCGGGATTTAATTTGTTACCAAAATTATCTGGTCAAAGCATCTATGTTTCCTGGAAGTTCTCGGACAATTTTCATTGTTTTCGGCCATCATTTGGTCGTTCTTGGTGAAATTTGTTGGTTCTCGGCTACAACTAGTACTCGGTCACAACAGTTCTCGGCTATAACTAGTTTTCGGCCACAATCAGTTCTCGGCTACAACTAGTTTTCCGCCACAACAGTTCTCGGCTACAACTAGTTTTCGGCCACAACTAGTTCTCGGTCAAACTTAGTCATCGGCTAAGGCAGTTCTCGGTTGCTTTGGGTTCTCGGTCAACCTTTTTTTCTCGGCTCGGTAAACTGTAGGCTCTATTTGGGCCTGATTGGTTTGATTTGGGCCTGAAACTTGGAATAGGACTATAAGACTTCCTGGATTAAAATCAATAAACTAAAAATGGATCAGTTAACTAACAGCAATGTATCATCAAATGCTCTACTTCATCAAGAATTGGATTCCATAATGGGGACAACCACTCGTGTACCTCGTCTATTGTCTCATGAGGGGTTCAGTGAGTGGAAATTTCGATTTGAGAAGTATGTTAAAATGAAAGATGCTAAGATATGGAGAAGCATTGTTAGAGGACCCCAAATTATCACATATCAACGTGAGAACTCAACTGAGGTTGTTGTGAAGTCTGTTGCACAGTATGATAATGATGATTTTGCTAAAGTTGAAGAGGATGAAAGGGCCCTATCAACCTTAACTATGGCTCTCTCACCTGAGATCGCTTTAAGTTTTAGAGAACTTCAATCTGCCAAGGAGTTGTGGGAGGCGTTGATTGAGGTGTATGAAGGAAATGAAGAACTGAAGAGACGTCGCCAAGATTTGTTGCGACAGAAATTTAATATGTTCAATCATGTGTTGGGAGAATCATTGGAGACACAACTTCAAAGATTCATATCTCTTGTGACTGAGATGAGATCCGCAAGCATTTATCTGGCAACATCTGAAATAAACAACAAGTTGGTGAACTCATTACCCAAAAGCTGGGATATGAATGTTGCGGTTATCAAGAAGACTAAAGATCTCAACAGAATGTCTATCTCTGAGATGATGGCTACTATCAAGGCATGTGAAATGGACGACCAGCAACGTGCAATAAATCATGCTAACTCTTACAGTGCAGTTGGTTACAACGTTGCTTCCAACAATGCTCTTATTTCTCAAGATGGTTTCTCTATGTTCAAGGCCAGTCAGCAACCTCCAACCTAAGGAAACTTTCAGATGTTTAAGTCCACTCAGAGCCAACCGTCTTCCATCCCATCTCAACCAACTCCAGTTTTCTTCACTAAACCTGCTCAAAGTGGTCAACCTCAATTATCCGGTGCTGCTTCAAATGAGATTTCCAGTCAGATTCCCTCCATCTCAAAGGAAACTCAAGAGAACATAGCTTTAATGGCGGGATTCATGAACTGCTACAATGCATTCTTGGCTGGAGATTTGGTTCAACCTGTTGTTGCTGCTGAGCTTGATCAAATCCATCCAGATGATGTTGAAGAAATGGATATCGCTTGGCAAATCGCCATGGCAGTGTTTCGGGCCAAGAAGTTCACCAAGAGAACGGAAGGAACAATTGGAATACGCCAAACAACCAGAAGGTGGGTTTTAACAAGAATACTCTGAGATGCTACAATTGTCACGAGCCAAGTCATTTTGCTCGTGAATGTACCAACCCAGCAAAAAAAGGAAACACAGAAAGGGCGCTGGTTCCAGTGGGTAATGCTAGGGGAGATGATGGTGAGAGTTCGGGAAATGGTGAAAGGGGATTGATTGCTTAACAGTTCTCTAGGGAGGATCAGATGGCTGCTCTCAACATTGGAAATCAGACCGCAAACTTTGCAAATGTTGAAGACATTGAAGAGGAAAATGTTGCTGAGGAGCAAGTCAAGGAACTTCAATTCGCATTCATGGCGTTCACTCCCTCCAGCTCATCTGAGGTAAGCTTTCAACCATGTTCTCTAGATTGTGTTGATAAAATCAACTTATATAAACTCCATAATGATAACTTGATCGGAGACATGGAAAGAGTAAAATCAGAAAACTTTAAACTTAAGAAAAATGAAAAATCCTTCTTAGATAAAATAAAAGCATATAAAAAGGATCTCTCTAAGCTTAGGTCTGAATTCAGTGTAAAGTGTTGTCACCACCTAGATGCCAAGCAGGAAATTGCTGAATTAACTGCTAAACTGGAAGCCTCCAAATTGGAAATTTTGAACTTAAATGCTAAGTTTGATAGAGCTGAACTTGATTTTAAAAAATTCGAGGGTTCCAGTAAAGTAGTAAATTCAATGATTGATAATCAATTATGGTGGAAGGAAAAGGAAGGTGAGGGATTAGGGTACAGCCAGTTCCCCCACCTTACAATGACAACTATGTTTAACTTCCTGTCACCAAAGAACAGTAAGAAATGGTACAGAACATGAAGTACGGTATACATGATAAGAATGACAAATCTGAACATGTGAATGCATCCACTTCAGGAGTGAACGATTCTAACGTGTTTACTTCATGCGCAGAGAAAGTAATTGTTGAGGATTGGACTGATGAGGATGATGACGCTTGTGTTTCGTTTAATAAAGACTTTAATTCTGATGTTACTTTAAAACTACCTGCTTTGAATTCTGTTATTCCGACTGTTTGTGTGGGCTCTATTTTAAAGAGCGACGATTCTTGTGTGGTTGATTCAGTTGAAACTTTAAATTCTGATAATGTAGTTTCCAATAAAATTGAAAAACCTAAAAAATTCAACAAGTATTTACCACCAAAATTTGTTAAAGAATGCTCTAATGACAAACAAGGTGAAAAATTTCACAATGTGAAACATGGCTCTCGCGATTTTAAACAAACTGGTCCCACAACCAGTCCAGACAAGGAGTTGCCAGAAATGATTTTTACATAAAACGACAAACATGTTTTAACTGTGGCACTCCCGGTCATATTGCCAGAAATTGTCCACATCGTCCATATGTTCCATATTATGGATTTTAACGGAGGAATATACCCTATATGCCTCACAATTCATACAGGCAAAGATTTAGGCATCATACGGCCAATTCCTCTGACAGTGATTGGAACCAAAACAAATTTGACAGGTTTAGTCCTCATCAGACCAAGCCTAACATGTCTAGGAAAAAGGGTGGAAACCATGTTCCTACTTCAAAAATTAACTCGATTTCTAAACTTTTGCCTGTTGGGAGAACAAATTCGTTTGTTCCCTCTACACGCAAACCAGAGACTAAACCATCCATTCGTACAAACAACAGTAAATCTTACAATGGTAAATATAAATGGATGCCTAAGTCTCCGGTAAAGAAGGTTCTTTTTCCATATTAGATAATCAAGAAGATATGTCATGGCAGCCCGTAACTAGTGTAGATGAGTCAGGTGTACCCAGTGTCAAAATGGACTGGGTGCCAAAATCTAACTAATCCCGCACTTTGTGCAGGAGCAGCTATGGAGGAATATTATCAGACCGTGGTATGTTGATAGTGGCTGTTCCAGGCACATGACAGGAGACATTTCCCAGCTACACGACATTCAAACTTTTAACGGTGGGTATGTGTCCTTTGAGGGTGGAGAAAAGGGAAAGATCACACAGAAGGGTACTGTAAGTAACGGTGTTTTAAAATTTGAAAACGTAAATTTTGTTCCAGAACTGAAGCACAGTTTATTGAGTGTGTCACAAATCTGTGACAAAGGGTTTTCAACTCACTTTACTAAGAAAGAATGTTTGGTTCTAAAACCTGGTATCATTATACCAGAAGATTGGATTCTTGTTCGATCACAACGAAAAGATAATGCTTATGTGATCGACATGAACAAAAATGTTCCTGATGAAATAACATACTTGTTTTCAAAAGTGTCTGAACATAATGCAATGCTTTGGCATCGTCGTCTTGGTCATGCAAATGTGAAAAATCTAAACCGACTTGCTAAAAATGATTTGGTACGTGGATTACCCGTTAAGAATTTTGTTACCATTGAAAAGTGTGTGGCTTGTGCTCTGGGCAAGCATCATCGTAAATCTCACAAGCCAAAACTGATCAACACCATCTCCTCAGTTCTTCAGCTATTGCATATGGATCTTTTTGGTCCGGTTCACGTTTTAAGTCTCTCTCGCAGTTCTTATTGTTTGGTGATCACTGATGATTACTCATGTTTTACTTGTGTGTTTTTCTTGTCCAATAAGTGAAACTGCAGAGCTAATCAAAAGATTCGTGGTGCTTATGGAAAATCAGTTGGATTTGAAGCTGAAAGGAATTCGTTGTGACAATGGTACGGAATTCAAGAATGCATCCTTAAATCATTTTTGTTCTGAGAGGGGAGTGCTTCGTCAGTACAGTTCAGCTCGGACTCCACAACAGAATGGTGTGGCTGAAAGGAGAAATAGGACTCTTATCGAGGCGGCAAGGACCATGCTATGTGATTCTAAGCTGCCATTATTTTTCTGGGCAGAAGCCATTAATACGGCTTGTTATGTTCAGAATCGGGTGATAATCAACAAATCACAAATGAAGACTCCTTATGAGATTGTCTATTGACATAAGCCTACTGTCGCACACTTCAAGGCTTTTGGTTGCCCATGCACTCTACTGAACCTCGAGTCTACTCCGAAATTTGGGGCCAAAGTTGATGATTGCTACTTTGTTGGTTATGCGGGCCATACTGCTTACAGGGTCTACAACAAGTCTACCAAACAGATTATAGAATCTTATGATGTTTGTTGGTTGGAAGAAAACGAGACGGATGCTCTTGTTGGTCCGGACTGGTTATTCGATTATAATGAAATCTTCAAACCGTTCAATGTGTTTCCGGTCATCAACACAGACCCTTCCGGCAGCACTACAGTGGATGCTGAGAAAGATGACTCACATGCAGTATCCCACATCTCTCCACTCTTGGATGATTATGTCCTTGAACCAGTAAATGGCAACAAACCCGCATCTGGTTCTCAGCCAGAAGCAGTTCTAGAAAATGAATATCGCAAAGTCCGTCTGAAGATACTGCGACAGTTGAGGGGGAGGGTCCTATTCGTCAGATTTTCGGGAGCACACTATTTCCCGATGTTATTCCAAATGAATATGTCGCCAGCACTTCGTACTCTCATAGTACAGCTACCTCCGGATGGAAGAACCCCATTGCTGACATTGACGTGAATTTATCAAACCTGAATTCTACTAGTGATGTTCCCGATAAATTACTTCCTTCAAGAATTCAGAACGATCATCCAATTGAGAATGTCATAGGTCCTCTTGAAACGGGCGTGTCAACTAGAAGTCAGACTGGAAATATAAACAGTTGTTTGTTTTCCTGTTTCATATCTCAGATAGAGTCAAAGACTGTAGACATGGCCCTCCAGGAACCCAGTTGGGTAGACGCTATGCTTGAAGAGTAAAATCAGTTTGATAAGTTGAAAGTTTGGAGATTGGTTGAGTTACCAGAGGGAAAGAAAGCACTTGATATGAGATGGGTGTTCCAAAACAAGCAAGATGACACCGAGGTTATTGTTCGAAACAAGGCTCCATTGGTAGTTCGTGGGTTTTGTCAAGTTGAAGGGTTGGATTACACTGAAGTTTATGCTCTAGTGGCTAGACTTGAAGCCATAAGAATTTTTTTGGCCTACGCTTCATTTATGGGGTTCACAGTGTATCAAATGGACGTTAAGACTGCATTTCTGTATGGCGAGGTTAAGGAAGTGATATATGTGGAACAGCCACCGGGTTTTACTGATTCCAAGAAGCTAAATCATGTTTACAAGTTAGACAAGGCATTGTGTTGGTACATGATGTCAGTAGTTCAGTATATAGTGTCTGTAATCGAGTTAGTATGTTTTGTATTTGGATTTAAGCGAAGTTGTCTCACAAGTTCGCCTGATATGGGCGAACTTGTTGAACAAGCGAAGTTAGTGACAACTTCGCCTAAACATGTTAGGCGAAGTTGTCGTATGATAAATACGGATAGGTTACGGCTTGTTGAAGTAGTTTTTTTGAGTTTTCGTGTAATCAGTGATCAGTGTATCACGTGTTATCAGTTGCAATACAACGTGTTCTTTGTTTATTGTAACGTGTGTTTGATTGTGTTTAACGTGTATCGTCTTCTACGCTCGTATCGTCTTACGTAGGGATTACGCACCTACGTAGAACGAGATATTCCGTGTAGATCCGGCTGGGAACCTACAATTGGTATCAGAGCATTTGCTCGTGATTTTGTGGTTCGGGATTATCACACGGGTGTAGAAATCGTTCCGTTCGACTATTCGCGCGACGAGTTTACGTTAATATACCGAGTTTTTGTGTCTTACTCACATCCCACCATCAAATACAACCCATTACACCTTCGCATACCTCGCAAAACGTCAAAATCAAACCTGCAAAAACAATTGTTCATCAGGCGAAGTTGTCGCTACTGTTTGTAGGGTTTAGGCGAAGATATAAGGTTAAGCGAAGTTATTAACAACTTCGCCTACCTCACAAGTTCGCTTAACTTAAGCGAAGTTATCTACAACTTCGCCTAATCAGGCGAATTTAAAAAGGAGCGAAGTTAAGAATTCAAGCGAAGTTAAGACTCAAGCGAAGTTAAGTTTAACTTCGCCTACAGTACTGTTCAGAAGAAAAAAAAATTTTTGGTTTCTTTGAGTGCTCGTTTGTATTTCTTCCAATGATGACTTCTATAAATATTACGGAACTGGTGAAAATGGAGGTGGAAGCAGGTTCAGCTACTAAGGCACCGAAAATGCTTAAGGGTACCGATTTCGTGGCTTGGAAAGATCGGTTTGAGCAGTATGTTAAATATCAAGATGCTAAGATGTGGGTGTGCATTCAAGATGGATACATTCCACCAACGGCTTTGTATGAGGGTCGTGAACAAATTAAGAAATACAATAAGATGGAAGAGGAAGAAAAGAAGATCTATGAGGCTGAAAGCAAAGCTCATGCTGCGATAACAATGGCTCTTCCACAAGAGATTCTTCACACCTTCAGGAAATATAAAACCGCTAGAGAGCTATGGGAAGCGCTTGAAAACCAATTTGAAGGTAATGTGGGGATACGTGCATCCAAGATTAAGCTACTCAAAACCCAATTCTCGGTGTTCAAGTACTTGAAGAATGAATCACTTGATGATATCATCACAAGATATTATCACCTGATGACCGAACTTAGTAATTATTCCATTGTTTACAAAGGAGAGGAGATCGTAGAAAAAATCCTTGATGCTCTCCCACCGAAATGGGAGATGTACACTGTCTTGATGAGAGAAGATAAAGAGTTTGCCAACATTGACTTGGAAACAGCAGTCAACAAACTACGAACTTTTGAACTTAACATGGTTCGAAAAGAGACACCAACTGATCAGGTTCAGGATCCAGGAATGTATGGTGCGAAAGTTAATTCAAGTTCAAGTTCGAAGTCAGAATCATCTGCTTACTACTCAAAGGGAGACTCGAGCTCTAACTCAACTCATGATGGTCATGTAACTCTCAACATGGACGGTGATGTGTGTTTCGTAGCTGGTGGAACAAACACTTCTAAACCTCAAAAAACAAAGGGTGGTTTTTCCTCAAGTGTTCCGAACAACAGCTACTCTCAGATGCCCATGAGTGTTAAATCTGCTGAACAGCAGTTTGCTCTCTATGCATCTTTCATTGCTTCTTACGAAAATTACATTAAAGGTAAAATCGTTGATCCTGCAACTTTAGACGAAGACTATGATCAGATCGATGCTGATGATCTGGAGGAGATGGATCTGCAGTGGCAGATGGCGATGATAGTAAGGAGAGTTAATAGGTTTATGAAGAAGACTGGTAGAAAGTTTGTTGGCGAAAGACCAGGGTTTGATAAGTCAAAGGTTCGGTGTTATAATTGTCAACAGAATGGACACTTTGCTAAAGAATGCACAAATGAACGAGTGGAACGTAGTCAGAATAGGCCAACACAACTGAATGGGGGAAGTAACGAGAATAGGGCGATAATATCCAGACAGAACGGGGAATACAATTGGAATCTGCAAGTTGAGGAAGTGTTCGAACAGGCCAATTTGGTGAACATCGAAACTGCAGGAAGTGAGAAAGTGACTGGAGAAAATCAAGCTTACATGGCAGAAGTGACAGATCAGCTCTCTGAGGTAAGTTCTAAACTCCCTTGTACGAAATGTGAAAATCTGTCTGAACAGTTGAAAACAATAACTGATCAGTTTGTTAGTTTGGATGCTCAATTTAGAACTTTAAAAGAAGATCATTATTACACTAAAACTAGAGAAAAAAATTACACGGTAAAAATAAAAGCTAGTGAGAAAGATATCAGAAGTCTTAAAGCCAGTCTAGCTAAAAAAATACAAGTAATTGATCTTAGCTATGAAGTGTTAGAAGAGAAAACCAAACTAATTGCTGAAAGGGATAAACAGATAGCTGATTACCAGGTGAAAGTGGTGGAACTAAACAGAAAGCTTGAGCAATTTAGAAATTCCTCCGCAATACTTGATCACCTCGTAAGTGATCAACGTTCCCCAGTTAAAAGGGGAGGAATTGGATATACTGAAGTTCAACTACCTTATAATCATAACTATACTTATGATCCTAGTAATCAGAAATCTGTTGATGTTGAAATTGGTCAGACAGTTCCTGTTAAGGTTACGATTAAAGATCCAGAAGTTAGTAAAAGCGAAACGAGTAAGCCTGTTTCGAGTGTTAAGATTTCTGTTCCTAGTTCTGTCTCATCAAATTCGGACAAGACATCCGAGTCTAGTGAGACAAAAGAAGAGGTTGTGTTACTAAAACGTGGAGAGGAACATAAACCAACTGAAAAGAATTCTCCACTAAACCCGTATGTCCCACCATATGTTAGACAAACGGGCAGTAATGCAACCTCAACATCTAAAACAACTGTTGAGACGAAAGTTGAACACAGGAGCTGTTTCAGATGCAATCAAATATGACACCTGATTGCAGATTGCCCTCTGAATCAGAGATTTAGAGGTATGAGGCCTTCGAAAACTGAGAGTAGAACTAACAGTAATTACTATAATGGTAAAAATGAAAACTCATCAAAGTTCAGATATTGGACTAATCCAGGTTTTCAAAGAAGTCGATCTCAGTTTTTCCCTGTTAACAACCAAATCATTAGTAATAATTCATTTAATTCACGAAGGTTTGGATGGCCTCATAGTCAATCTACTAGAAGGTATCCTTTTAGGACTTACAGAAATCATTCTAATACTAACTTTGGACAGCGAAAGTACGGGATGCCTTTTAACAGATTTAATCGACCCAAGACCAATAGGTCTTGGGTCCCCAGATTTTAATCCTTTGCTTTAATCGTGCAGGAACAGTTGAACAGGGCTGCAAACAATCTATGGGTTGTGGATAGCGGCTGTTCCCGGCACATGACGGGTAACAAGAATTTGTTACACGAATGGAAACCTGTTCAGGGAGGTAGAGTAAGTTTTGCTGGAGAGAGTGGAGGTAGAATTACTGGAATTGGGACGGTGACTAATGGTAAAATGAAGTTAGAAAAGGTAAATTTCGTTGAAGAGCTGAAGCATAATCTGCTGAGTGTATCTCAGATCTGTGACAAAGATTACACTGTGCACTTTACCAAAAATGAAGTGATCGTACTGTATCTTGGTTTCAAGAAACCAGAGGAATGGATAGTAATGAAGGCTCCAAGGGAAAAGAATACATATGTTATGGACATGAGGTCGACTGAGATGGCAACAGAAGAATCATGTCTTCTGTCAAAAGCAACTGAATTGGAGTCCGAGTTATGGCATCGAAGAATGGGGCATATACATCTTCGAAAAATGAACTACATTGTCAAGAATGGGCTGGTGCTTGGTGTTCCCTTGAAAAATTTCAACTTTGGAGACCAATGCTTATCGTGCAAAAAGGGAAAGCAACACAAGAAATCTCATCACACCAAGAAGGTTAATTCAATAGTCAGTACCCTAGACCTACTTCACATGGATCTCTTCGGTCCCGTGAATGTAAAAAGCCTAGGAGGAACATCATACTGCTTGGTAATAACTGATGATTTCTCTCGATATTCTTGGGTATATTTCCTGAAGACAAAGGATGAAACGGTGCAGTTGGTAATTAACTTGATTACCAAGGTTGAGAATATTATGGGGAAAAAGGTTAAATACATCAGGACTGACAATGGGACAGAGTTCAAAAACTATCAGATGGAGATATTCTGCTTACAGAAAGGGATAGACCACCAGTACAGCGCTCCGTATACTCCGCAACAAAATGGGGTGGCTGAGAGGAAGAACAGAACGCTAATTGAAGGAGCCAGAACCATGCTGGCTGATTCTAAACTTCCTGTGGTGTTCTGGGCTGAAGCTGTTGCAACAGCCTGTTATATCCTTAATAGAGTTTTAACTGTTAAAAGATTGAATAAAACATGTTATGAACTTATGCATGGTAGAAAGCCTAACTTGAGTGGACTCGAACCATTCGGGTCCCCGTGTTCGATATTAAAGACGAACTCAAAATTTGGTGAAATAGCCGACGAAGGTATTTTAGTCGGATATGTTGTTGGGACACCCAACAGACGAGTCTTTAATCTATCGACCAGCAAGGTTGAGGTGGTGTGTAACACTGACATCACAAGTTACAAATCACCAAAACCAAGCACGGGACCCGCTAGGGCTTTCGACTATGATAGGCTTTTTAAATCTTTTAATTTGCCTTACTTGGATTGAACAGAAGTTGATGAGAGAATTGCTACGAAGATGCTTTATGATGAGGAAGAAAATTTTGTGCAACGACCGCAGTACGATGAATGTCAACCTTCCTCGTCAAATGCTGTCGAGACTCCTGCTGCCTCTACAGAAGAGGAATTCTTCAATCCGTTTCATTCTCAACAACAATCACCCATTGATGAGCTACCTTCGAACCTGGAAGACAATCTGCAAGTCAGTTCGGTTCCGACTACGAGTGTTCACAAAAATCACCCTTTGGAGAACGCGATAGGTGATCTGTCCGACGGTGTACAAACAAGACGAAGCTTGAATGAGCACACTTGTGTTTACACAAGCATTAAAGATACAGGCATCATTAAAGAATGCTTGTACACCTGCTTCATCAGCCAGATTGAACCAAAGAACTATCAAATGGCTCTCAAGGACAGCTCGCGGGTCGAAGCCATGCAAGAAGAGTTAGCCCAGTTTAAGAAGATGGAGGTATGGAATTTGGTTGAAAAACCGAAAAATGTGCATGCGATTGGCACAAAATGGGTTTTCAAATGCAAGAGAGATGAAAAAGGGATAATTATCAGGAACAAGGCAAGGCTGGTTGTAAAAGGTTTTAATCAGCAAGAAGGGATCGACTACAATGAAGTGTTTGCTCCTGTGGCGAGATTGGAAGCGATTCGATTGTTTTTGGCATTTGCTGCACACAAGGAGATGAAGGTGTTCCAGTTAGACGTGAAAAGTGCGTTTCTTAACGGTAAAGTCGATGAGGTTGTGTACGTTGAGCAACCTCCGGGTTTTCCTGACCCAGACTTTCCTGATCACGTGTACAAGCTAAGTAAAGCGCTATATAGGCTACATCAGGCCCCTCGTGCCTGGTACGCAACTCTATCCGATTACTTGCTTGAGAATGAATTTGAAAGGGGAAAGATCGATAGCACACTATTCGTTAAGAGAAAAGGAAGCGACTTTCTTCTGGTTCAAGTCTACGTGGACGACATCATCTTTGCTGCATCAAAAGTCGTCATGTGTCAGGAATTTGAAGCCGTCATGAAAAAAAGGTTTGAAATGAGTGCTATGGGTGAACTAACTTTCTTTTTAGGACTGCAGGTTGATCAGAAGAAAGATGGGATGTTCATTCATCAGACTAAATATGTCCAAGACATTCTCAAACGCTTCAAGATGGAAGACAGCACTCCATTTGGTACTCCAGTTTGCGTCAACCATAAACTGGGTGCTGATTCAGACAGTGATGCAGACGTGGACCCCACCCAATATCGGGCAATCATAGGTTCTTTAATGTACTTAACTGCATCTAGACCTGTTATTATGTTTGCATTTTGTCTTTGTGCTCGCTTTCAGGCAAACCCAAAGGAATCTCACATGAAGGGTGTGAAGAGGATATTGCGATATCTCAAAGGCAAGCCTAAGCTAGGGTTGTGGTACACGAAAGGAGGAGACTTGGAGTTAGTCGCCTACACAGATTCTGATTATGGAGGATGCAATCAGAATCGGAAGTCAACAACAGGTGGATGTCAGTTTCTTGGAGGCAGATTAGTGTCATGGCAGTGCAAGAAGCAGACCTCAGTCGCCATTTCTACCTCTGAAGCAGAATACATGGCAGCATCGAACTGCTGCTCCCAGGTTCTTTGGATACAACAGCAATTGCGCGATTACGGTCTGAATTTCACACATACTCCTATTTGCATTGATAACACTGCTGCTATCTCAGTAACTAACAATCCCGTAAGGCATAGCAAAACTAAACACATTGACATCCGCATCATTTTATACGGGATTGTGCTGAGAAGAAATTGATAGTGCTCGAAAAGGTTGATTCGTTAGATAATTTCGCTGATTTGTTTACTAAAGCGTTCGACAAAACTCGTTTTCAAAACCTTGTTGAGCTAAATGGGATGATCAATCCCGAGTAACCGTGTTTTTCGTTTTTGTTTTAAAAAAAATAAAAAATAAAAAAAAAATAAAATAAATAAAAACCTCACTATCGCTTAGAATTATGTCGGTTGCTTCAGTTTGAAGGACATATCTTCGGATATGTTTGGTCCTCATTTCTACCTGTAGAGTATGAGGATAGCCATTAACCAGATAACTGAAAGTGACCGGGGCGGTTTATGATGTGTTTTTATACTTTCGCTGAAAATTAGTCGTTCATACTTAGTTAGAAGGACACATACTCGTATGTGGTAGGTCCAGCTGATCCATTGGATCTTCAGGATAGCCGTTTACCTGAAGACTTCGACTTGATCGGGGCGATAGAAGCTAAATTTTTTTTTATCGGGAGATGAAATAATTTTTCAAGTCTACTACTTCGTAAGAAGTTTCTTTACTATGTTTAAAAGAAAATTGATCCAACCTTGGAAAGTAATAGACAAACTGATTCTGTGTGCTTAACTAGTGAAGTTATTAGGCCTAAAAGAATTTAGAACAGTCATTGTATGTCATGGTAGCTTTTTATGGTGCGTAAAAGTAGAAGTGATACTAACTAAATCTCCTCGATTTTACGTGGAAACTCCTTAAGAGTTGTGCATGTCTCCATATATATCTTTCCGAATGATAGGCAGAAAAGCGATTACCCAGTCATACACGAGCCCGTGAGTGTTCTGATTCCCGAGAAGATGGTGTGTCAAGAAACTGCAGTGATCCAGATTCGGGACTTGCAGTAGTTTACTTGAAGCTGTGTAAATCTTATTATTTAAAAAAAAAATTATTATGTGTTACTAAGACATACTAGAGCTTATAATGTTAATACTTCTCAATCAAGATGCAAGAAAGAGAACGGGAAGAAGACTCTACAGATTGGCGTGTACTTACAATTTAATCAGACACTACGGGTCGAGGTCAACTCGGGGTGACTTGGGGAAAGCCAAATACGCTTTGACAATAGATATGAGACATCATAATCTCTGATGTGTTGCCCATTTATATTTTGAGCTAAATTGAACCTAACCCGTATCACAGAAGCGATGAAAACCATTTTAAGTTATTTACCTGCTTACAACCTGTTTCTTTATGTCATAATAAAGCTGAACATGGATCAGTGTGACAGTCACTTAATTAGTATGATTCCTGTTCGGATCTTTTCTAAAACGTGGTAGTCCCTGTCGAGACTGAAATTTGATCCCGTGTACTTTATTTTTAAAATTTATTCTACTTATGTAGTTGTATGATTTTACCTGGTTACTTGGTTCTTGATCGGATCAGTTAACTCTTTAAAGGAAGTATTAAAAGTTAATGGCATAATGTTCAATTTATAAGGGTCTGTTTGGTAAAGTTTCATATTGAGCGAAGTTGAGGGAAGAGACGAAGTTATGAGACAGGCGAAGTTAACCCTAACTTCGCCTGTATAACCTTGACCCTATATAAAGAAATTTTTTGTCAAAGCTTAGTATTATTTTTCAAACCCCGGCGAACTTATCTTCCAGTAACCTAGGCGAAGGTATATCTCGAATCACATCTTGTTGTTTTTCTCAGTTTCTAATCCGATTTAAAGGTGTGTAGTGTCGTCATATCGTATAATCACTGAAAATGGCGTTAATCAAAGGTCGTTTTGATCAGTTACTGACACCGTTCATTCAAAACCTCAACACCCGCTTTTCAAACTTATTTTCACGTGGTCGTAATCAACTTGATCGTCTAGATCGTCTCAAAAAAACATGTTTTGGTTGAGTCCGCAATCTCCAAATTGACCAAAATCACTTCGTTTGAACGTCTAAACTGTTGCCGATTCATATTCAGGCGAAGTTACAGTTTAGGCGAAGTTATCCTTAACTTCGCCTAAGGTTTAACTTCGCCTGATATTTAATTATGTAACAGTATATGAGGCGAAGTTGTGGTTAAGCGAAGTTATCATTAACTTCGCCTGGCCCTTTTAATTTCTTATATTAACTGTTATCAGGCGAACTTAAAGTTAAGGCGAAGTTGTTCCCAACTTCGCCCCACCCCTAACTTCGCCTTTACAGGATAAATCATAACTTCGCTCATGGTAATAGGCGAACTTGTGATTTGACTTGACGATTCTCTAACTTAGACTGTTTTTGTTGCAGAAATGGTAGCTGTAGCTGGAGCAGGTGGTGCTGGAGGTGACGAAGGAGGAGAGAACAATTGGCAGTTTTTCCCGGGGCATAACATGTACATTACTCTGGACCCGGATGCGAGCGGTGTTGATGATTTCCGCGAAATCATCACGTTTCTTATCCGCTCGCGTATCTTCCACGCTATTACTACAATACTGCCTATCTCTTTGCCAAACATAGAAGATTTCTAACAGATAGTGGAATATGAATGTCGAGTCGAGCCCCCGGTTATGCGTGCAACGGTTAACAATCAGATAGTGCAGTTCTCGTCTGAACAGATCAGGGTGGCTTTGCAGTTTGGGGTTGATAAACAGGAGTGATGATAACATGGCTAGGATCATTGGGAAGATAGTCTGGAAGGAAAGCATAAAGGAGAAAAAGTTCGAGCTGTTGAAACCACAGAAAGGAAAGCTCGTTGAAGACAAAGACAGAGGAATGAGAGCAGATGGCAAGCCTTGGTTGATAATGAAGTATAAGCCGATCCGGTGTCTAAAAGAAGTGCCGATGAAACAAATGCCCAACGATGTGCTCAAAGATCTGAAATGGTGGTACGTTGATTGTGAAACAGCTGAAGCAGTAATGGAAGATGAAGATGAACAAGAGCTGATGAGAGTATATGATCCTATGCATTTAGTGAATTTGTCTCAAGCTGATCTGCAGGTGCTGAATGAGAAAAAGATATTTTACATTCCTGCTTGGAAAGAAGAAGCAAAGAAATATCAAAGAGTAGTTTCAGTTTGTGTACGAGAAGGCGTTCATGCTTGAAGATGGAAGATACAAGAGTTTTGGGATTACGAGACACGTGTTTGAAGATAGAGATATGAAGCTACTGCTAAGGGGGAGTCTGTTGGTACATGATGTCAGTAGTTCAGTATATAGTGTCTGTAATCGAGTTAGTATGTTTTGTATTTGGATTTAAGCGAAGTTGTCTCACAAGTTCGCCTGATATGGGCGAACTTGTTGAACAAGCAAAGTTAGTGACAACTTCGCCTAAACATGTTAGGCGAAGTTGTCGTATGATAAATACGGATAGGTTACGGCTTGTTGAAGTAGTTTTTTTGAGTTTTCGTGTAATCAGTGATCAGTGTATCACGTGTTATCAGTTGCAATACAACGTGTTCTTTGTTTATTGTAACGTGTGTTTGATTGTGTTTAACGTGTATCGTCTTCTACGCTCGTATCGTCTTACGTAGGGATTCTGCACCTACGTAGAACGAGATATTCCGTGTAGATCCGGCTGAGAACCTACACATTGTATGGGCTTCATCAGGCTCCTCGAGCATGGTATGCTACATTGACAGCACATCTTCTAGATCATGGCTACAAGAGAGGAACCATTGATCAAACAATGTTCCGCAAAACTGTCGGAAAAGAATTGATCTTAGTCCAGATCTATGTAGACGATATTATCTTCGGATCCACCAGTGCTGAGTTGTGTGCGGAGTTTGAAGAAGTAATGAAGAAACGATTTGAGATGAGTTCGCTAGGGGAAATGACAACATTTCTGGGATTATAGGTTCGCCAAAGCTCGGCCGGAATTTTACTGCATCAAGGGAAGTATGTTGAGGATATGCTCGCAAAGTTTGAGTTTCAAGACTCCAAGAGTGCTAACACTCCCATGGCGGAAAGGCCTTTATTGTCATCTGATCTGGAAGGGAGTCCCGTAGATCAAACATACTATCAATCAATGATCGGGTCTCTAATGTACCTCACCGCTAGCCGACCCGATATCATGTTTGCAGTTTGTCAATGTGCTCGTTTCCAGGCTAATCTTAAACTCTCTCATTTAATTGCTGTCAAACGTATTTTTAGATATCTGAATGGACAACCGAAGTTAGGTCTTTGGTATCCCAAACAATTAGAATTTGATCTTTATGCCTTTGCTGATAGCAATTATGGTGGAGATGACATTGATAGGAAATCTACATCTGCTGGATGTCAGTTCTTAGGAGATCGCCTCATTTCATGGCAGTGTAAGAAACAACAGACGGTGTCCTCCTCGACCGCCAAAGCGGAGTATGTTGCTACATCAGCCTACTGCTCTCAGGTTATCTGGATGCAAAATCAACTGCTGGATTACGGTTTGGAATTTCTTGATACTCCCATCTTTTGTGATAATGATGCTGCCATTGCAATTGTTAAGAATCTAGTTCATCATTCTAAAACCAAGCACATCGATATTAAAATTCATTTTATTCGTAACTATTATGATCGAAATTGATTCACCTTGAACAAGTTCACATTGATAATAATGTGGCGGACTTATTTACAAAACCGGTCGCAACAGCCAAATTTAATGTGCTTGTAAGTTTTCTTAAAATGCGTCATTTCGAGGATTGAGTCTTTTTGAGTGTAAAATCGTACATATCTTCTTAATTTGTACAATTTTAGGGGGAGAAAAATCAAAAAGCATATTAAAAAAAAACCTTTTGTGTGTAAGTTTCATTTTCGCTTAAAATTATGTCGGTTGCTTAAGTTTGAAGAACATATACTTGTATTTGTTTGGTCCGGTGATCTACTTGTAGAGTCACAGAGGATAGCCATTTGTCTAAAGACTGAAAGCATCTGGGGCGATTGTGATATGTTTTGTGTTTTTGAATTCTTTCACTTAAAATTATGTCGGTAACTCTAAGTTGGAAGGACATGTATTTTCATATGTGTTTGGTCCTATTAACCACTTGTGGACATACGGGGTAGCCATTTACCTGAAACCTAAGAGTGACCGGGGTGATCGAGTCTCAAACTGTCTTCCGGGAAATGATATTATTATTCAGCTAAAAGCTTTTCAGATAGCTTAAAGTATTTTTTAAATGAAAATTGATCCAACCTTTGAGAAATGGTAGATAAATTGATTTTGAGTGCCTAACGTGTGAAGTTATTAGGCTAAAAAGGCTTTTGATTAGTTATTGATGTGTGTGGAAGCTTTTCATGATACGTAAAAGTTGAAGTGATATAAACTAAATCTGCTAAACATATTGTGGAGAGTCATTTTGAAAATCTTTGCATGTCCCTAGACACATCTCTCCGAATGATAGGCAGAAAAGCAATTACCCAGTCATACACGAGCTCGTTAGTATCTTGATCGCCAAAAAGGGTCATATTTTATATTAAATATATATATATATATATAATTATTATTTAATTTTCATTAAATTGTTTTCTAAAAGATTAAAGGGGTCTCAGGGAACTACAGGGGTGGGGCAATCAAATAAGTCCTAAACACCCTGAATGCAAGGCTTGTAAGTCCGGATGGCATGTAAGTCCAACGTTCAATCTTAAAGCTTAATAATCATTTTGTATAGAGAAAAATATTTTTATCAAGTACTAAGGGGTTGGAGTCAAATTGGGGTGATATGGGGAAAGCCAAATACGCCTTGAGAATAGATAAGGGGCATCAGAGGTCCACAGGTGATGTCCATGTAAGTCTTATGCCTAATCGAATCTAATCATATCACTAATGCAATGAAAATCATGAAAATTACCTGCTATCAACCTTTTCACTGTGTCACAATAATGCAGAAAATGAATCATTGGGAAAGTACTTTAATCAATATGATCTCATGTTCGGATCTTTTCATAAAAAGGTGGTTCGTTTTTAAATAGCTGAAATTTGATCCCAATATATGCTGATTTTCTAAAGACTGGATAGGTAAATTCTGTTTTAGTTTTATTTTGTATAACTTAGAAACATAACATTTTACTATTCTTGCTTTCTTTATGTTTTTGTTGTTTTGTTTTATCTCGAAGTCACTCTCCTCGAAACATGTAATTTAACTGGGTTGATTTCAATGTGTTTATATTTCTTTGGGCTTTTGACTGGATTTTCAGGTATGAGATTAAAAGTATTTGGGCTGCAACAAATGGTTGGGTTTGTTTGTGGGTTCTCGGCCCATCTCTTTTTGGTATAAATGATATTTATCCCAGATTTTATGCTCATTCATTCAAAAACAACTTCATATCTCAAACCATTTAGCCATAAATCTCACAAAGCTAATCTCACTCCATTGTTTTTGGTGTTCTCTTGATCGAGTTGCAGGTAGTGGATTGTTTTAGGGTTAATTGTTAGAAGTTAAAGGGATTTGTTGCAGGATTAATGGAGATCTCGGTGCCTTGGAGAAGACGACACATATTCCAAGAAGAAACCCAAAGGGTTCTCTGTCCTCCGCTGTCAATGAGCTCTCGGTTGACTTTCGTTGACCGAGATCTCCTAGCCTTGACCGAGAACTCATGTTCTCGGTTGACTTTCGTTGACTGAAATCGCTGGAATTGACCGAGAACTCATTTTCTCGGTTAATCTTGACAGAGAACACTTGCCTTTAACCGAAAACCCCCTTTGACCAAAATCTAATGTGGACAGAAAACTCTTGTGGACCGAAAACAACTATTTTAGTGTTATCACTTTTTTTGTAGTCCATTTAATTTGTTTTTGTCATCATTGGCCCCTCATGTTTTGAAACTTGACCTAAAATGCTTAAAATATAATTATGATCAAGCTTACACGTACTAACTTGATTCGTTTGGTGCAGTAATGGCTGATCAGGCTCCGTTAAAATTTGTGGACACACATAACATAGTTGGACATTTGTTTGATCCACCACTGGCCCACAAGGAATTCAAGTCTATGATTGTCGGCCTCAACACTTGCAAGATTTCTCACGCATTACGAGAAAACCTTGTTATTTGCAGAAAGATGATCACTGATTTTTGGAATAATGCCTCAATCAATCCTCGAGGAGCAGATGGAGTTGTGTCGATTGACTCCAAAGTTCAAAATAAGTCGGTCGTCATCACAGAGACTATTATAAGGGATGTGCTTTTGTTTGGTAATCAACCTGATCACCCGACAAAATACTCTGCTGCTGCCGTCTCTGAGATTATTACAAGGATGGGTTATGAGGGTGCTTATCCTCCAGCAATCAAGAAACTATTTCACCCATACTGGAGGTTTTTGATTCACATGTTCTTCACATGCGTGTCAGGAAGAAAGGGGGGTCTGACGAGATCAATCATACTCAGATGTCTGCTATTGTTGCTCTGATCATGGATTGGAATTACAACTATTCCAAGTTCGTTTTTAATGAAATGATGAGCAATATGAAAGGGAAGAAGAAAGAGATGTTCCTCATGTATCCCAGATTTCTGCAAATGATTTTTGACTCTCACTGCACCGACCTTGTCAAATCTGTTGATACACTGGACATGAAGTCAATGGGACCCAACACCTTTGGGTTAATGAAGCAGTCCAGGAAAGGCTCCAAGATTGTCTATCAGGGCCTCAATGCTCTGGAAAAGTTTGGTAAATTTGCTGAGACTGAAGTTGTACCAGTTACAGCTCAAATTCTCGATGAACATGTGACACCTGTTCAAAGGCAATCTGCTGCATTCGAGATCAGTTCAGATGAGGAAGAAGAGACAGAACACCGTGAAAAGGATACTGCTCTGACTGATGAGCAATTAAGAGATTTTGAAGCTTTCAAAGAATTATTACAATCAACCGCTCTAAAGCCTTCTCAGGCAGTTGTTGTAAATGAAGAAGTTGATATCCCTGAGGAACCAGCCGCTAATCTCATTCCATGAAAGCGTAGAAAGAAAGATCCGAGATCGGGCGTGCTGGTTCGTGAAATTGAAACAACAACCACAAAACCAGCAACAACAACAACCACTAGCCTACAGCAACAATCACAACCTGAGTCACAAGCTCTAAAGACTCAAGTTGAACCATGTTCATCCACTGCAGAGCCACTAACTCAAGATCAGATGCGTGATGACTTTGCTCGTGATTTTGATTTTGAGTCAGATATTCCATCCACTGATGAGGCTACTGTGCCATACACTGATGCTGCTTCTGGATCTTCTGGCCCGTCCAATCTGGGTCAGTCAAGCTCAAATGTTTCCGAAAAGGTTGCTCAGATTCTGGCTATGCAAGAAAGATATTTGCAAGATAAAGGCAAGGGAGTGGTGCTTGAAGATACTCTCGTTGATGTGCAAGCTCTTCAACGTAGAGTCTTTGAACTTGAACAAGATTCTGTCGTGAAAGATGTGCATATTCAAGAAGTGGAAGCCAGTAACTCTGATAAGGACTCCAAGATCAAAGAGCTTCAGTTCAACATGGGAGAGTTAACTGCTGTTTATCTAGACCTTCAACAAAAACTCGTTCAGAAGTTTAGAGATGAATTCAAGAGCAGTTGTGATGTGACTTCAAAGATGCCAAACGTTGATCAAGGTGTTAGCACTTTTGTTTTGTTCTTCTGAAAATATAGATGAATCCGAGACGCTGAAACAGTATCTATCTGAACCTGCACTCACCAAAGAAAAGTCGGATAGAATTCAGAAGAAGTTGCTGGTGATGAAAAACTCCAATCAGAATGTTGAATCATCCGATCACCCAGACAGATTCGTTGTTACTCTTCAAAAAGGTTTTTCGGATAAGTATGGAGATCGTTCTGGAGTTGTGTCATGGGTTTTTGATGTTCAAAAGAACATGTGGTGAGTTAAACGGAAGTCCGGGACCACTGAGTACTATAATAAGATGAAAGATTTTGGTTCTTGGACTAAGGTGGATCTCAGTGATTTGATAAACTCTGTAGGTTCCCTGGACGGATCACACGAGATATCCCGATATACACAGGTGCGGAATCCCTGTGTAGATCGTTACGGACGTAGAATATAATCACACAAACACACGTACACACGATACGAACAAAACTCACGTTATATTGATAACTCGAATCGTGTTACTTACAGACTCACGTCAATAGACTCACGTACACTGAACTCGATCAACCAAAACACTAACTGACCAACTGATTAACTTCTAAACCGTAAACAGTTAAACAATATAAATACACGACAACTTCGCCTCAGGCGAAGTTGTCCTTAACTTCGCTCGTTCAACAAGTTCGCCTAGTCAACAACTTCGCTTGGTTAACAAGTTCGCCTAAGCGAACTTGTCAACAACTTCGCTTTTACAAACAATTACATAAACAATATTACAGACTCGATTACAGACTTTAGACATATGAACTACTGACATCTATGCACCAACAAACTCCCCATTCCATAATCCAACAAATGATAAACGTGGTAGGGATTTTTGGAACTTTCTGAGAAATAAAGTTGATCAAGGTTTTCCAAAGATGCCAACTGCAGACTCATTCTTGAAGAAAGCAAAGGGGGTCGTGGATCCGAAGACAGGAAAGACAATGGTCAACGTCATGTGGCCTGCTACAAAGAAAGTCACTCGTATTCCTGTGCCTAAAGCTATTCCAGATGGTACTCTGGATAATATGAGATTCTGAATGTATGACAGTGAAACTGTTACCATGGTTGTTCGTCTGCAGAAGGGCAAAGGGCAGTTTAGATTATTGACCCACGAGATCTGCTGAAGCTTGGAGAGAAAGACATCAAGACACCCAGTGCATTTCAGATAATTGCTGACCCGATTTTTGAACCGGCTGCAAAAGGATATACAAGCATGGTGGCGTCTATTATTCGATTCAAATTTTGGGCAGGTGGTTTGAAAGACGCTGACATCGATTATATGGAGCATGATTGAGAACCAAGCTACAAACCAACGGGGAGATTGTTGGGCTTAGTTATTTGGTTTGTACTTAGTATGTTTATTTTGTTTGGGCTGTGTACGTAAACCGAGATCCATTTGGATCTCGGTGGGCTTTTGGTTAAGTATTGGGCTTGAGTGGTTTGTTCCCTATATATATAGAATGCATTGTATAGGGTTAGGGCTGTTCGTTCACAAGAGATTTTGGCCGTCTAAAGGTTATCATAGACGAGCATTGTATTGTTAGTGCTTAAGTAGCTGGCGTTAATATTAACGTGTGTTTTGAAGCTGTTTGTATGTTTTACGTGTTTGTGTTTGTTAGTGTTCTTGAATCATCTAGCGTTGGATTTCCGCACCAACACCCGGATTGTTGATATCATATTTGTAGTGATCCAGATTCGGGACATACAATTTTGATAGTCATTTGTATTATTCTCATTAGTTTGGGGTAGTACATTTGAACAATGTTGGCCCAAATACTCATCTTCACAAGTTGGGCTCTTCTCAGGAACTGGGCTTGAATTGTCTATGGAGGCATTTGGGCTAAAATCCACATTAGGAACTCCTTCCACTTGCACAACAGGTTCTTCAACTGTGTATCAGGTGGTACCCGCTATATCATCATCATCATCACTCACAGTTTGTAAAATTTCCTTGAGATAAAAAATTTCTCCCTCATCGTTTTTATAATCAACACTAGTGTAAAAGAAAATATTCTCAATGAATTTAACATCCCTTGAAACAACCATGTGCTTGTTCTTAGTATCATATATTTTATATCCTTGTGTTCCTCCTGGGAAACATAGAAATATTCTGGGTCTACCCCTCTCCTCAAACTTGTCTCCTTTATTCTCGGTGCTTCTATAATAAGCTAGACATCCGAAAACCTTCATGTGTTTATAATCGGGCTTTTGGTTATACAATAATTCATAAGGAGTTTTGTTATTTATTACCTCCGTGGGCAATCGATTGATGACGTAGGTGGCAGTTAACACACATTCACCCCAAAATTTTGTAGGCAATTTTGCTTCAAATCTCAAGGCACGAGCTATTTCAAGGAGATGTCTATGGTTTCTCTCCACTACTCCGTTTTGTTGGGGGGGGGGGGGGTATGTGGGCAAGTGGTTTCTAGGATGATTCCCTCACTTGAGTAGAAATCAAGCATTTTGTGAGAAAAGAATTCGCCACCGTTGTCACACCTAATTCTTTTTACGGGCTTATCGAATTGAGTCTTTACCATTCTTTGAAAGTTAACTAGACAAGCACTAGCTTCACTTTTGTGTCTGAGCAAGAAGACCCAAACCGCTCTACTATAATCATCCACAATAGTAAGGAAATAAGTAGCACGTGAAAGTGATAAGGTGTGATATGGACCCCAAATGTCACAATGTATTAATTCAAAACTAGCAAGCGTTTTTATTTCACTATTAGAAAAGGGTAATCTGGTGTGTTTGGCTTTCATACAAGAATCACAAAACTAGTTTTATCTTTCAAAGAACACTTCAAAAATTCAACATGACAAAGTTTAGAGTCCGAAGCATGACCTAAACGTTTATGCCAAGTATCCATAGTTGCCATCATTGCTCTTCTCTTCCAAACCATCATCCCCATTCGGAAAAGGCCAATGTTGCAGTTACTCGATCCAATCAACGTTCTCGAACGTAAGCCATGCATAACAAAGAATTTCGGGAAAGAATGTTACTACACATTGGATATCGTTGCAGATTTTACTAACAGATATCAAATTGCAATAAAAATAGGGAACATGAAGAACGTTCTTAATTTTCATCCCATTTGTAAAAGTATGATCCCCTTTTCCCTCAACAGTCACACGGTCTCCATTAGGTATAGTCACCGGAAGCGCGTAATATGTTCTGACCATGTTTTCAAGGATAGAAGCATCATGGGTAATGTGATCCGTGGCCCGGAGTCAACTATCCAATCATTTTTAGGATCATCATTAACGGTTAAGTTCGCAATTGGAGACGTGTGGGACATGTTTACGGCTGGTCTAGGTTTGTCTATCGACACACCCGAAAAGAAAGTCACAAATTGATTGTATTGATCACCTGCTAGGCCCGGCAATAGACTTCCTTCAGTAATAACACTTGTTTTTCCTTTCCTTTTCTTTTGAGCATTCTTCATAGGTTTTGAATCATTAATCCTTTTGTTTACGGCGGAAACTTGAATGGCACTTGCATCACTATTCTGCCTTCTATTTATCGTGATGGACCGTTGTTTCTCATGCTCGGATACGAGTTGATAAGCGGCCCTTAGGGCTGTTGAAGGACTCATGGCCAAGATCTGAGTTTGAATGGCACCGAACTCCCCATCTAATCCTAACAAAAATTCATATAAAGTCTTTCTTTCTCCTTTAATTCCACCATCTTCTTTCCTATGTTACATGAGCAACCATTACATGTACACTCGGGAGATGGAAGTGCATATTGTAACTCGTCTCACAAAACCTTCAGCTTTTGTGTAGTATGTTGAAACTGATGCCCTATCTTGTCACATAGTAGTAAGGGTTTGCTTTAATTCATGGGTTGTCGATGCACTTTGTGTTGAGAATCTTTCTTTCATATCTGACCACATCTGTTTTGACGTTCCAGCATCAGCCATGGCTAAGAATAAAGACGGTGGCTAGGTTTTAAAGTTTGGAGCGTCTCCTCTCTGATACCATAATAGAATTGGTATTCAAAGGAGAAAAGGATAATTTTCTTATTAAAACTCTTGATCAAATACATAGTTTTTATAATAATAGATGTAACAATATCATCCCAAAATAATAAGAAAATAAGCATAAAAAATAGATGGAACATAAACGGAAGATATATATTAAGTATATCAGAATCTTCTAATATCTCCAATAGGTCCGGGCATGCGTAAATTGTATAGTTGATAAAGATGCTAGTGGTTATGGATGGTTCTTGTTTTAGTTTGTCAACAAACGTTGTTAAAAATACACGAAATAATTCGCACCTTTTGTGAAATAGTAGAAAAACGCCTCTTTTATTTTTATAAGTTGAGTAATTGTTGAGACGAAAAAATGTGCAATATAAAACATATGTTAGTAAGTCGACGCGAATAATCGTTTAATTATCAAATCTAACAAAAAAAACAAAAAAAAATTAGACTATAGAGGTGGTGCCACTTGGCCGAATAAGGGCTTGGCGACACCAAACCTTTTAGTTATCCTTATTAAATAATGTATTTTATCCTCTCTCAATATGTAAGTACCAATATTGTTTATCAATAAAATAATCAATCTACCTATCTAATAAAAGATTGAGTTTTTAAGAAACCTTCCTTTTTCATAGTTAACAAAATCTCTTCAAAGTGCCACATGGCAATTTCTATCATTTTTTAATTAATTTAAATTCAAAATTCAATCTTCCTAATTACTTTTCATCAAAACTCTTGATTTCGTTATTTACTTATTAAGACAAACATCGCGGTCTATTGAAAAAAAACCTTCGTTCTTCAATCACAATAGTTCCACTCAAAACCTGAACAAACCCTAAAACCTTCGTTCTTCGATAAATTTTTTTCTTATAATATTAAACAAGTATTTTAGTTAGAAATTTTACATGCTTTAGAGTGGATTAGCAAGTTCTTTTTGAAGTATTACACCATGTAAGGAGTCATCTCTACAACCCTTCAAGTAACAGTTACTTATTATGATTTATGAACCAGCATATATATTTTAAATATACGTGAAATGCTTTAATGTTATGAAAACATTATGTTTTTATAAAAAACCAGTTTTTTATAGTAGCAAGTTTATGATCTCATTTGAACATAGTAGCAAGTTTATAGTAGCAAGTTTCAGATCAATTGGTTAACAGTAGTGTGTTCATACAGAACCAACCAAATGTTTATTTGTTTGTGATCTTTATTAGCTTACTTATTGTATTTTGTTATAGCAAATAATAATGGACGACAAGTTTGACACGATGGAGTAAAATGAAAGAATCAAGGTACACATTTATAGACTTTGCATATGCATATAATTATTTTCTTAGTAGTTATATTTGTTTAAGTGTTGTTTTTCATCTGTAGTTGGAGTTCAAAAGCTATGTATGAAACTTAACAATAGAGGCGTTTGCAAGGTGATTTTTTCCTTTACATTTTAGTGTTAAAAATATATATTTTGTTACTTTTATTTTATTTTTTTTTTTGTCTAGATGATGTAATTTAACCCAGTTTGATAACACACAAATCAGATTTTTAATAACACTATGACAATTTATTGTTCATTAGAGTACGTATAGATCGAGAGATGATTTTTAATCAATTTTAACGTCTTATTTTGTTATATAGGTATTTTGTTTACAATTTTATAGTTTATTGGCTAAGTTTTCTTAAAAAATAAATTGCTAATTTACGAAAGTATAAATATGATAATTACAATTATTATTGACTTTGATGTTTGACCTTTAACTTCAAGCTTTGATTTCGATTTCTATTCAAAATTTAAATTTACCATTAAATTAAAAACTCATAATTTTAAGTATTTCTTGATTTAAAATTACCTAAAATATTTGCAGTTGATGAATATTTTAAGGATTTCTTGATACAATATATGTCAGTTTCATCCCCAACTTCTTGATACAATATATTTTAAGGATTTCTTGATACACATATTCAGTTAAGTTCACTAACATAGGCTTCAACTCTATTCACGCTGTTATGAAACAAGTTCTTAAAGCCGGTGTATTCATAAAACTATGATGAAATAGGTTCTTAAAGCCAGTGTAAACACATTTGAATGAATATATTTAGCAGCAATGTTTGATGGATATTTAATGCAACATAAAGCTAAAATTTCTTCATTTGTTTGTAACAATCTTATGACATGTGTTATTATGCACAAGTATCCACAAGTTATGTAGAACAGAAGTTCAACACCTAAATATTACGGCTTGATGGATATTTAATGCAACATAAAGCTATAATTTATTCATTTGTTTGTAACAATCTTATGACATGTGTTTTTATTATGCACACGCATCCACAAGTTATATAGAACAGAAGTTTAACACCTAAGTATTACGGCTTCAAATCCATGGTGATTAAATTATGGGTGTTAAACGGTTTTTATTCATGGGTCCAACCTGAAAAGGTAAATTCGGGTAATAGATAAATTGTAGATTTGCTTTTATTTATAAAAATTTATTTTTTTAATTTTGTTAAAATTATGAGAAATGGTTGTTTTGTCTATTTATCTTTTTTTTTTTCCAATCCGTAACCTAGTAAATAATAAACAAGTTTATATAAAGCTGATCTAAAGCTTCAAACTTAAATTTTAAAAATAAAGCTCGAGGTTAGATGAGTTAGGCTCGTCATGACTCGTTTACATCGTTATTAATTAACCCGCTTTTAATATGCATAAACCAATTATAGACTTGCCACCTCTAAATTCTTTCATTGTTGATGATGTTATGTCGTCAAAGTCTCGACCACTTTGAGCTTTGACCTTGCTTTTTGATTATTCCATGATGTTCTTGTTTACTTTATCTTATATAAAAATAAAATGTTTTATGTTCCTTCGATAATCAAGGGCATTGCCAACCAATCCTCCATTTGTTATAGCCTAGTGATGTGGTTGACGCTAATATTGTTTTGTCTAGTAATAGGATTAGTTATTACATTTTATTATTATTACAATTATGTTTTTCAGTGTCACTTTGAAATGTGATACGTTTTTTTATTTGAATATGGCCATATTATACGTAGACCAAGTATACAACTTAATTTTTCTTAATTTATATATGCATTAATTAATAAAACATGTTTAATACTTTATTTGATAAGTTAAAATTTAAGCACAACAAAATCATGGATCAACTGTTTGAAAATTATTTTGCTATGTTTATGCTTGAACGCTTGGGCAACGCTAACACACTATTCTTCACTTGAGAGTACAACTCTTTGGTTTACGTGTGTTTATTTTGAGGCACTTTTACCGATTTCGATAACGTCACCAAAATGTGTTTGTCTCATTGGGACATATTTTTTTTGAACGGCCAACAAAACATAATAATTATTAAGCAAGTTTACAATTAGACCGGGCCTAGCCAGAAACTAGTCCATGGGCCAGAGACCACCAACATAAACATAACGCATCCCAACCGAAAACAACCTCACTAGCTACACTTTGAACCTACACAAATCCTCCCATGTTAAATGTGTCCCACCCGATCTATGTTTAACCCAAAGGAAGCTTATGCTATTTTGTCCCCTACCACGCTTTCCATGGAAACCGTCAAACCATTAAACAAAATATCATTCCGTGTCTTCCATAAGCACCATAATGACACGAGGCTAACCGCATGGAACACCTTTGTCTTTCTCCTTGGGAACTTAGTAAACTTGTATAGTTTAAGGATATCACGAATACTAAACGCAAATATATGTGGAACTTTACACCAAATTGAAACCGCTTGCCAAGTCACCTGGGCCAAACCACATGAAACGAAGACATGCTCGGACGTCTCCTCCATATCACCACACGCCGGGCAATCTACCGAACCAAGAAAATATTATGTTTGGCCAACAAAGATAAAACTGGAACTCTATCTAGCTCCGCCCTCCAGGCCAAAATACCCACCTTTCCAGGAACCCAATTGTTCCACACGATTCTTTAATTTTTCCTTTCAAGCTAGAATCAGAGAGCTCCCCACCTTCATCCAAATCCCAGCCCACCTTATCACTACCACCAACTAGAACCACATCTTTGCATGACATAAGAAGCTGCCTTAATTCTTCCAATTCTGACCCCGAACTTGGCATTTCAACCAACCCCACATACTACAAATCTCACGCTCCACCATAATTAACCGGTCAGCTACCATGCAGCTTTTTTCACTTTCAAGTCCAAACAGGAGAGGGAATTTAACACTAAGGGTCTGTTTGGTATGAGGTAATGGAATGAACGAAGGAATGGAATGAACGTGGTAATGGAATGGACAAAGGAATGGAATGGTTTATTACCATTCCAATGAGATGTTTGGTTACCACATAGGAATGAAATTAATGATTACTTTGTGTTGTTTGGTAGATATGAAAAAAAAAAGAAAAATAAAATTAAAATGGTAGTGAGTGGCAGTGGTGGTGGGAGGTAGGTGTTGGGTGATAGGAGATAATGGTAGTTGGAGGTGGGTGGTGGCTGTAACGGTGGAGGTAGCAAGCGGTGGTGACACTGGCGGTGGTGGGCGACGGTGGTGGGTAGCGGTGACGATGGGTGGTAGGTGGTGGTGGTGAGGGGCGGGGGCGACAGTTGATGGTGGCGGCGGGCGGGTGGTGGTGGTGGGCGCCTGGCACTGATGGTGATAGTTGGTGGCGATGGTGGCGGTAACGGCGACGGTGGACGACAATGGTGGTGGTTGGTGGCGGCGGCGGCGGTAGTGGTTGGTGGTTGGTGGTTGGTGGTGGTGGTGGTGGGTGTTGATGGTGGTGGAAGGGTGGTGAAGGTGATGTAGGGTGAAAGAGAGAATGAAATGAAAAAAAACATGGGGTATAGATGGAATGAAATCAGGGTGTTTTGGAGGGAATGGAATGGACTAGGTAATGAGTCATTCCATTCCTTTGGTCAACCAATCACACTTTTCTCCATTCCCTCACAATGGATCATTCCATTCTGCCCTCCATTCATGCGTACCAAACGCTACCTAAGTATTTCTTCATCAATCCAATAATTAAGCCCAAATAGAGTACTATTGCCGTTTTTCATAACCTGTTTTAACAGCAAATCCAACCGAATCCCCATCAAACTCAAATCATCAGCCGACCTCTTAGCTTGTCTCCACGGGCCCGGGATCGAAAGTTTTGTCAGAATACTTCGCCAGTTCCTTGAAGTATGATGAACTGACCAAACCAACTTTCTCGACAACCTATCTCGCTCTCCTTTGAACCATCCACCATCACCATTTCGCCATAAGAGCACGATTCGTATCCCGGAGAGAACCCAGACCGAGACCACCACATTCCTTCGGGACATTCACCCGTTGCCACGCGACCCAATTGATTTTTGATTTATCATCTAACCCTCCCCAAAAAAACGTTCTTTTTAGACTATCCAATATTTATAGAACCCCGTCCAGTGCTTGAAACAGAGAAAAATAATAAGTTGGCAACGCATTCAATACTGACCTGATAACCATGACTCGGCCTCCAAAAGAGAAAGTCTTCTTTTTCCAATTCGATAACCTCTTTTGGAACATCTCCACCATCGTATCCCACACCGTGATGTGATTCATATTACCCCAAATTTGAAGACACAAGTGTTTAATTAAATGGAAAGCTACCCATTCGACACCGGAGCAGACCCACCAAGTGCTGTTTTTCTAAAAGAGTCACGCATGCTCCAAACACCCGGCATTTTGACAAATTTACTTTCAAGCTTGACACCAAAAAGAAGCATCTCAAAATCCGGCGCAGATTCATAACATTCTCTCCCCCCCCCCCCCCCACTCTCTAATAAAATCACATCATCCACATAAATAGGACGTGTCACAAGTGGCCCATTAAAACCATAGTTCAGCCCTTAGAATAAACATGTCTCCATTGCCCTTTCATCATCACAGACATAGCTTCCATTGCAATGATAAATAAGAACGGTGATAGTGGGTCGCCTTGTCGGAGACCGCGGAAGCAATTAAATTCCCAGGTAGGTGAACCATTTACCAAAACCGACGCTTAACTCACCTTAAGAATTGCCGAAACCCAACTCCTCCAACGAATCGGAAAATTCATTTGTCTAAGAACTAAGTCAAGGAAATCTCAATTAAGCGAGCCATACGCGTTCTCCATATCGACCTTAAAAATCATGCCACGTTTTTTAGTCTTACACAACCATGCCACTAATTCATTAAGGATTAGTGGCCCATCCAAAATACTCCTTTTAGGCAAGAAAGCCGACTGTTGTTCCGATATCAACTTCCCAATAACCCTTTTTAGTCTGATTACCATCACTTTCGAGATAATTTTATTTAAACAACCAATAAGATTTATGGGTCGGAAATCACCTAAGCTCGACGGGTTTTTAACCTTTGGTATTAAGGCAATGAACGGCGACAAACACCCATTACTAAATGAATCAAATTTAAAAAATTCATCGAAAATACACACCATATCTTCTTCAAAACAACCCCAGCACCATTTTAAGAACTTAAAATTGTACCCATCTAAACCCGGTGACTTATCACCATCACAACCCTACACCACCTCTTTTATTTCCGAGTGTGTAGTTGGGCCCACCAAGGACTCCGCCTCACCCTCATCTAGGCAGGACATCTCCGGATATACAAAATTAGGTCTCGCACCCAACGGTTCTTTGAAACTAGCCATGAAAAAATCATACACCATGTCTTTCAAAGTAATAGGATGATCAACCCAGGTACCATCGCCAACAAATAAACCGTGTAGCCTATTGTTAATAATATTCTCATTTAACATACCGTGTAAGTAACTCAAGTTTTCGTCGCCGTCTACCATCCACCGCACCTTTTCTTTTTGTTTCATATCCTTCAAAATCAGCCCCTCAACCTCCCTCACAAATAATAAGCACTGGGTTTCTCATCCAACTCCCTTTGAGACAGTTTTCTGTATTCGGCCTCCGAGTCAAGTGCCCGGATTCTAGTTTTTTTCACCACCAACTCCCCACCTCTAGCCTTTTTGAGCTCTGCTAGCCAACTTTGAATTTTATTTTTCAACAATCTTAGCTTGGTACTAAGCGCTAAATCTGTTGGGCCCGAGAAGTAGAACTTTTGACACTCCGATTCGATAAAATACAAAAAGCCAGGGAGATGAAGCCACGAATTGAAGAATCTAAATGGCACATACCCAAAATCAACGTCCACTGCCGATAGAACAACCGGATGATGATTGGAACAATCCTTTTCAATAGTCCTGCACAAAGCCGTGGGCCACCCATTCATAAAGCCCTTACAAACTAGGAATTATCACCAAGATCTGAAACGTATGTGAACAACCCACCACCCATCTGGTATTTCATTAAGTCTGCCGCCTCAATAAACTGGTTAAACACTGCTGCATTCGAGGCAACAAAATCTAAATTGCGTCTTTCAGTTGGAGCTCTAACCTCATTAGAATCTCCTACAAAAATCCACAACCCCGAGAGCACACCTTTTATACTAAGAAGCGTATGCCACAAAGCCCTTCGCTCCATAGCGTCGTTTAGAGCATAAATGTTTACCACATTCAGTGTCTCTCCCAACGATTTTATTTCCCCGCTTACCACCAGGAACCTTCTGTTCTAATATGCCCGGTTTTTTTTAAAAAAAGATGGATCCCCATAATTGCCTACCGCATTAGCTACTTCAAGTCACCATTAGTTCTTCCCCAAAATCTATAAACCCGAGATCTTGAAACCGAAGAAATTTTTTTTCTTGAAGAGCAATAAAGTGAATACCAAGGCTCGTTTTAAAACCAAAACCCACTTCTCCAGCACCCTGCAATTAATAGTTTTAATATTCATTGGTTAACTTTGTTCTCACCCTCCCCTAAAACCATCTCACATAGTTGCTCTTGATGGTTGATAAGATCCACAACGACCTTTTAACTCGACCTCAGTTGTCTTTTCAACTTCAACATCAACATCAACATCAACCGAAACCCATTCTTAAGAACCTGACTATGACCGATCGACTGCGCCGTCTCCGGAACCCCATCCACCACCTGATCGTCAACATAATCTGAACAAAACCTTTCGCTTGTAATGTCCATCGGAGTGGATATAGAGCCACCTTCGATAGAACCTCCCATTGATTTATTAAGATCAGGGAACGAATAAACAAACCCATCCGGATACTTGTCAGTTCCTTTATTTCCAGTTACCACCTCTCCAGAACTTGGGCTATAAGCTTTTCTTGGTCTTTTTCTGGACTTAGACAAAAGCCCACCACCATATCCCAACACATAATGTTGGAGTTTTATTCACACCACCAGCCTCGACACCCGCCGAGTCAGGTCTAAACTCCCCATCTTCCAAATCATAGCACTTATTCACCGGGAATTTCCCTGCCTTCCAACCCCTTTTCAGGTGCACTCGAAATACTATCTTCAGATAAGGTGTCATCTTCTCCGAAGATAGTGAGCCAAGACTTTCTATCTTCAGTTACCCATACCGAGTAGTTGACATTATTCCAATCTAAGTTGATCTGTTCATCAATTCTGCCCCCATTGTTTGTGATAATAAAACACGTACTGAAGGAGTTATCCATAGACTCCCAACTAAATTTAGATGGCCACACGATCTTTCCAAATAACTCCCCAATCTTATTGTAAACCTTCGAGTGACAAAGCCAGAGAGGGACCCCGATAACACTAACGATGGCAATCCGTTATAATGCCATGTCTTGACCCTCCAAATCACTACTGAGTAGAATAGTGGCTTCCGAACCTCACTTTTATCGTGAAGGAACTCCTTTGCGAGATACACCATAAGGTAAAAAACAATAAACCCGCCTAAGTTGGTTAACCGGGATGGACACTTTAACGAGACAAAATAACATGGAGTGGGCTTTGGAGTTGGAGATGGACTTAATGGCCTGTTGGGTTTTAACTAATTAAGATTAGTTTATCCTAATTGGAGGTTATATAATATATCATTTTCTATAACCATAAGATGCTAACATAAGTATATATCTCTCTCTTTCTCCACCCAGCCGTCGTCCGCCTGCCTTCCGCCTTAGCCCAGCCACCACCTACTACCGACCGACGCCGCCAGACACTGTCAGTTGTCCGCACACCACTGCCGCTGCCATTGCCATCGTGCACCGCCACCGCCGGTCTTTTGTCTCGTTGTGTCACCTAACTCAGTTCGTTAGCCTTCGGTGTCTCAACAGGTTATTTATTAACCGAGGTAAACATAAATATATTGCCAGTTTACAACTTATATTTATTTGTTTGACTCGTACTCGTATTTTTTGTAACCGGATCCTGTACGTATCCTAAAAGTGATGATTATTGGTTTTAATATTCCGCTGTGTAACCTTTTACTAATGTGATTAATGAATATGAAACCTTTCAATTAAAACCAGGTTTAATTGTTAGACTGTTGACTGATCACCACTGGAACCAACAGTGGTATCAAAGCCTTGGTTACAACATACGAGTCGAATCCGGTATTTTTACCGGTTCTACATCATAAACTTCAAGGTGGTTGACGTTTTTGATCTAGATAAAATTTTAGGGCAATTTTGGTTTGGTCAAATTTTTATTTATTTTATTTGACTAAAATATTGCCCGACTTTATTTTCGTTGAATATGTAAATCTGGTCCGACCTTGTTCGTTTGGTTGAATGATTTTATTTTTGGCAATATGGATGGTTCAAAAGTTGTATTTATTTTTTGGGTTTATTTTATGGTTTTTGGCCACCTTGATGGTTCAAAATTATAATAATTAGGGTTTAGTTTTTCATTCCATGTATTAGTAGAATTTTGTAATGAAGAAGACCCGAAGGAAACCGAGGACGAGCTCATGGAGTTCTTAAAGTCAGTGGGAGTTACCAAAGATGACAGGATGCACCAAGAGTCCATCCTTGTGGTTGTTTTGTGTTGTGACCCATTGACCCAATTGATCTTGTTAATAGGCTATAGCAAGATCAATCACTTATCTTGGCCATTTAAGATTTACATATTCTTGTTTGCTATTATGATTATTTGCTTCATTATAATAAGTTAAAATACCACCAACCTAATACCAAATATTTTAAAATAAATTAACCAATCATGTTTTGCAAAGTTAAACTAAATTTAATTTTCCATAACTAATAACTTAATAGGTAAACTATTAACTTAAAATTGGCTATTATTATCGTGATAAACTTTGTTTTAATAGGTTATATAAAACTAAGTGTCCTGAGAGATGAAAGGGTTCATCAAGTTATCCCGATCAATACAGTAAAAACTGGACTTTTACTCTATTCGGTAATATTTAAAATTAATTCCAATTTTAAATCAATAGTCTATGTCATCCTACTATAAGTCACAACAGAGGCATACTGTGAAACTTCAAGTGTTTGGAGCTACAGCACCGCACTTGATTTCTAGCCTATCCCTTCAAGTTGAAAGGGTTTGGTTGACACATCAGGCCCTTTCACCAAGTGACTATACTAGGGCGACTATTACTTTACTCTCCTGTTACGTGCTACAGCTGTCTGGAGACTAAGGTGGATATAGATGAGGCTAAACGTATCTACTTAGGCAAGTGTTGTCTTAATAGGCCTCATAAACGAGAGTTGTGCTTTATTCACAATTGGTAATCGTTGTCTCTCTTCCTAACCACTTACAAATGTTGTGTGCTACAGTTGCCATTAATAACTGAAATCCAGATTCTCAAGTTCCTATTTTACTAATGTTATTGGATCATTGATTAAAGGATTAAAACATCTAAAATACTAATTAAAATTTACTTTTGCTTATTTAAACAGATGTCAACTACACCCTCCAGGCTATTCTTGAGAAAGAAAAGCTGAATGGCACCAACTTTCTTGAATGGCACCGCAATTTGGGACTTGTTCTCATGATGGCAATGAAGCATTATGTTCTCGATGGACCCATTCCAACCGAGCCTGAAAACAATACTGCTGATGCCAGAAGGGTTCTTGACAAGCATACAGATGACTCTGTTGAAGTCGCCTGTATTATGCTAGCCACCATGTCTTACGAGCTAGCTAAAGGTTTGGAAGATTTTGGTTCCTATGAGATGCTTGAGCAACTCAAGGGCATGTTCTAGAAACACGCCCGTCAAGAACGCTATGACACTATGTAGCAGCTCTTCAGCAGCAGAATGGAACATGGATCACATGTTGTCAAAATGAAAGGGTACATTGAACAGTTGAGGAAACTTGATTATCCCCTATCAAATGAAATGGCAGCGAATTTCATCCTGAACTCTCTTCCCTGCTCTTACGACCAATTCGTAATGAATTTCAATATGAATGGCTAGGTGAAGACAGTGCCGGAGCTTCATGGAATGCTCAAAACGGCTGAGATGAATATTCCTGCTAAGACTAATCAAGTTCTTATGGTTCGTTCTGCTGGTGTCGTGAAGCCTAAACCCAAGAACCGGGGTAATAACGGTAAAGACAAGAAAAAGGTTACTGTTGCTGCCAGGTCTACCACCAACACTAACAAGAGTGTCGCAAAGGTACCACCGCCGCCTCTTGAGGAGCGCCAGTGCTATAAGTGCAACAAAATGGGACATTGGAAGTGTAACTGTCCCTACTATCTTGCTGAGCTGAAAACGCAGAGGACCAATGGTGAAAGCTCCTCTAAAGGTATTTCCATTTACATTATTAAACTTTTCACTGTCTCTAGCAACACATGTGTACTTGATATCGGATGTGGTTTCCACATCGTTAATGTCTTGCAGGAGCCTGAAAACTGGAATAGGCTGAAACAAGGCAGCATGGAACTCATCGTTGGTGATGGGAAGAGAGTCCAGTTCTTGCAACTGGCACATATCGTTTTACTTGTCCATATTTCTTGTAGTTACTTTGAATAAATGTTTGTTTACACCTTGTTTGACCAGAAACCTTATTTCAGTGTCTTTACTATTTGAACAAGGATTTAAGTACGTTTTTAATAGTATTGCTATTTCAGCCTACTTGAATGATATCTTTTAGTTTGAGGCTAAACCTCGAAATGTCATTTATGAGATTGATGTTCAAATAAAAATAATGTATATACTCTTTCTAAACGTATCAGATCTGGCATCAATAATATATTTCTATAGCATTGCCGACTTGGCCACATAAGCAAGGCACGAGTTAAGAGAATCCAATCCGAAGGGATTCTTGAATCCACAGGACCGAACTCTTTTGATGAAAGCGAATCCTGCTTAGCTGGCAAACTCGCCAAAGACTCCTTCACTTATAAGAATGAACGAGCAAAGGATCTGCTAGGAATCTTACATACTGATGTATGCGGTCCTTTCAGAACCATGTCTAGAAATCATGAAAGATACTTCGTTTATTTTATTGACGATTACAGTCGATATGATATTGCTTATATGTATCTTATGAAACATAAGCATGAAACTTTGGAAAATTTCAAAGAGTTTTAAACACAAAGTGGAAAACCAACTCAGGAAACTATTAAAATGCTTCGATCAGATTGAGGTGGAGAGTATCTCAGCTCAGAGTTCATGCATCATCTAAAAGAGCGTGGAATTGTTTAACAGCTCAAAACACCCGGAACACCCCATCACAATGGGTGAGTGATAGGAGAAATCGAACCTTGCCATACTCCTTTTGGATCTTACCTTATGATAGCCGCCCGCATTGTCAAGCTGGCTCCAACTAAAACGGTAAGCAAAACCCCATATGAGTTATTGCATGGGTGTAAACCCAATTTGCCTTTCCTTAGAGTATGGGGAGGCGTTGCTTATGTCACCAGTGATTTCGATGACAAGCTCGATCCTCGCGGCGTAAAAGTTGTTTTTGTCGGATGCTATAACCAAAGAGGTTATTATTTCTTCCATCCTGATACAAATGTGATTTCTATCAATAGGAAGGGCCATTTCCTCAAGAAGGAAATTCACGATCGAGGAACTGAAATAATATTGTTGATCTTGAAGAAATTCAAGAACCACAAACAAACGCTGAGGAAGTTGGAACGTCTAATCAACAAGTTATTGTTGCTGAAACATCAGACATAAACACAAGCGTTCACAGAAGTAATAGGACTCACACACCAAATAGTATTGTTGATCGGGAAGTAGGGAGCAAGTGGATTTTCAAAATGAAAACCGACATGCATGGAAATGTACTGACTTATAAAGCATGTTTAGTCGCGAAAGGTTTTACTTAAACTCAGGGTATTGACTATAATGAAACCTTCTCGCCCGTTTGTATGACTAAGTCGATAAGGATATTACTTATCCTAGCCACGTATTATGACTACAAGATATGGAAAATGGATGTCAAAAATGCATTTCTTAACGGACACCTTTCTGAAGATGTCTATATGGTTTAGCATGAAGGTTTTGTCGATCCTAAATATCCTAACAGGGTGTGCAAAATGAATAATTCCATTTATGGACTTAAACAGACATCTCGCAGCTAGAATCTTCATTTTGATGAGAAAATCAAAGAGTTTGGTTTTATCAAAAATGAAGATGAGCCTTGTGTTTATATAAACGCTAGTGGGAGCACTATATCATTCCTCATCCTGTATATGGATGATATGCTGATCGTTGGAAAAAAACATTCCTATGCTTAAGAAAGTTAAGAACTGGTTGGGATCTTATTTCAAAATAAAAGATCTTGGTGAAGATGCTTATATTCTAGGAATCAAGATATACCGAGATAGCTCAAAGCGGCTTCTAGGGCTAAGTCGAAGTACATACATAAACAAGGTAATGGCACGCTTCTCAATGGATAACTCCAAGAAAGGAGCTTTCCCCATGGATAAAGGAACCGTTTTGAATAAATCACAATCTTCGACAACGGACATTGAAACTAAGCACATGCAATGTTATTTACTAGACCTGACGTCTCGTATGTGTTAAGCATGACTAGTCATTTTCAGGAGAATCCTGGCATTGCCCGCTAGACTGCTGTAAAGAACATTCTAAGGTACCTGAAAAGGACCAATGACATGTTCTTAGTGTTTGGAGGAGTAGAAGAAGAGCCCACTGTATGGTGTTATATTGATGCTAGCTTCTAGACTGGCCGAGATGATTCTCGCTGACAATCAGGATATGTGTTCATTCTCAACGGAGGAGCTGTTTACTGGAAAAGCTCCAACCGGAGTGTGGTGGCGGATTCTACCACCGAATCAGAATACATAGCTGCATCAAATACTGCTTGGATGAAGAAGTTCGTCACTGATCTCGATGTAGTTCCGAGTATTCATAAACCAATCGAGATGTTCTGTGATAACACATGTACTATTACTCAGGCCAAAGAGCCTAGATCTCATCACAGAGCCAAACACATTCTAAGGAAGTTCCACCTTATATGGGAAATAATGGAACGAGGAGACATCATAATAAGCAAAGTAGACACATATAAAAGCCTACCTGACTTATTCACTAAACCGATGACTCAGGACAAGCATGATCGTCACAGAGATGCTATCAGTCTTAGATTAGCTATTAGTTTGTTTTGATTTAGTATTTGGATGTGTGAACATTTCAAAAGTTATACTTTGAAGTTCTCTTTTAATATAATGGTTAAATGTAAATGTTAAATAATATAACTGTGTTCGGTTTTTAATAGGTTTAATCCATGAATATTATATTCTAAATTATCCGTACTCGGTTGGACTCATGGGAATGACTCTAAATTAAAACTATTCTGACTTTGGACTCAAGGAGTTGACTTCCAAACTCACACACATCATCATGAATGACGTTGGATTTAACTCGCATCAAATCATCTTCATAAATCTTAGTCATAAGATGTTTTTGATATTGGCTTACTCATTTAGTATCCTTAGACCTGAGACACATATTAGAACTTTCATTTACTGAAGGCTATTCTTTGATTAGTGTCAACCGATGTCGCGTAACTTCCAGCTATAAAGGCATTGGTTGGGAATAATCTAAAGTTCAGTGGGAGTTGTATGTAATGAGATGGGATTCTGTACTCTACGTGATATGTAACAGTTATACATCTTGGCTCCCTCGTTGATTCAAACTGGTGAGGTGTGAGGCCTCACCCAAACTTACTATGTGTTTGATTGGACCACTTTGAGTCTAGATAGAGAACTATAATGATTGAACGCCATGTGAGATTGAACATGATCCATTTCTCATTATTCGATTGGTGTCTTATATAGAAAGGATAGATGACGACGATTACCATAAGTTCATTATCTTGCAATAGTATATTCCTAGATGGTTTTTGGTTAATGAATTTAAAATGGCATAACCTATTGGGGGCTTCTATGTGTAGCTAGAGCATTGTTGGCTGTCAGTATTGAGTAACTTAATCGGAAACCATCCAAGTGGGAGACTACTGGAATTATTGACCGGTTCGGTTAAGTTAATACGGCCAACCAGGTTATGACCCGTTAGAGTTACACCGTAAGTAACGAACAATAAACCCGCTTAAGTTGGTTAATCAGGATGGACACTTTAACGAGACAAAATAACATGGAGTGGGCTTTGGAGTTGGAGATGGACTTAATGGTCAGTTGGGTTTTAACTAATTAAGATTAGTTTAACCTAATTAGAGGTTATATAATATATCATATTCTATAACCCTAAGATGCTAACATAAGTTCATATCTCTCTCTTGCTCCATCCCAGCCGCCGTCCGCCTGCCCTTCGCCGCTGTCGGCCGCTACCGCCAGCAGTCGCCGCCGCCTACTACCAACCAGCGCCGCCATCCGCTATCCGCACACCACCGCCGCTGCCGTTGCCATCGTTTACAGCCACCGCCGATCGATTTTCTCGTTATGTCACCTAGTTCAGTTCGTTAGCCTTCGGTGTCTCAGTCGGTTATTTATTAACCGAGGTAAACTAAAATATATTGTCTGGTTACAACTTATATTTATTTTACTCGTACTCGTATTGTTTGTAACCGAATCTTGTACGGTTCCTAAAAGTGATGATTATTGGTTTTAATATTCCTCTACGTAACCTTTTATTAATGTGATTAATGAATATGAAACCTTTCAATTAAAACCGATTTAATTGTTAGACCGTTGACTGATCATCACTGGAACCCAACAAAGTCCATCATAGCAAATTCACTAAATATAAAAACTAAATCTTTAAAAGAAAGACCAATTATGTCGGCATCAGTTAAATTCGCTACGACGCCGACACCAAACACAAAAGATAAATACAACTAGAATGGTAGTGACACTCATATAGCGCACAATTATAAGTGTAGGTGCATATCTAATTTGAAGTTATTAATGCATATATGTGCATGGGATGATACACTCAAATAGCGTACATTTACAAGTGTACATGCATAATTAATTTGAAGTTATTAATGTATATATGTGCATGCGATGCATAAGCGGAATCCTAATCTAGATGACCAGCTCTACAAACTTAAACAGGAGTATTCGAAATCGATAGGGTGCTAAAATAATAGACTTGAGCATTATGCATGTCGTCAAATCTTATTACGCTAGTCACTACAAGAATAACGGGTCTCTAAGATTATTGATTTTATATGTTGCAAAAGTGAGTGTTCAAGAGTGGTTTAACATGTATTCTCAAGTTATTAAGTTAACACCTACAAGTTTGACACCAAAGTGCTTGTATTAAAATGGTATTAAAGTGTTAAAGAACACGTCTATTTCAAGTGGTGAATGCTCAAATCATATTATAGACAAATAATGCATATGTGTGTATATATATATATTTGTTGGGTTTTAGTGGTGATCAGTCAAAAATTTATTTATTAAAACCTGGTTTAATAAATGTGGTGAATAATAATTAATCTCATTAATTAATAAATGCGCAGCGGAATATAAACGAGTAATCAGCACCGAAACTAAACCCAACAAGATACGGTTACAAAACCATACGAGCACGGTAGTATTAAACAATATATTATTAACTACCGATGAGATAATATATACCTAAGTTAATGAATAACCAGTTGAGACACCAAGGTTCAACGAACAAATGCTAGGTGACGAACCAAACAAACGGGTCCGATAGATGGCGCGTGGCAGCAGTGATCGGGCAGGCGCGAACAGCGGCTGCAACAAGCGGTGTGTGAAGTTCATGCGGCGGCAGCAAATCACAGCAGTGGCTGACTTTGCAGCGGTGGTCACCAGTGGTCTTTTGGCAGCCGAAAAACCGATTGGATATAGAGCCGACCGGTTCACCTTTTCTTGCGTGATGTAGAGAGTACGAGAGAGAAACAGGGCCTGTAATCCTCATCATTCCCCACGAATCTTGTAGTTTTAGAATGAGAATGGAGGCTGCCTCTCTTGACCAAGAATCATTTTTAGGTTATTATATATTATGATTATAAATCATATACATAACACTTGTAAAACGATACGCAGGCTTTGAGCCCGTCTTGATCTAACTCTCGATTAAAGTGTGAGCTAGTTTATTTAATCAATAAATAAACTTGATATATATATTATTTATATTTAGAGTAAATAATAAAATCCGGCTCACGAGTATGAATATAATTAAACTAGATAATAATATAAACACAGTTTGTTCGGCTAATCGTTCGTCAACACTGGTTAAGCGGATCTTCGTTCATTGCCCAAGGTGTAACTTTTACGGGTCATAGCTCGGTCGGTCGCGTTAATTTAATCAAACCAGTCCATATTTTCCAACAGTCTCCCACTTGGACAGTTTTTGATTAAGTTCCTTAACGCAGACAGCCAGTAGTGCTCTAGCTACACATGGCTACACCAACAACATATGACACTTTAAAGTCATTAACCAAAACATCTTGGAGCATCCTATTGCAAGACAATAAGCTTATGGTAATCGTTGTCATCTATCCTTTCTGTATAAGCAACAATTGAATAATGAGACATGGATTAGCTTCAATCTCATATGGTGTTCTATCATAATTGTTCACGTTCAAGAGTCAAAGTGGTACAATCAAACACGCAGTAAGTTTGGTTAAGGCCTTACACTTCCCCAGTTTGAATCAACGAGCACGCCACGATGTCTATCTGTTACATATCATGTAAGAGTACAAAATCCCATCTTGATTACATACAACTCCCACTGAACTTCAGATTATTCCCAACCAATGCCTTTATAGCTGGCAGTTACACGATAGTGGTTGACACTGATCAAAGAACAGCCTTTAGTAAACGAAAGTTCTAATATGTATCTCAGGTCTGAGGATACTAAATGAATATACCAATATCAAAACATCTTGTGACTAAGATCCATGAAGATGATTTGATACGAGTTACATCCAACGTCATTCATAATAAGGTCTGTGAGTTTGGAAGTCAACTCCTTGAGTCCAAAGTCAGAGTAGTCTTATTTCAGAGTCGCTTCCATGAGTATGACTGAATACGGATAATTTAGAATGCAATATTCAAGGATTAAACGTATTAAAATTGAACACAATTATATTATTCAACATTTACATTTAATCATTAAATTAACAAGAGAACTTAAAAGTATAACATTTTAAATGTTCACACATCCAAATACTAAATCAAAGCAAACTACTAGCTAATCTAAGACCGATAGCATCTCTGTGTTGAAGATGCTTGTCCTGAGTCATTGGTTTGGTGAATAGGTTAGCTAGGTTTTGATCTGTGTATACTTTGCCTGTTATAATATCTCCTCGTTCCATTATATCCCGTATATAGTGGAACTTACTTTGAATGTGCTTGGCCATGTGATGAGATATGAGCTCCCTGGCTTGAACAATGGCTCCTGTGTTATCAAAGATAATGTTGATCGGTTCTGTAAACTTGGAATCAGATCGAGGTGGCCTATGAATTTCTTCATCCAAACAGATTGTGAACGAGAAACATCTCGGTCATTCTGGAAGCTAGCATTAGTGTAACACCTTACAGTGAGCTCTTCTTCACCTCCTCCAAACACTAAGAAAATATCCTTGGTCCTTTTCAGGTACCTAAGAATGTTCTTTACTACAGTCCAATGGGTAATGGCAGGATTTTGCTAAAACGACTAGTCATACTCAACGCATACGAGACGTCAGGTCTAGTGCATAACATATCATACATGATAGAACTAATTGTTGAAGCATATGAAGTTGCTTGCATGTGCCTAGTTTCAATGTCCGTTGCCGGAGATTGTGATTTGTTCAACACGGTTCCTTTAGCCATGGGGAGAGTTCCTTTCTTAGAGTTATCCATTGAGAAGCGTGCCATTACCTTGTCTATGTATGTACTTTGACTCTGCCCTAGAAGCCGCTTTGAGCTATCTCGGTAGATCTTGATTCCTAGAATATAAGCACATTCACCAAGATCTTTCATTTCGAAACAAGATCCCAACCAGTTCTTAACTTTCTTAAGCATAGCAATGTTGTTTTCAATGATCAGTATATCATCCATATACAGGATGAGGAATGATATAGTGCTCCCACTAGCCTTTATATAAACACAAGGCTCATCTTCATTTTTGATAAAACCAAATTCTTTGATTTTATCATCAAAATGAAGATTCCAGCTGCGAGATGCCTGCTTAAGTCCGAAATGGACTTAATCAGTTTGCACACCCTGCTAGGATATTTAAGATCGAAAAAACCTTCAGGCTGAACCATATAGACATCTTCAGAAAGGCGTCTATTAAGAAACACAGTTTTTACATACATTTGCCATATCTTATAGTCATAATACGTGGCTACGGCAAGTAATATCCTTATCGACTTAGTCATAGCAACGGGCGAGAAGCTTTCATCAAAGTCAATACCCTGAGTTTGAGTAAAACCTTTCGCGACTAGCCGTGCTTTATAAGTCTGTGCATTTCCATGCATGTCGATTTTCTTTTTGAAAAACCACTTGCTCCCTACTGCCCGACAATCAGGGGGTAGCTCAACCAAGTTCCAGAATGGATTGTCACGCATAGATTGCATCTAGGCGTGCATGGCATCTTGCTATTTCTCTTATTCCGGATCTATGATAGCAGATTTGTAATTAACAGGTTCGTCGCTTGACACGTCTACTAAAAGGACTTCGGGACCATCTAGATGCCATAGGTATTTAGAATTTGGTCCGTGAGTCCTATTACTTCTGCGAACACTTGTGTTTATATAAGATGTATCAGCAACATCAACTTTTTGATCAGACGTTCCAGCTTCCTCTGTGGTTGTTTGTGGTCCTTGAATTTCTTTAAGATCGACAATATTATTTCTAGTTCCTCGATCGAGATTTCCTTCTCGAGGAAGTGGCCCTTCCTTTTGATTGAAATCACATTTGTATCAGGATGAAAGAAATAATATCCGCTTTGGTTATAGTATTCGATGAAAACAACTTTTACGCCGCGAAGATATAGCTTGTCATCAGAATCATTGGTGATATATGCATCCCATCCCCATACTCTAAGGAAAGACAATTTGGGTTTACGCCCATGCCATATCTCATGTGGAGTTTTGCTTACCTTTTTAGTTGGAGCCAGATTGACAATGCGGGTGGTGGTCATATGGGCAAAGCTCCAAAAGGAGTGAGGCAAGTTTGTTCTACACGTCATCGATCAAACCATGTTTCGCAAGGTTTGATTTCTCTTCTCACTCACGACATTGTGTTGGGGTGTGCCAGGTGGAGTGAGCTATGAAACAATTCCACGCTCTTTTAGATAATTTATGAATTATGAGCTTAGATACTCTCCACCTCAATCTGATCGAAGCATTTTTATTGTTTTGCATAGTTGGTTCTCCACTTCATTTTGAAACTCTTTGAACTGTAAGCATATCGACCGTAATCGTCAATAAAAGAAACGAAGTGTCTTTCATGGTTTCTAGACATGGTTCTGAAAGGGCGCATACATCAGCATGTATAAGTCCTAGCAGATTCTTTACTCGTTCATTCCTATGAATGAAGTAGTATTTGGCGAGTTTGCCAGCTAAGCAGGATTCGCAATCATCAAAAGAGTCTGTTCCTGTGGATTCAAGAATCCCTTATGATTGTAGTCTCTTAACTCGTGCCTTGTTTATGTGGCCAAGTCAGTAGTGCCATATAAATGTATGATTGATGCCAGATTTGATATGTTTAGAAAGATTATATACATTATTGTTTATTTGAACATCAATCTCATAAATACCATTTCGAGGTTTAGCCTCAAAATAAAAGGCATCATTCAAGTAGGCAGAAATAGCAATACCATTAAAAGCGTACTTAAATCCTAGTTCAAAGAGTAAAGAAACTAAAATAATGTTTCTGGTCAAACCAGGTGCAACAAACAGTTATTTAAAATAACTACAAGGCCAGATGGACAAGTAAAACAATATGTGCCAGTTGTAAGAACTAGGAATCTCTTCCCGTCACCAACGATGAATTCCATGCTGCCTTGTTTCAGCTTCTTCAAGTTTTCAGGCTCCTGCAAGACATTACCGATGTGGCAACCACATCCAGTATCAAATACACATGTGTTGCTAGAAAAAGTGAAAAGTTCAATAACGTAAATGGAAACACCTTTAAAGGAGCTTTCATCATTGGTCGTCTGCCTTTTCAGCTCAGCAAAATTGTCGGGACAGTTACACTTCCACTGTCCCATTTTGTTGCACATGTAGGCTCTCCTCAGGAGGCGACGGTGGTACCTTTGCAACACCCTTGTTAATGTTGGTGGAAGACTTGGCATCAACAGTAACCATTTTCTTGCCTTTACCGTCATTATCCCGATCCTTGGGTGTAGGCTTCTTGACACCAGCAGATCGAACCATAAGAACTTGATTAGTCTTAGTGGAAATATTCATATCAGCCGTTTTGAGCATTCCATGAAGCTCCGTGATGTGTTGTAAAACACACTTATTTTTCGCACCTTTTATCTACGTTATTATATTATATTTTATGTATTTTAACTTGTTTTATATAGGTTTTACATAATCTTATTCATATTGTAGGTTATGGGTTACAAGGAAGAAAAACCGAGCTTCTTGAGCAGTTTACGGGCCTTTTACGCATAGGATTTCAAGAAACAACTCAAGGCCCGGTCCGATTACATGTTATAAGAGCCCATTACTTACACTAATTATAATATAAAAAAAGAAAAAAGAAAAACCCTAGCTGCCCAATTACTTTCTGCGATCGGACAGTAGGCAGGAAGCAAGAAAAAGTTTTTCAAGTGAGGGTTTTGAAGTGGTGACGGCTAGGGAAGGAAGAAGGACACAAGAACAAGCCTCGGGATCGTTTACCATCAGTTCTTCACAGCCAAGTGCAGCCCGAATCGTCCTCATATCCTTTCATTTATCTCATTTGTTCATTAACTTTCTTATTCTTGTTCAATTGATTAGTAGTTTTGCAATTGTTTGAGAGATTGACGTGTTTATGATTGTTATTTATTGTTGAATGAATTTTGAGATGATTGGTATGAGTTATATGATGTGTTTATTGAGTGTTCATGGCTGTCCAAATATGATTAGAGGCTAATCTTATCGGTTCTACCTAGGAATGATGATTATTGTTAGGTTTTGATGAGGTTATTGGATTGTTTGATTGATAGATGTTAATTGTTATTGTAAAGTTTGATTTAGACTTGAAATAGGTTGTGTTTAGTGTCTGGAAATTATATCAATTTATTGTTTAAACCCCTTGCGTTGGTTGATTAGTTTTGTGTTGATTGATCGGTGCATTATTTGATTCTAGACTTTGTGTTTAGGGTTTGTTTGCGGTAGGTACAACCGTAGGGTTTTGTTGCCTAACCGCTGTGCTTTAACCAAATAATCACGCAACAAAACCCTACGGTTGTACCTACCGCAAACAAACCCTAAACACAAAGTCTAGAATCAAACAAGCACCGATCAATCAATACGAAACTAATTAACCAACGCAAGGGGTTTAAGCAATGAATTAACCAAAATTTCCAGCCCTTAAACACAACCTATTTCATGTCTAAATAAAACGTTACAATAACAATTAATGTCTATTAATCAAACAATCCATAAAACTCATCAAACACTAGCAATAATCATCATTCCTAGGTAGAACCAATAAGTTTAGCCTCTAATCATATTTGGACAGCCATGAATACTCAATAAAAACATCTTATAATTCATCCCAATCATCTTAACAATCATTCAACAATCAATAGCAATCATAAACAAGTCAATCTCTAACACAATTGCAAAACAAATTAACAATTGATCAAGAAAATAAAGTTTGATGAACATGTTGTAAAAGAAAGGATATGGGGTTGATTCGGGCTGCTCTTGGCTGTAAAAACGGATGGTGAACGTTCCCGAGGCTTGTTCTTGTGTCCTTCTTCCTTCCCTAGCCGTCACCACTTCAAAACCCTCACTTGAAAAAAAACTTTTTCTTGATTCCTGCCTACTGTCCGATCGCAGAAAGTAATTGGGCAGCTAGGGTTTTTCTTTTTTTTTTTATATTATAATTTGTGTAAGTAATGGGCTCTTATAACATGTAATCGGGCGGGGCCTTGAGTTGTTTCTTGAAATCCTATGCATAAAAGGCCCGTAAAATGCACAAGAAGCTCGGTTTTTCTTCCTTGTAACCCATAACCTACAATATGAATAAGATTATGTAAAACCTATATAAAACAAGCTAAAATACATAAAATATAATATAATAACGTAGATAAAAGGTGTGAAAAATAAGTGTGTTTTACAACACATCACTCCCTCACTGCCTTCACCCAGCCATTCATGTTGAAATTCATTACGAACTGGTCGTAAGAGCTGGGAAGAGAGTTCAAGATGAAATCCGCTGCCATTTCATTTGATAGGGGATAATCAAGTTTCCTCAACTGTTCGATGGAACCTTTCATTTTGATGACATGCGCACTAACATATGATCCTTGTTCCATTCTGCAGCTGATAAGCTGCTTCATGGTGTCATAGAGTTCTTGACGGGCTTGATTCTAGAACATGCCCTTATGTTGCTCAAGCATCTCATAGGCACCAAAATCTTCCAAGCCTTTAGGAAGCTCGTAAGACATCGTGGCTATCATAATACAGGCGACTTCAGCAGAGTCGTCTATATGCTTGTCAAGAACCTCTTTGGCAGCAGCAGTATTGTTTTCAGACTCGGTTGGAACAGGTCCATCAAGAACATAGTACTTCTTTGCCATCTTGAGAACAAGTCCCAGATTGCGGCGCCTTTCAAGAAAATATGTGCCATTCAGTGGTGATCAGTCAAAAATTTATTTATTAAAACCCGGTTTAATAAATGTGACGAATAATAATTAATCTCATTAATTAATAAATGCGCAGCAGACTACGAGTAATCAGCACCGAAACTAAACTCGACAGGATCCGGTTACAAAACCATACGAGCAAGGTAATATTAAACAATATATTATTAACTACCGATGATATAATATATACCTTTGTTAATGAATAACCGGTTGAGACACCGAAGTTCAACAAACAAATTCTAGGTGACGAACTGAAAAAACGGGTGTGATAGATAGCGCGTGGCAGCAGCGATCGGCGCATGGCAGGCGCGAACATCGTCTGCACAGGCAGCGTGCGAAACTGATGCGATAGCAACAAATCAAAGCAGTGGCTGACTTTACTGCGGCGGTCACCGGGGGTCTTTTGGAAGCCAAAAAACCGATTGGAGATAGAGCCGACTGGTTCACCTTTTCTTGCGTGAGGTAGAGAGTACGAGAGAGAAACGGGGGCTGAAATCCTCATCATTCTCCACAAATCTTGTAGTTTTAGAATTAGAATGGCGGCTGCCTTTCTTGACCAAAAATCATTTTTAGGTTATTATATATCATGATTATAAATCATAATGCATAACTCTTGTAAAACGATAAGTAGGCTTTGAGCCCGCTCGATCTAACGCTCGTTTAAAGTCTAAACTAGTTTATTTAATCAATAAATAAAATTGATATATATATATATATTATTTATATTTAGTATAAATAAGAAAATCCGTCTCACGAGTTTGAATATAATTATACAAGATAAAAATATAAACACAGTTCGTTCTGTTATCGTTCGTCAATATCGGTTAAGCAAGTTAAGCGGATCTATTGTTCATTACCAAGGTGTAACTCTTACGGATCATAGATCGGTCGGCCGCGCTAATTTAATCAAACCGGTCCATATTTTCCAACATATAAATAGGGGAAAGTTAGCGAACAAATTAAATTAATGTGTTAATTATGATAATTAAGTAGAGTAATTATGTAATTACATCATATAATTACTCTATGATACAATTACAAAATTACTCTACTTGTATATATAATTACTCTACTTGATTCTCACAATTAGCATGCTAATTTCATTTGTATTTGATCCAAACCCTACACACACACACACACACACATATTTATAAGGGAGGGATATTTTGAGAACTTCGTTGAGTTTTAAGAACTTGAGAACTTCAAGCTTGACCACACATTTAATTAAATAGATTAGATTATGTGGTTGAGATTAAATGTGATTACAAAAATTAAGTAGGAAAGAGAATAAAGACGTACAGTGATTGTAGAACTTTAAACGTTCGTTGCACATATATAATACATCGGCTCGGTGCGTAAAAAATTTTGTAATTTTTCTACTTATTTGTAACCTATATATATTACGTATGTGTAAAAAGAATTCAATAAAAAATTGTTATGTTGAGTTGTTCCGAGTTCTTAAAACTCAAAGTGGTTTTCATTTGAAATCTTCCCCTTATATATATATATATATGTATATATATATGTATATATATATATATATATGTATATATATATGTATATGTATATGTATATATATATATGTATATGTATATGTATATATATGTATATGTATATGTATATATATATGTATATATATATATATATGTATATATATATATATATAGGGGATGGTTCAGGAGAGAAATGAGATTACCACAAGAAATGAATATGGGCCACTAGTTTTATTTTAGCTTTTAAATGCTTAAAGATAAATGAGGAAAGTATTAATGGATGCTCTCTCTTCAATTAATATAACTAATAAATATAATAGTTATCTATTCAATTAATATAACTAATCAAATTATTATAATTGGAAAATATTAAGAATTCATTTATTTTTATAACTTATTTTTTCTCTCTTGAATTTTTATTCTACACAAGTACAAATTATTCATACATTAAAATTTCTCTCTATCAAAAACCAATATCTTCCAACTCAATATATTAATATCCATCAACACGTAGTTACATTGTGATAAATAGTACAAAAAACTATCGTACGCGTGTTTGCATTAAATATCAACAAAAAAGTACACAACCTACATAAAAACATATAACCTACACTTGTTCTAAGAATAAGAAAAAACATATAACTTACACACAAAAAACATATAACCAACACAAAAAATTCAGCATCAATAAACTACACCAGCACACGAAAACGTATAACCTACACACGAAAAACATATAACCTACACTCGAAAATTTTATCCAACACAAATACAGTTTATTCATGCATTAAATTTTTTTTTCTATCCAAAACTAGTTTCTTTCAACACAATATATCAATATCCATCAACACGTAGGTATATTGTGATGAATAATACAAAAAACTATTTTATATATGTTAGCATTAAATGTCAATAAAAAATATACAAACTACACAAAAACATATAACATACACTTGTTTTAAGAATAAGAAAACATATAATCTACACACGAAAAACATATAAACTACACAAGTATAGGATATTTGCATCTTTGTATAGTTTATATAATTGTTGATGTCGAATTATATATATAAGTTGTACACTTTTTTGTATGTTGTATATTTTTTATCGCTCAAAACAAGTGTAGGTTGTATATTTATTGTTTATATTTAATGGACACATTTGTATGATATTTTTTTATTATTATTTATCACAATAATTTTCTAAGTATATCAATTGAAAAAAAATATATTATGTTTTGATATTTATATGTTAAAAATTACATGTTGATATATACTAATAAATTGAGTGGAAATAAATTGTTTTTTAATAAAAGAAATAGTATATATGAATAAATTATATTTTTGTTGGATAAATTAAGAGGGGGTAAATAAATTATATATGAAACTAAATTAGTGTTTTTATTTTTTTTAATTATTATAGTTAAATTAGTTAGGCTTATTAATTAGAGAGGTTCTTGTTGGGACCAGGATCTTTGATCCTCGAAGATCAAGTATCATTGGCAACTGTTATCAGGACTAAGGATCCTTAGTGGTTCAAGGATCCTCAACAGTCAATTTCAGTTAAATTCTAATCTATTTTTTGCAGATAAAACACGTGCTTACTGGAAATTCCTATTCTTGCAAATAAGATATTTACATGGTCTTCCCTTTTCGTCCACGCTCCAAAACGGTCAAGCTGAAGGAGTAAACGAACGTGGCCGGATTAGTAGGAATTTAGTTAGTAGCCGTTGTAAATTTGTGTATTTAATTATCGAACTGTAGCTTATCACGGCACGAGTTACACACAACTCTCAAGCACTTAGAACACCTAGCATAAACACTTGTATTCACGATCAAGTATTGTTCCAATATTTGTAATCTTTTCGAGTTCAATATAATTGGTAGTAATAGTTTTCACTACCTGAAGTTTTTATGGTGGCAAGATAAGGGTTTTTCCTCGTATAAATCTTCGTATTCATGGTCTAAAATTGTTACTTTAAATACATAAATTCATACTAGCACCAATCCTCACATACAAATTTGGTCATTGATCTTAGCCTGATTTTTAACCAAAACAGTTTGGCGCCCACCGTGGGCATTAGGAGCTTTAATCACAAAAAATTCTTACCTTTATTCAATCCCTACAATCACTCATTCAATGGCCTCTCAAGGAAAAGCTATTCCCACAACCGTTTCTTTAAGTGTCCTGGCTCAAGTGACTTTACCACCGCTACCTTGCACTACGAAGCCACAAAAACCTATAACAGTCTCTCAAAAGAAGGAGACTGCTGTTTTCCCCGGATCAAAATCCAGTACTGTCTCCCAATCGGTAACGGCTAACAATGATGTTTCTGTTTTGTGTTCACAGATGAAGAGTTATATGGAGCAGCAAAACAAGACCAACCAGAGGATCCTCTACGAGATCGAGGAAATCAGGAGGACCAAGAAGGCCGCTGAAAACATAAGCCCCATTATGCCGAGGATGCTTGATTTCAGCACTCCGGATTTCCTGGATCAAAGGTGCCCAGCATCCACTTATCGACAACAAGGATCCTCGGACCTTTCCTAGAAAGATTCCCTGACCAATACTCACAGGGATTCTCTATCCTTTAACAAAGATCATTAGGTCAACCCTTAAGATCCTTCAATCACCATTTGCAAGGATCCTCAGCATTCCAATCTGGACCCTTAGGATTCCGTCAAGGATCCTCCACCCAACAACTTCAAGGATCCTCAGTCTTTCAACCAGGATCCTTGGGTTTCCAAACAGAATCCATCATCCATCATCATCCAGAATCCTACTATTCTTTTGGAAAAGAACCTCTGAAGGAACCCAGGTCCAGGCCATTGGAGGTCCATGAAGTCTACTTCATACCCATGCAAACCGCTGCTCCTGCTGGACCAACTGTTGAGGTTGAAACAGTGTACCCCGGACGCAGCTATGGAGCTAGATCTTTCGATCACACAAGAGGTAATATTTATGATAATCTATCTTCTGGCACTAATCATGGTGATATGCAGGATACTGGGATCACCCAAACCATAGCCCATGAGCTACAAAAGTTCAAGGATATGATATCGAGTGTGCCTGGAGTCATCAAACCTATTCCCGAACTACCAGCAAGAAGCCATAACATATCCAGGTTTGCTCCACCAATTTGCAATGCCGAGATACCAAAGCGCTTTACTGCCCCTAGTATGAAGTTATATGATGGGTCCACGGATCCTGAGGAACATGTAGCCTTATATCGCGAAAGAATGGAAATCAACCCGATTCCAAATAAGTTAAAGGAAGCTTACTTGTGTAAGGGCTTTGGCTCAACGCTCACTGGATCCGCCCTTAAATGGCTGCTAAGTCTTCCTCCTTACTCTATTACTTCCTTTTCTCATTTGATCAGTCTGTTTAATAGTCAATTTTCATGCAGTAGATCCTTTGAAAAATTAACTAGTGATTTATATAGAGTTGTCCAACCTCGTGGGGAACCTCTTAGGCAGTTCCTTACAAGGTTTGGAAGATAGGCCTTTGACATTCCAAATTTGGATGTCCCGACAGCTGTTGAGGCATTCAAAATGGGGTTGCAAAAGGACTCTCCATTTTATCAAGATCTTGTGATGACCCTTTGAAGGAATTTAGATGAAGTCCGAAACAGAGCTTTAAGATTCATCAGGTTGGAGGAGGATCAAAGAATACAAGACCAACTGAGCACTCCGGTGAAAAATGAATCTCAAGACAAGAAGCAAGGATCCTACTTCAAAAACAACAACTCTAAACCATACAACAAACCGAATGGCCAGAAAATCAATGCTGTAGAAGAGGAGGAGGACGATGAAGATTGTCCAAGAATATCCGATTATTGCTTCTCCGTAAATATGGGAGGAGTGATGCTTGCCATTAGGTACTTGGGCGACAAAGCAAGATGGCCAAGGAAAAATGAGAAGGCACCACCCCCCAAAGACAAATCAAAATGGTGTGCCTTTCACGAAGACTTCGTCCATATGACAGAGGATTGCATAGCCTTGAGGAAGGAGATAAGCTACCTCCTCAGCAAGGGTTACCTTAAGGAACTGTTAGGAAGAAAAAAGTCCAGGACCCAGGATCCTGAACTAGTTCCGGAAAAGGCTACTCCACCTCCCACAAACGCTCAAGTTATCAACAAGTTCTTTGGAGGATATGATATATACAGAACCTCTTATGCAGCGGCAAAAAAATACGCCAAAGAATGCAAATTAGAGAACGGTGAAAGGTTGATCAGGACTACCACGACAGCCGAACAAAGATTTATCTCCTTCGATGAAGGCGATCGAGTCAACGTTCAGGATCCTCACCACGAAGGTTTAGTCATTACTTTATTTATTCCTAACCATTATGTACGCAGGATACTCATTGATGGAGGAAGTTCAGTTAATATCATCCAACTAGAAGTACTTAGAAGGATGAATATCTCATATTCGGAAATTGTCCCACGATCTTTGGTTCTTGTAGGATTCAGTGGAGAAACGAAGACCACATTGAGGGACATCAAATTACCCATATATATAGAGGGAGTAAATTTTTTTCAAAAATTTTGTGTTATAGATTCCTTGTCTTGTTGCAATGTTATTCTTAGCAGGCCATGGATACACGAAATGAAGGTGGTTCCCTCTACCTATCACCAGTGTGTAAAACTCCCTACCCCATGGGGGATAGCAAAGATCGAGAGCGACTAGCAAGACGCTAAACACTACTACACTTCTTCAATGAAGCCTACAAAAAGGCTGAGAGAAGCATAGCAATTACAGAAAGCGAAAAGAAATGTCATGGAGACTAGGGAACAAGACTCTAAGGAAGTAGTCTTGCATCCAGAGGATCCTCACGGCAAAGTCCTATTAGGTGTTGAAATACAAGAATCCATTGAGAAGGATCTAGTATCCTTCTTACAACGAAGAAAGTCGACCTTCGCGTGGAAGCACGACGATATGACAGGTATTTCTAAAGATGTAATAACCCATAAACTTGGAATTGATCCTTCTTTCAGGCCTATTCACCAAAAGAGAAGGAAATTCACTCCTAAAAGAAACGCGATCATCCAAGAAGAGGTACATAAACTACTGAAGGCAGGTATGATTAGGGAAGTAAAATATCCAAAATGGTTAGCCAATGTGGTTGTAGTTCAAAAGAAAAACGGAAAGTGGAGGGTATGTGTCGATTTTACTGATTTAAGCAAGGCATGTCCCAAGGATCCTTTCCCTCTTCCCAACATTGACTCCATGGTGGATGCTACTGTAGGGCACGAAATGTTGACCTTTATGGATGCTTCGTCAATATTTCAACAAATCCAGATGGAACCATCTGATCAAGAGGATACATCATTTATAACCCCTACGGGCATATACTGTTATATTGCTATGCCGTTTGGTCTTAGGAATGCAGGTGCTACATATCAAATACTAGTCAACATGATGTTAAAGGAACAGTTGGGAGACACCATGGAAGTCTACATCGACGACATGGTGGTAAAGTCAAAGAAGGCGGAGAACCACCTTAAGGATTTAGAAGTAGCTTTTGACATCCTTGACAAATACAACATGAAGCTAAATCCTGCTAAATGTGTATTTGGTGTCAAAGCCGGAAAATTCCTGGGGTATTTGGTAACCAAAAGGGGGATAGAGGCGAGTCCAGAGCAAATCCAAGCCATCTTAAACCTCAAATCTCCAGCAAACGTCAAAGAAGTACAAAGATTAACAGGAAGGGTGGCAGCACTTAACAGGTTCATATCGATATCATCAAAAAGATGTAAAGATTTTTATAACATCCTGAGGAAAAACAAGAAATTCGAGTGGATGGAGAAACATGAAGTCGCTCTCACCGCTTTAAAGGAATACTTATCCTCAGCCCCCGCTTTGATGAAGCATGTGAATGGAGAACCGTTGGTCCTTTATCTAGTCGTTTCCTTAACCGCCTTAAGTGCAGTCCTGGTAAAGGATCACAAAGGTAACCAACATCGTGTTTATTATGTGAGTAAAAGTCTCCTCGATGCCGAGTCCTGGTACTCTCATTTGGAAAAACTTATTCTTGCTCTAATCATGGCTTCAACTAAGTTAAGACATTATTTTGAAACTCAAACTATTGTTGTAAAAACTAATTATCCCATAAAAATGTCCTTAGAAAACCGGAAATGTCGGGTTGAATGGCCAAATGGGCTGTAAAACTAAGTGCATATGATATTCAATATATGCCTGGAAACGCAATTAAGTCACAGGCACTAGAGGACTTTGTGGCTGATTTCAGTAGCGATTTCGAAGAACAAGCCAATCTTGAAGTTCAACAGCTTGAATAAACCAAGGATCCTTAGACACTCTTCACTGATGGAGCTCAAATGTCAAAGGAACAGGATTGGGAATACTACTGAAATCGCCACAGGGGGACATACTACCCCATTCGATAGCTTGTGTATTCCAAGCGACTAACAACGAGGCAGAATATGAGGCACTCATCGCAGGTATACAACTAGCCAAAGGTATGAGAGTCAGGTATCTTCAAATTTTTGTAGATTCATTATTAGTTGCTAATTACTTCAATGGCTTATACGCAGTCAAATGTGAGAAACTAACTAAATATTTAGATATAGTAAAGGATCTTGCAGGATCCTTCGATTATTTTACAATTACGAGTACCAAGAGAAGAAAATGCTGGGGCCGATGCCTTAGCAAACCTAGCTTCAGCTTTGAAGCTCCCAGAGAATATAAAAATTCCTATCATCCACGTCCTATCCCTTGTAATTGAGGAATACCAAACAATGGAGGTAGATGGGGATCTACATATGGATCCTAAGGATCATTCATCCTGGATCATCCCGATAATGAAGTATATCCAAGATGGAGAAATCCCAAAACAAGAGAACCCCAAGGCTTTTAAAGCCAAGGTATCCCAATATACTATTATACATAATATGCCATATAAGAAATTCCTTGCAGGTCCATATTTAAGGTGCATTGAAGGATCTGAGATCCAAGAAGTGCTATAGGATTTCCATGAAGGAGATTGTGCCAACCATACAAGGGGGCAGCATTATTCTCCAAGATTCTAAGAACCGGATACTTCTGGCCTACTATGAAAAAGGATGCTATGGAATACTCCAGGAAGTGTGATGCTTGTCAGAGGCATGGCAACATTCTACATCAACCAGCAGAACCCTTATATCCTATCGTCTCTTCGTGGTCATTCATGAAATGGGGAATGGATATAGTGGGTAAGCTCCCTACAGCTCCAGGTGGAAGAGTCTTCATGCTAGCAATGACAGACTACTTCTCTAAATGGATCGAAGCTGAGGCTTTCCCTCAAGTTAGGGAAAAGGAAGTCATATCCTTTATAAAACGTAACATTATTACTAGACTAGGAATCCCTTCTGAAATTATTTGTGATAATGGCTCCCAATTTATTGGGAAAATAACTACTAACTTTTGTGAAAACTGGGCAATCAAAATGATCACTTCAACACCAGTCCATCCACAAGCAAATGGCCAAGCAGAACCAAGCAACAAAGTCATCATCAACAACCTGAAGAAGAAGCTTGGAGCAAAGAAAGGCAAATGGGCTGAGGAACTACCCTATGTGCTTTAGGCAGATAGGACAACTCCGAAGAATGCCACAGGACAAACGCCGTTCTCATTAGTCTTCGGAGCTGAGGCAGTGATCCCCACATAAATGGTGTATCCAACAGCCAGAACAAGCATCTGTGATCCTCAGACAAACAACGAGAATCTGATCCAAGATCTAGATACTGTGGAAGAGCTTAGAGATCAAGCAAGATTTAGAATGGTCGCCTATCGACAAAAGACGGCTAGTGCATACAATAAGAATATCAGAATTAGAAGATTTGAAGTTGGAGATTTATTTCTTCGAAAGGCGTTCCAAAATACATGTAATATCCGCATTTCTGTGAATAAATAATGGAAAGTTTTATTATTATCGGCATGTCATTAGTTTAATTGTGTGCGTGTTTATATTTGGATAAGGATTGGGTTGGTATGGAAGTGGATGGTGGGGTCCATAGCCTCCTATATAAAGCCATCTCCCATTCCTTTAACCATTTCTTTCCACCATAACACACACTTTCCCTCTAACACCCGAAACCAATCCCGAGCTAAAAGAAGAAAGAACCTCGTGTGTGAACACATCAACATTAGGAATCACGTCCAGCTTCTCGAGTTGTTTCAGATCTGAACTGAACCCGAGAACCGAAGGTGGGTTTTGGTTAAAAAGGTTAAGTTTTAGGTTGGTTTCGACATGCAAACTGATAGAATGGTAGATCAGGCTGTAAAATGTTAGAAAAACATAAACTTGGAAGCTATAACCTCTTGGGTGCGTTTTAAGCTAAAAAGTTGACGGTTGGACTATGAGAAACACGGGTATACAAAGTTGGTACAACCAGAAACCCAAAAAAAGGTCTAAGACGGATTCTAAGGAAGAGTCTCGGGTAAAATGGCTCTAAATTAACAAAATAAGGTAAATCGGGTCTATTTTGCACGAAAAGGGTTTCGCATCGCATGCCATGCGAAATCTAAGTATTTTTCATCGCATGCCATGCGAAGCGAAATGGCCATGCGAAGCTAAATTCGCATGCGAAATTCCATGCGAAATTCTCATGCGAAATTCCAAGCGATATTCCATGCGACACTTTTACCCTGGCAGACCCTGCTACCAGGGGCGCTGCCCCCGAACCCCCGTAGCTGAGGGTTTCATTAACTTAGATGTAAGAAGTAGTAGTAATGGACAATTAACACGCGTAATGTGTTGTACAGTTAGCCGTGCACAGTTAAGGAAGGGCGTTACCATTAACGGCAAGAGAAACCAACTTCAGGTGAGTTCTAGCCCCTTTTATGCGTTAGTTTTTCGGGGCTGTGTGCATACTCCTATGTGATAGATAATACACTTACTTGAATGGTAAGTTTATGATGCGTGTATGACCATGTATTGAATGTTATTATTATATGATGATTATATGAATGATTGATGAGACAGGTATGGTTGAATGGGTAAAGGGTGCATACTCTAATAATATATGCGAAGAGTACGGGGTTGCATACCCTAATAATATATGCGAAGAGTATGGGGTTGCATACCCTACTAATATATGCGATGAGTACTGGGTTGCATACCCTAATAATATATGCAAAGAGTAAAGGGTTACAGACCCTAATAATATCTGCGAAGGTCATAGGGCGAAAGGCTCTTTAAAACGTAGAACGGTTATGTATGTATAAAAATAATGAAGGTAAGTAAAGATATGAATGTGTGGAAGTATGAAAGTAAGAACAAACGTAATATGTGTCTTCGGATATATATATAAACATGTGTAAGAATATGAACATAATGTATGTTACCTGCTTAACTAGAATTCACTCAGCATAGCTGACTTTTAGTATGCACGCAGGTAAATAGGTTAAAGGAGCTGGCTTGAGGATGGCACATGGTAGGGACTGGAATACTGGCATCTCGGGGAAGAAATGTTATGAAATATGATGTTATGTTAAAACAATTCAGCTTTTGTTAAGACATGATTTTGTTGTTTTGTAATTTGATGGTTGATGTTTTAGTATTCCGCGAATGTTTTTAATTAACTCTGATTTTAGAACTGTATTTATGAGTAAATCCAACGCCAAAGTAGGGTTACTGGGAACGGGGCCTTACAAGTTGGTATCAGAGCTTAAGTTTGAGAGAATAAGCATCCTTCATGCTTAAACTCGAACAAAGAATGGGACTTAAGGAAGAAAAGAAAGAAGATGCCAGTCCAAGAATGCCATATGTCTCCCAAGAAAGCTTAGAAAGTAATCATCTTGTGCAAGTTGATCATGATCTTGTGTATAGTAAGAAATGAGTAAGAAAGCTAACTTAATAGCTAGATATAGAATTGCTTGTTTGTGCGTCAAGATGTGAAACGTGTGATCAACCAACTATTATATGTAGAAACTAGCACAAGTGGACTTACAAAGGGAAGTGTATAGGACACGGAAAGTACTGTGATCAGCTAATCACAACGGGCCACTGTTATTACCTGTTAGCCTTACTATCCCTGTACTAAACAATTCCTGAAGTGACGACGTTTGTGTTTTCTTATAGAATACGAATGGTTGGTGCTAAGAAGACTGTTGGGCAAGGGAGTCGCACGAGTCATCGTGGTAGACCACGTGTTACCCAAGTAGCCCCCGAGCAACTGATTATCGAGTTTGATGAAGAGAGAAGTGTGACTGTGCGAGATGAATGGAATCAGCTCGAACCAGCGATTCAAGCTGCTATCACTCAGGCATAGTTGCTATGATGCAAAATCACCAACAAGAAAAATCAACCGCAAGCTGTGCAATAACTATTGAGAAGACAGGGGAGGGTAGTAAGAAGGGCGAAGAAACTGAGAAAGAGGAATCAAGTGAAGATGGGTCTGTGAAGGTTAGTGATGATAAGAAAGGCCGAGGTGGGTGCAGCTGCAGGTTGTTTAAGGGATGTGACCCGCCAAAACTGTCTAGTACCGGGGATGCAATCGCTACTCTCCAATGGATAACCGTAATGGACAAGGTTATCCGAATTAGTGAGTGCCGTCCCAACCAAGATGTGGGTTTCGCTACCCAATCATTTGCTGATGAAGCTATGTTTTGGTGGGAAACTGTCGAACAGAAAAAGACTGCTGTTGAAATCAAGGCCATGAGGTGGGAGGACCTGAAGGAAATGGTTATGAAGAAGTTCTGTGCAGATGCTGAAGTTGAGAGGGCGGAGATGAAGTTCCTGAATTTGAGAGCAGGGAAGATGACACTCCGAGAGTACGCTACTGAGTTTAACCATATATCAAGACTCGTGCCTGAAATGGTGAACATTGAGGCTAAGAGGATCAAGTGCTACTTGAGGGGACTACCACAAAATTTCCGCACCTTTTTTTGGGCTAGTAAACCTGCTACTTTTGATTCTGCTGTTGAACTCGCAGAAATGGTTTACGATGACCTGGCTGTGGATGATATGGTGGTGACGGAAGAGAAGAAAGAGAATAAAGGGGTTGCTCCTGCTAAGCGATCGGGTAATCAGTTGTGGAATCCAAAGGTAAAGAAGCAGAAGGTGTGGGAGAATAAGCCATGCAAAACATGTGGGAAGGCTCATGGAGGGGAGTGTAAGTTTGGGTCGAATGCGTGCTACAAGTAAAGTAAGGTGGGGCATTACGCCAATGAATGCAATGCAAAGCCAGCATGCTTCCGGTGTGGTAAGATAGGCCACATGGCAAGAGAATGTACTGAAGCTGGGGGAAGCGGTAAGAAGGATGTTGAGCAGTCTAGGCCAAAGACCAGAGCCTACATGTTGACACAAGAGCAAGCCAAACAAATCCCAGGATGTTGTGACAGGTGCATTTCTAATAAATGGTATTTTCGCTTCCGTATTGTTTGACTCAGGTGCGACTAGGAGTTTTGTAGCTACCTCATTTTGTAAGAAAGATAGAATGAAATGTTGTCGTGTGCCTGAAACTTTTATGATAGAGACCGCTAGTGAGACCTCGTTTAAAATTATGAGAATAGTTAAAAGTTGTAAGATAGAGTTGAAAGGACACGAATTCCCTGTTACCCTATACGTGATGACATTGGGAGGATTCGATGTAGTATTGGGGATGGATTGGCTGTCTGAATTTGAGGCTCAGATAGTGTGTAAGAGTAGATTGGTAAGACTAAAGTCTTCAGATGGTGGTACAGTAATGGTTTATGGTGATAAAGAAAATTCAGGGCTTAACGTCACTTCTATGATCAAAGACGAAGGTTTGTTAAGGCGAGGATGCAGTGCCTACCTGGTGTATGTTGTCAAAGCTACGGCCGAGACGAAAGAAGTGAAGGACGTTTCGATAGTATGTGACTACCCAGAAGTGTTCCCTGAGGACCTTCCGGGATTGCCACCGGAGCGAGAAGTAGAATTCCAGATAGAATTGATACTAGAAGCACAGCCCGTCACAAAAGCACCTTACCCTTTGGCGCCGTATGAGATGAAGAAATTGATGTCCCAACTTCAAGAACTCCTCGACAAAGGTTTCATAAGGCCGAGTGTTTCCCCGTGGGGTGCACCGGTGTTATTTGTTAAGAAGAAAGATGGAAGAATGAGAATGTGTATTGACTACAGGGAGTTGAATAAGCTTACGATAAAGAATAGATATCCGTTGCCACGGATTGATGATTTGTTCGATCAGCTACAAGGTGTAAGCTGGTTCTCGCGAATAGATCTCAGACCAGGTTATCATCAGCTATGGGTGAAAGAGGCAGACATCCCTAAGACAGCGTTTCGGACGCGGTACAGACACTACGAGTTTCTTGTGATGTCGTTTGGTCTAACCAATGCTCCCGCGGCATTTATGGACATGATGAACAGGGTATGTCGGCCGATGTTAGATAAGACGGTTATCGTTTTCATTGACGATATATTAATTTATTCAAAGACCGAGTCTGACCATGCTGAGCACCTGAGGAAAGTATTAGAAGTTTTGAAGAAGGAGAAATTGTATGCAAAGTTTTTGAAGTGTGCATTTTGGCTGCGAGAGGTACAGTTTTTAGGTCACACAATCAATCCTGAGGGGATTACTGTGGACCCAGTCAAAATTTAAGCAATAAAGAATTGGACGACTCCGCGAAACCCGACTAATATACGCAGTTTCCTAGGGTTAGCTGGCTATTATAGGAAATTCATTCCGGGCTTCTCCAAGATAGCCGCATCGTTGACCGGCATGACCCGGAAGACTGTAGTATTCAGTTGGGGAATCAAGAAGAAGCGTTCGAAGAATTGAAGAGAAGACTCACTCTGGCACCAATCCTTGTTCTGCCCGATGGTGAAGAAGAATTGGTAGTCTGTACCGATGCTTCATATCAAGGGTTAGGTTGCGTGTTGATGCAATGGGGGAAGGTCATAGCCTATGCGTCTAGACAGTAGAAATTTCACGAAAGCACATACCCGACGCATGACATGGAGTTAGCAGCTGTGGTGCATGCTCTCAAGAGTTGGAGGCACTACTTGTATGGTACCAAGTGTACTATATATACAAATCACAAGAGTCTGAAATACTTCTTCGAGCAGAAAGAGCTAAACATGAGGCAGAGAAAGTGGTTAGAACTGATAAAGGACTATGACTGTGATATCAAGTATTACCCGGGGAAGGCTAATGTGGTTGCCGACGCCTTGAGCCGGACGAACGCAGAAGTCATCGCGACAATAAAGTCTTATAAGCTGGTAATCAACACAGATTTCTTTGAAGAGATCAGCAAGGTCCAGTCAGAAGTGTTGGTTGATGAAGGGTTGATGAAGAAAGAAAGGATTTTTGGGCAGTAGAACGAGTTGATAGACAATACTCATGGCGTAAAGACCAGGTTTGACAGGATATGGATTCCACATCATGGGAATCTTAGGGATCGAGTCCTAGACGAAGCCCATAAGTCTCGATACTCGATCCATCCAAGGTCTACCAAGATGTACCAAGACTTGAAGAAAGACTACTGGTGGCCGGGTATGAAGAACGAAGTAGTAGATTATGTCGATAAGTGCTTGACTTGTTTGCAGGTCAAGGCAGAGCAACAGGAACCGTATAGGATGATACAGCCTTTGGAGATACCCGAATGGAAATGGGAATACATCACCATGGATTTCATAACTAAGCTACCGCATATAGCTAAGAACCATGATACCATATGGGTGATTGTGGATCGTTTGACTAAGAGTGCTCACTTTCTACATATACGAGAGGCTGTCTCGTCAGAAGCATTAGCAAATATGTTCGTTAAGGAAGTTGTGGCGAAGCATGGAATGCCGTTGTCGATTGTGTCCGATAGAGATACCCGCTTTACTTCAAGATTTTGGAAAAAGTTCCATGAAGCTATGGGAACAAGACTGAATATCAGCACGGCGTATCATCCTCAAACCGATGGGCAGCCTGAAAGGACTATCCAAACCCTTGAGGATATGCTACGTGCTTATGTGTTAGACTTTGGAGGAAGTTAGGACAATCATCTGCACTTGGTAGAATTCTCGTACAACAACAGCTACCATTCGAGTATTGGTATGCCTTCTTTCGAAATGTTGTATGGAAGACATTGCAAAACTCCCGTATGTTGGGGGGAAATTGGTCAGAAAGAAATTGGAAGTTTAGAAGTGGTGAAAGAAACCTCTTCGAGATTTGATCAGACTAAGTCCAAAATGAAAGCCGCTCAAGACCGACAGAAGTCATATGCCGATAAGCGGAGACGACCGATTGAGTTTAATGTTGGAGACCAGGTGATGCTTAAAGTCTCGCTTTAGAAGGGAATCATACGTTTTAGAAAGAGGGGAAAGTTGAGTCCGAGGTACATTGGACCGTTCAGAATCTTAGCCCGAGTGGGCGAAGTGGCTTACATGCTAGATCTACCTGAAGAGCTAGAAGGAATTCACTCTACCTTCATGTATCTCACTTGAGAAAATGTCTAGCTGACGAAACGTCCCATGTGCCACTACTGGACATCGAGGTGGACGAACAGTTGAACTATGTCGAGCAGCCAATTGAGATAATGGACCACAAGGAAAAGCAGCTTCGTCATAAGGTTATTCCCTTAGTGAAATTGACATGGAAGCACCGTAAGGGATCGGATGCCACTTGGGAAGTTGAAGAAGAGATACACAAGTTTTACCCGTACTTGTTTAGTTGTAATAGTTAGGTTTAGGGGACGAAACCTCTTTTAAGGAGGGTAGACTTATAACATCCGCATTTCTGTGAATAAATAACGGAAAGTTTTATTATTATTGGCGTGTTGTTAGTTTAATTGTGTGCGTGTTTGCATTTGGATAAGAATTGGGTTGGTATGGAAGTGGATGGTGGGGCCCATAGCCTCCTATATAAAGCCATCTCCCATTCCTTTCACTATTTCTTTCCACCATAACAGACACTAAAACACACACTTTCCCTCTAACACCCGAAACCAATCCCGAGTTAAAAGAAGAAAGAACCTCGTGTGTGAACGCCATCAAACATCAACAATCACATCCAGGTCCTCGAGTTGTTTCATATCTGAACCGAACCCGAGAACCGAAGGTGGGTTTTGGTTAAAAAGGTTAAGTTTTAGGTCGGTTTCGACATGCAAACTGATAGAATGGTAGATCGGGCTGTAAAATGTAAGAAAAACATAAACTTGGAAGTTACAACCTCTTGGGTGCGTTTTAAGCTAAAAAGGTGACGGTTAGACTGTGAGAAACACATGTATACAAAGTTGGTACAACCCGAAACCCATAAAAAGTTCTAAGACGGATTCTAAGGAAGGGTCTCGGGTAAAATGGCTCTAAATTAACAAAATAAGGTAAATCGGGTCTATTTCGCACGAAAAGGGTTTCGCATCGCATGCCATGAGAAATCTAAGTATTTCGCATCGCATGCCATGCGAAGCGAAATAGCCATGCGAAGTGAAATTCTCATGCGAAATTCCATGCGAAATTCCATGCGAAATTCTAATGCGAAATTCCATGCGAAATTCTAATGCGAAATTCCATGCGAAATTCAATGCGAAATTCCAAGCGACACTTTTACCCTGCTAGGGGCTGCCGCCCCTAGACCCCGCTACCAGGGGCACTACCACCAGACCCCCGTCAGCTAATGGTTTCATTAACTTAGATGTAAGAAGTAGTAGTAATGGACAATTAACACAAGTAATGTGTTGTACAGTTCGCCGTGCACAGTTAAGGAAGGGCATTACCATTAACGGCAAGAGAAGCTGACTTCAGGTGAGTTCTAGCCCCTTTTATGCGTTATGTTTTCGGGGTTGTGTGCATACTCGTATGTGATAGATAATACACTTACTTGAATGGTAAGTTTATGATACGTGTATGACCATGTATTGAATGTTATTATTATATGATGATTATATGAATGGTTGATGAGACAGGTATGGTTGAATGGGTAAAGGGTGCATACTCTAATAATATATGCGAAGAGTACGGGGTTGCATACCCTAATAATATATGCGAAGAGTACGGGGTTGCATACCCTAATAATATATGCGAAGAGTAATGGGTTGCAGACCCTAATAGTATCTGCGAAGGTCATAGTGCGAAAGGCTTTTTAAAACGTAGAACGGTTATATATGTATAAAAATAACGAAGGTAAGTAAAGATATGAATGTATGGAAGTATGAAAGTAAGAATGAACGTAATATGTGTCTTTGGATATATATATATATATATATATATATATATATATATATATATATATATATATACATGTGTAAGAATATGAACGTAATGTATGTAACCTGCTTAACTAGAACTCAGTCAGCGTAGCTGACTTTTAGTGTGCATGCAGGTAAATAGGTTAAAGGAGCTGGCTTGAGGATGGCACATGGTAGGGACTGGAAGACTGGCATATCAGGGAAGAAATGTTATGAAATATGATGTTATGTTAAAACAATTCAGCTTTTGTTAAGACAAGATTTTGTTGTTTTGTAATTTGATGGTTGATGTTTTAGTATTCCGCGAAAGTTTTTAATTAACTCTGATTTTAGAACTGTGTTTATGAGTAAATCCAACGCCAAAGTAGGGTTACCGGGAACGGGGCCTTACAATACAACTAATCCTGCTGACGAGAAGTTAGCACCCATATGGGAAGGTCCTTATTTAATTGAAGCTGAAGCAGGAAAGGGGGCATATCGTTTGATGAATATGGAAGGTGACATGCTTCCGCGGGCTTGGAATGCGATTCATCTAAAAAAGTATTTTTGTTGATAAGGATCCTAGATCCTAATCGATTACTTCAATCCATTATTTGGTAAAATTTTACTTTTTGTTTATATATATTATGTTAGATTCTTGTTTTGTCAAATATATAAAGTTGCATAAATGTCAAGCAATAGGGCCCTCAAGTGCAAAAAACGGGTTGGCCAACTCTCTCCTAAGTTTAATCGGCCTTGTCGCCAGGTTTATAAGGTTTTCACCTTATCTCCCGAATTAGGGTTTCTACACCCTCGCCTGAAGGGTACGATTATCCGGGTATGGTTGGAGGCTGTGGGACCAGTGCACATGTGGCTGACAATTTCATGGGTAAAAATTATATCTTGTATCCTACGAATTAAATGGTAGACGTACCATATATACAAGTTAAGGTCATGGGTTAGGCTCGTCACCGCGTACAATTGGGCCAACGCCAAGGATCGGCTCGTCGCTCGTATTTATTGGGCTTGTCCCCACGTTTAATTGGGCTTGTCCCCACGTTTAATTGGGGCTTCTCCCCACGTTTTATTGGGCTTGTCCCCACGATTTGTTGGGCTTGTCCCCAAGATAATTAGGTTTAAATCCAACTTTGCTAACTTTTATGTTCTCTTTTGATGATTTATTTTAACAGGTAAATATCATGAAGAGAAAAGTTCTAAGGATTGAGAATCCTCTATCCTAGTGACAAATTATAAAGCTAAAGCCAAAAGAAGTTATATTATTATAAGCAAGATAAAAAGGTGATCCGGGCTTCACCAGCAAAACGTGGACCATCCACCCGGATCATGCTACGTCATAATTATGTTCATGCAGAAATTAAAGAGACAAGGGCGGTTAAGGCTTCATCCCCTAAAAGTTGAGGATCCCTCCACCCTAACCACCCTTGACAATTGTCTTAAGGATCATTGATCCTGAGGATTACAAATACTATTGTCCACACAAAAACACCAACAAAAAAACCATTTAAACTTCATAAAAAATGGGCTCCGGCCTTGTCTTTATATCCTTCATCGCCCATTTGCACATTCACTCCTTAACCACGTCACCATCCCTTCACCAGCACCCTTGACCTCCGGAGCATCCTCTTTTGTCCCACTAGTCCCAGCATCGTCATCTCCCTTGTCGCCTCCAGCATCCTCACCTTCATCACCAAACCCGGCTAGTGTTTTCTTCCATAAAGCCACATTTCAATTGGACCTGTTAAAGGCAACGTCTTCGGCCTCTTCAGCAATCTTGATCCTGGCCGTTAACACCGCATTTCTAGCCCACACCTCGGCCTGCTCGGTGACCTCAACCACTTGCTCCTGAGCTCGAATGTCAGCGAGAGCCAGCTTATCCTCCAAGGTGCCCTTCTCAGTCTGAAGTTCCATGATCAGCTTATCCTTTAGGGATATCCCGACGTGATACTTGGCTAGCTCCCTCTCAGTGTTGGCCACGTTTTCGTCGTATAAAGCTTTGAAGTTGGCCACAGCCTACAAGAAATTTACGAGTTAAAGATACATTCGAAATGTTTGTTACTAAGGGTAAAAGATCCTTACTTCTGAGAGCTGATCAAAGATATGCTGGGCACTATGGATCTCCACGTCAAGATCTCTTTTCCTTTTCATGCTGGCCTTGGAACGGGTAGTCATGGTCTTCGAAGGTGCCAGGCTGGAGCTTTTCATCGGCTTTTTCTCAAAAGAACGAGATGAGATGAGGCTGTCGACATCTTCCAGTTGGAATTGACCTAGCAAACTCCTGGAAGGCTTGGATGAGGACTTCTGTGCGCCTGCCCGAAAAAAGATAAGTTCTTTATAATTTATTGTTTTTTCTTATTTACTAAATTTACAATCGAGGGATAAATTCTAACTTACTGGACATCGTTTCTGAGGAACTTGCAGTCTCCCCGTCTGAATCGCTTACCTATTTAGCAACAGTCTTGAAGGTCCTATCAAAAGCATCCAGAGATAGGAACACCTTCGCCTTTTCAACACCATCTGGATCGGCAGCAAGATCTGAGAAGTTGGACACTGCACAAGAAACAACAAGCCTACGGTCAGCCAATCAATAAAAACAAGGATCACCTATCCTCTAGATCCACTATCCTACCACTCAGGATCCAGTGAGATGGTAATGAATTCCCTCTTGGGATACTGTCTCTTAAAACGAAAAAGAAATGGTTCTTCCAACTTTGGTCGTTGTGAGTAGTCTTGTTGATCGGTAGAGGCTGAAAGGGTTTACTTGAAGAGAAATCTGCTAGAGCCATGAGTTACGAGGCTATACAGGTAAGAAACGGCTGGAAGATTGAAATCAAGATCTTGCTCTATAATCAGTCTTTCAAGGGTATGCAAAGTCCTCCACATCACCGGCATGGCTTGGATTTAACTGAGACCGGTGAAAGAAAAGAAAGTAGTTGTAAGGTCGGGAAACGGATACGAAAAGCCGAGAAGGAATGGGAGTGCCGGAAAACAAACTCAATCGGAAGAAACGCAATCGCTCCTTAATCGGGACTCGTATGCTCTAAACACTTTTCCTTCAGGGAAACATTTGGAGATTTTCTGGATTTCTTCATTGGTGAATTTGCAAATCTCGGAAACTGTATCTTTAAGAAGATGTTGCGTTTGGAGTTCAGGAACAATGTCCTTAGGGCTCGAACTAAAGGAAGCTTTCTAGTTTCTTCTAGGCATTGTGATAGAAGGATGAGAAAGATAAAGGAGATAATAGAAAAATAAAGAAGGATACCTGATGATGGTTATGCCGGAATTACGCTTATAATCCGATGAAGAAAGAAGATATAAGGGTTTGAGTCTAATAAGTAGGCGCAATTATTTGGTGGCAGGCGACGGTCACATCTACTCTTAATCGACGGTTACGGTGCACTTTTCTCGGGATAAACATAACAGCAGTTCCCCATTCACACCTATCATGTTTGGGGGCAATTGTTGGGACCAGGATCTTTGATCCTCGAAGATCAAGTATCATTGGCAACTGTTATCAGGACTAAGGATCCTAAGTGGTTCAAGGATTCTCAACAGTCAATTTCAGTTATATTCTAATCTATTTTTTACAGATAAAACACGTGCTTACTAGAAATTCCTATTCTTGCGGATAAGATATTTACCTGGTCTTCCCTTTTCGTCCACGCTCCAAAAAGGTCAAGCTGAAGGAGTAAACGAACTTGGCCGGATTAGTAGGAATTTAGCTAGTAGCCGTTGTAAATTTGTGTATTTAATTATCGAACTGTAGCTAGTCACGGCACGAGTTACACACAACTCTCAAGCACTTAGAACACCAACCATAAACACTTGTATCACGATCAGCTATTGTTCCACAATTTGTAATCTTTTCGAGTTCAATATAATTGGTAGTGATAGTTTTCACTACCCAAGGTTTTTATGCCAGCGGGATACTAGTTACCAAGGGCATTTTCTCGTATAAATCTTCGTATTCATTGTCTACAATTGTTACTTTGAATACATAAATTCATACTAGCACCAATCCGCACATACGAATTTGGTTCATTGATCCTTTGCTCAATTTTTAACCAAAACAGTTCTTATTATGGTTATATTAGTTGTATTAATTGAAGAGATAGAATGCATTTATTGTTGCAATTACATTTTTTTCCATTTATTTTTAAATATTTAAAACCTAAAATAAAACTAGTGACTCATATTCATTTCTCGTATATCTCGCAGTAATCTCAATTCTCTCCTGAAATTAAACATATATATATATATATATATATATATATATATATATATGTATATATATAGGGTTAGTATCATTTCAGAACTCCGAAAAAGTAAGAACTTCTAGGAACTCATAACAACCAAACATTGTTATAATTTTTTTTATATATTAACATTGTTTGAGACTAGTTTTACCATATTTTATATAAAAAATTTTATTACATATATAAATCACAAGTTTACATATATTTAAAAATTATGTAATAACAAATTTACACATGTAAAAAAAAATTTGGATATTTGTAAAAACTAATTTTCATAATTGTAATCGTAAACGTAGATATATAAAGTGATAAAACTACACTCAAATAACAGTAACATACAAATTTTTTTTATAAAAAACGTTAGTTGTTAAAAGTTTCTTCAAGTTTTTAAATAATTTAATAGTTCTGTATGGTACTCATCCTATATATATATATATAGGATTGATTTCTTTTGAGAACCATTTTGAGCTTTAAGAACTCGAAAGAACTCAACGTAACAATTTTTTTTTAATTTTTTTAAAAATACGTAATATATGTAGGTTGCATGTACGTAATAAAATTACAGAATTTTTTACGCACCGGGTCGACTTTTTACATGGATGTAACGGGCATTTAAATTAGTGTAATCACTGTACATCTTTATTTTGTCTCATACTTTAATTTTTTAAGTAAATTTAATTTCAACCACTAATCTATTTAATTAAATTTATGGTTAAAAATTAAGTTCTTAAAACTCAATAAGATTCTCAAATTATCCCTCCTCTATTGAGTTTATATATATATATATATATATATATATATATATATATATATCACATTGTGACTTTGTCGTTAAAAACACAGGTTTAACATAAACTTTTTAAGTTATTTTTAACAACCAACACTTCTAATTCTATAAAAATACTAGCAAAATCCTTTTTTCAAGACTAGAACCCTGATCTCCTTAAGAAGGAAACTTTTAGAAAAAACCTTCATCACTATTGACCATCCCATCAAGATAGTGATGACAATAACTGAAAATAACTGTTTTAGTTGTGTCTGGTTAATTTCAATCACAATTTCCTTTGTATGATTGATACATAATTGTTTCCAAGATTGACGTAGGACCATATGGGTTGGATTCTAAACCGTTACATTTGGTCTTGTTCTTTTTACTGTTCGAATGGTTAATGAATTTGGTTGGTTATGTGGCTGTTGATACCCTCCGGTCCACTCTCAATCATTTCACCATAAAATATGAGATATTTCATTATACAACTTTTATAAAAGATGATAATATTAAAAAACTTCTGCTATTAAATTATAATCCATACGCACAAATCCTTTTAACTTTTAAGTTAAAGATAACTATCTTTCTGAATGGAGAAAATGAATCAGCAACTACTTCTGTCAGTACACGATGATATACACAATTTACAGCATCCACTTTTGAAAGCCATATGATAAAAAATTGCCTTAAAAAAAGCTTTTGAAATATATAAACCAAAAGGATGAAATATATATGATAAAAATTTAAAAAGTTGAATAACAATGATTGATTTGGAATTAGTTTAATTTAATAATGCATACTTCATAAGCACATGACTTATAAAGAGAATAAAATTTCAGAAATAATTGAATTTCCGAAATGATTGAATTTGAGTTTGATAGAGGAACGTGGTAACATTTTTTTTAATATCTAGTTATTTACCTTTATAATTGTTTTGTTTTGAGAAAAATAGTAAATGACTTTTCACCAATTTAATACAACTGATTATTATATTTACATTTAAGTTATACAATTAATACTAATAGTATATATTTATATAGAAGTGTTTATTTGATATTATTTTCTTAGTAATAAAGAATAAGTGAGGACGTTGGAGGGTGATTCATGCCTCTCACACGTGCATGTGCATAGTGACGGTAGCAGAAAATAACAATCACGAGAACTCTCAGTGGCTACCGATAGTTGGTGCTGACTGACGGCTGCTAAGAGCATTCTCGGCCTGTTTTCTATAAATATTATATGGGAAAGTTAAATTTGGTATTTCACTATTCATACCGTATAATTTTTTAATATTTTATAAAAGTGGTTGTGAGTGGAGCAAAAAGAAAAGATAATGATAAAGGTATAAAAGTATAATGTAATTAAACAGTAGAGAGAAAAAACAGTAATTTCTAGTGTAATTATATGATATATATGAATATATGATAGTGAATGGGTTGGGAATGCTCTGAAGATTACGATTGATAAACCAGTCAACATAAATTTCACGTGATTGCTGTTTTTTGCTAAAGATTACCACCAGTATTGTATGCTCCCCCCCCCCCTACCCCAAATGGATAGCCCATAAAAAACTCATGGATTTGTTTTTTGTCGCTTAGGTTGAGACTTCCAAAGAGGTTATCCATTCTAGGACTACTCCATCCTACCTGAGGACGCTTGACTATAGAGTTTTCATATGCTAACCAGCCCAACAATCTCCCTTGTCCACAATCAATGTGTGATTTGCCTAGGGTCATACATTTGATGATGTTAGTCGTCTCTGTATCATTACACTACTATTCTGTTATAACTAATAGTGCCCGAAATTGTCGCTGATGGTTGGTACTGACCGGTTACTTTTGGTGGCTGTCACTGTGATAACTTGCTACCATTAATACATTTACTTTTGGAGCGTTTGAGTTGCTACTGATTGCTATATAATAACCAAGTTGTTATGAATACAATGACAACTTTGATTCTCACACTAAAATCTATATTAAAGAAATTTAATTTTGTTTATTTAATATTAAACATGCATTTCAAATTTTTTTTTTAATATTATAGCATGATAGATGCTGAGTTCATAACGAATACCAGTCTCAAACATCTTCAACACATTTTTGGCCAAATGATTGCAATTGAAAGGATAACTTTATAGTTAAGCATGTCCAAGTCATTATAGTACTAGGATAAATGACCTATTTCCACTTGAGCAACCAAAAAGAAGTCATTGAGCTCTTTGTGAAGAAAGAAGACAATCTTAGTGGTATAAAAGGTTGGACGTAACAAATGGTGTAAAAATTAAGACTCTTTCATGTAGAATACTTAAACTTAGGTAGGATGTTATAGAGATACAAGAGGCCGACTGCTAAAAAAGTGCAACACAAAGGCAGTGTTAAAGATAGTACTATGAATCACTTTATGTTAATGTAATGTTTATTTACATTTCTTACGGTTAGATTTGTAAATCGCTCGCTTAACTACTGCTTAAGTATCAAAGCCAGTCCTAAAGATTTAAGTTCCCTATACAAGCCAGGTAAAAAAAAGGCACCTAGGCTCTACCGATATAATTTTTTAAGCGATGATTAATGCTATAGCAATAAACATAGCAAAATTAATCATAGTATTAGTTTTGAGGTTTTAATGCTTTATAGACAGGACCTAATAAATTTTTCGATTATATATATATATTGACCCGAAAAAATGTGCCCAGGAAGGGAGTCCCGCTCGCTCTTGCCTAGGGCCTCCCATGTTGTTAAGTACACCTAGTTACAACTAACAAAGGACGTCCCATTCTATGATATAATTACAACACAACCCCTCTATTATTTGATACCTAAGAAGAAGCATACTAATTAAGTATAAGGGTGAAATGTTTAAACAAAAAGATGGAGATGTCAATGTTGCCACATGACGCTATCGGAGAAAGGTATCATTTACATTAAACTCCCAATGGTCTGTTTGGTGTGAGATCATAGAATGACTGAGGGAATTGAATGCACAAAGAAAATGAAATGGACAATGAAATGAAATTGATCATTATCATTCCCAAGAGCGAGACATAGAAGGGACCCGGGGGGTCGCCCAGGAAACAGGGCACGTGACTTTTGGCCCCTCTTATATAAAAGTCTAAGTTTCACCGATGATATTATTGTTTAGATCAAATGAAATTCCTTGTGTAATCATTGATTTCATTTTACTGACCAACCAAATGTTCTTTTTTTTATTTCCTTACAATGGACCATCCCATTCTACTTATCATTGATGCATATCAAACACTACCTAAATGTTATTAACGAAATATAAAGTATCTGTTGTAACCTTTCGGATTTTTTCGTATTCGTATTCGTATTTGTTTACCCAATTCAAAAATGTAATTATCTTTCGTATCAATAAAATCATACATTTACTAGTATTTAAGTGTGTTTAACTTAGTTTATAATTTCATAACATTCAATCATGCCAAATAGCTCATAGAAACTCTTAAAATCGCTTAAAATGGCTTAAAAACGCATTAATAGAAGTTCATGGGCTAAAAATGGCAACAATTGAAAATCAAGATTTTTACCTTACCCGGCCACGTAGCGGGAAGAGGTAAACTTTACCCGGCCGCACAGCGCGACCAACCCTCTAGATCAGCCAAATTGTTTGATTTCGTTTTAATTGCTAAATCTTCCAATTTTGGTATTATTAACGAGTTTTTAGCTCCAAGAAAACCCCTTTAGTCATCGTACTTTCCCACATTCATTTTCCCCTTTTGCAAGAATCAATTTTAATGTTATATGACCCGATTTCGTCTTAATTACGTTCTTCGGTTACCTTAATCGAGTGATTTCTAAAATAATTAATCCTACCTCTGCATAATTTATCAAAAACACATCCTAAACCCTACTCTCCTCTTATTCTCTCTGCCTCCACCGAAATTCTTGTCCACCATTGGAGATTTAAGTGTTTTCATCATCAAGAACAAGCTACCGGTTGACTTTAACATTTTCCGACCTTTGATTCAGTTTTCCTCATCCTTCTAGGTACTTTTCTGGTAAGTTGTCTTCTACAATTTCATTCATTTTTATTCAATAATCAATAACTCCCAATCAATTTCTGAGATTGAGGGGATTTAACGGGTCAATTGGATTCTGACCCGTTCAAGGGCAAATTGATCAACAAAGTTGACTGTAGGGCCAATATTCTATATTGTTTTTAGAATTGTATATGTCGTTTTAGTTTGCTTTTAATAGGTGTAGTACGTACTCGGTACGTTTAGTTTGTACGTTTATTTTGTAAGTTTTGGAGAAATGGGGACCCTATAAAAGGTCAAAAAAAACTCAGATCTAGACCGATTTATTAATTTTTAGACTAAAGTCTTTTTAACTTTTTGGAAGTTTGGGTGTTATATTCTCAAAAAAAAAAATCGCATCGGGTACTGTAGCAGTCGCTTCCGAGGTACTGTAGCAACCGCGCGGGGTACTATAGCAATCGCAACGCCGAGGTACTATAGCAATCGCAACGCCGAGGTACTATAGCAATCGCAACGCCGAGATACTATAGCAATCGCTTCGCCGAGGTACTGTAGCAAATCGTTTCGCTTCGCACGGGAGGGGGGGGTACTGTAGCAATCGTTTCGCTTCGCGCGAGTACTGTAGCAATCGCTTCGCACGGGGGGGGGGGGGTACTGTAGCAAATCGTTTCGCTTCGCACGGGGGTACTGTAGTAATCGTTTCGCTTCGCACGGGTACTGTAGCAATTGTTTCGCTTCGGGGGGGACTGTAGCAAACTCATGCGAAACACTGTAGCGACTCGGCACTGTAGCAACTCGGTACTGTAGCAAAAAAAAAAAAAAAAAACTTCAAATTTTTTCTCTTTAAAAAAAAAGAATAAAAAATTTAATCGAGTTAAAAAAAAATGTCTTACGAACCTGAGCTTGAAGGAAATTTGGATATGGGAGAAGCCGAAAGGAAATATTAAAAAGAGAATTCGACATGTTTACACATATTAAAGGAGAATCGGTTGCCTCACTCATCAACAGATTTGAGTCACTCGTCACCAAAATGAGTAGTGTCGGTATCATCAATGGTTTGTTTCAGATCAACATGAAGCTGTTGAATTCACTGCCTTATACATGGAGCATCAATGTGGTTACCATCAAAAGAACCACAAACCTGTATACCATGACACTCTCAGAGTTGGCTTCTACCATCAAGTCTTTTGAAATAATGGAAGATAAGCTCCAAATGAACAATCAGTCCAAAGAAAATAAAGTTGGGACAAGTAATAAAGTTAGGACAAGTGCTGCCGGTAAAAGCAGTCATGCATGTCCTATCATTCCTGAAACATCACCAGTCGATGAGGTAAATTACAATCTGTGCACTCAAGCTTGTGTTAATAAGGTTACATATTATAGATACTTACAAGACGAAGTTTTGAAAAAAAATGCAAAACTTCGTCAATTGAACACTGAATATGTAAAAGCTGACAAGATCTACATTGAAAAGATCAAAACTCATCACCATGATGTAGCAAATCTTAGACTTGAAATTTTTCGAGAAAAGCATAATGTCATTTATTATAAAAACATAATTAATGATTTAAAAGAAGAAATTAAGAAATTAAAACTCGAAGTTTCTGATAAGAAAGAAAAAGAAAAACAAGTTGAAAGATTTGAGGCATCATCTGAAATTAGATGATCTTATTGGAGCCCAGAGAAGCGCTAAAGTTAAAGCGGGGTTGGGGTACGATTACACTGCCGTACCACCACCATTCAATGATAACTACACCAGTTTGCCCCACTTTAGCTATAATACTTTTCCAGAGGAAGAAATGGAATACGGAGTTGGTAGAATACCAACGCCTGTAAAATTTGTTCCTGCTGCCTCTCAAACTGCTGCTCCAGTCCCATCATCTGATAAATCTGACATCAATGTGTCTTGTGTAGCTGCTGGTGATGTAAATGGTGGTGAATGTGGGACGGTTAACCTGGGTTGTAAGCTAAAAAGAAAGTTAGAACCACGTTTTGAATCATGTGTGGATCTAACCAAAACTATTAACAATCCAGTTTGTAATAAAGTTTGTGAATCCATGTTGGAAAGTGTAAAGTCAGGGTCAAATTATGTATTTTGTGAAAATTCAAGTGATGATAGTTGTACAAACGTTTGCAATGAAAATGAATGTTCTTCTTCTGACTCAGATTATGAAACCGTTTGTGATGAAATTTTTGTTGAAAAATGTGTCAACGAAAGTAGGCCTGTTGAGGTGAACATATCAAGTTGTTCATCATCAAGTTGTGAGACTGAGGATAATTCAAGTTAAAAAGCAAAGTTTTTGAAAATGAAAAGACAAGTTCTTCGTGTAAATATGTTCCACTAAATGAAAAGTCAGTTCTAGGAATTTTAACTTCTGCGTTATTTCTTCATTTATTTTGATTCAAGCCTAGGACTTTCTCCTGCGCGATAATATGGTATTATCCGACCTGATTGTTAAGGCCCTGAATCTTCTGCTTTGTTTTATTTTCTTTCTTTTGTTCAAGCCTTGGACTTTCTCTGCGCGATAATATGGTATTATCTGACCTGATTGTTATGGCCTGAACTTCTGCTTTATTTTAATCTTTCTAGATCGAGTTAAGTGTACAAAGTTTCAAGTGCACAAAGTCAAAGTGTCAAGTGTGTTAATAAAATTACTGTGATCAATTAAGAAATGTTTAAGTCAAGTTGAGGTGACATGTGAAAGCAAATTAAGCCCGAGGTATGATGGAGTCTGTAATTTGTCGGATTAAATGGGGACCACACAAGCATTGTGCCTAATTATACTTTAACGTATCATGTTGACATCAAAATACTTGTTAAGTTTAAAGTGGACAAATTATATCTACAATCGACTTTGGGTTCTTGGCATAATAATGTCCAAATAGAAGTGTGATCTAGAACGTTAACAGATAATGTGATTCCCTGTTGTGATCTTTCTCAGAAAAATAATTTAGTAAACTTTTAAAGTAAATATTTTTGATATATAATATTAATTTCATTTTTACTCCTATCTTATTTTTGTTTCAACTTCAAAATATTATGTATATATTTTCCTAATATTAAAATATATGAAAATGCCAAAAAGATTTTAAGTTTTTATTATGTTCGTACATATTTTATTAAACCTTGTTTTATTCAAAATCATGTGTTTTGTTGTCAAGGTCGTTCATGCAATTTTTGTTGGAAACCTGGAACTTAAACAAATCATTTACAAGTTGAGAGATTGAAAATAAAATTTCAGGTTATTGTGCAAACACTTCAAACCAAGAGCTTGTTTTGAAAAGGAAAATTCTTCTTTGACCCTTAAGAGGGTCTATGAACGAATCTTATTCGTTCTAAGTTTTGTGCAGGTGTAGATGGGCAGGTAGATCAAGATCAAGTATGCTTGGAGTTGCAGATGCTGAAGCGCTTAAAAGAAGACGAGAACGTGAAAGTTGGTGGTTGAACCTAAAGATGAACTGATTGTGTCTGAAGACAAGGAATGAAACCAGCCGGCTCAAGAAAGTCAACAAGAAAAATTAGATGTCGAGCCTCCCGCATCTGATGTTTCTAAAATTTGCTGTTGCCGATCCTTCCCAGAAAATAAGATTAAAGTTCAAGTCTATAAGACTGGAAAATAAAGAACTATTCAAGATCCAATCTGGTTCAAGATCCTGGATCAAGACAAGTACTAAGTTTCAAGAAATAAAGACGAAGCAAAGAACTTGATGAAGGTTCCTCGACATACTCAATCCTAGAGGGAGATTGTAGGGCCAATATTCTATATTGTTTTTAGGATTGTATATGTCGTTTTAGTTTGTTTTAGTAGATGTAGTACGTACTTGGTACGTTTAGTTTGTACGTTTATTTTGTAAGTTTTGGAGAAATGGGGACCCTATAAAAGGGCCACTTAACCCATTTCTCCAACTATCTCCAACCCTTTCACTCCAAGACATAACATTTGGAAATAAAGTTTCTTTCTCTCACCCACTTCTCTCCTTTTCTCTCTTTTAGAAAATAAACCAAACAAAGTAAGATCCTAGATCCGAGTGTCGTTGGTGAATTCCGCTAACCAACAACACGGATTGATCCGAGTCAAGTCTTGAGATCCATCTAGAGGACCTACATTGACTAATCGATTTCTATCACTTCTTGTCAGAACTAGCTTTCGAACTAGAATACTTTTAGATTTATTTTGAGATTTTGAGTGTAGTGACCAAAACCCGATTCCCAACTCGCTGTTCGGATTCTGGTCAATACCAGGCTACTAACTCGCTTATTTACTGAAAATCCCATAACAGGAGTTTTATACATCCGTTTGGATTGATTTCAGCGGCTATGTTCTCGGTTTTTGACTCCATTTTATTTTGGATAAGTCTAAGTTCTGATTGGGTCAGATCACTCATTGCGTAAGCTTTGCTCGTTTATTCTTTATCTCGGTTTACTCGCTTAATCGTCAAGGTGAGAAATCATTCCCCTCATTTATTACTAATTTTTACAACTGTTTTGGGACTTATGCACACCTACATATATTTTATATTATATATACACAACTAGCATACTTGAATATTGTGTGTTGATTAGTTAAATGCTAATTGCTTATTTGCTTACTTGTTTACTTTATCGCATATAGAGATGTCCATCATAATCACATTAAAGTATGATCATACGCCGTCTTAGTAGCCAAAGCCCGATTCGCTAGGCAATGGTCAACCGACACCTTATTTTTATTTATATTGTCCTGGCAACCAAAGCCCGATTCGCTAGGCAATGGTCAACTGACACCAACTATTTGCTCATGGTTTGATTGATTTATACTCACAAATATAAGTGTTGCTCATTTATTCACATATTCTTATTATATCTAAACTGGTGATTTTGCCATTCAACCTCGTGTTGACAAATCTATGTTATTTTGTCCGTATATGCATGTTATCAGTTGATTTGAAGTTAAGGTGATACGACACTTAGAGAGACATTAGTTTATTAAATAAAAGACATTTGTGTTTGGCTATTATTTTGGAATGATTGCTTAATTTGGATTGTTTTGTCATTATTTAAACTTTGGGTACTTGATTGAAAATTTGAAATTAATAAATAAATTAGATATTGTCATATTTAAATTGTATGATAGTATGTGTGAGCTGTGAACAAACGGTTCGCATCCCGGTATTCCTCCGTAGGTTGGGGTGTGAGATCGGTGGTAACTGGCTCTAGTACAATGCATATAAAATTTATTGTTGATTCGCTACATCCTTGTCATTTTTATAATCATTTGGTCTTTTGTATGATGTATATGAATTTATGGGACTTTTTTAGTTTCAATATGATTTTGACTGGCAACGTGGTTTGCATAAAAAAAAAGCTAAAAGATCGAGTTGAAATATAAAATTATACACGTAAAAAGCCGATCGGTAAACCGGTCGAACAACGATCATTTATTATAAAATGACATGACAAGAAACTTATTTTTATTTACATTAATTTAAAAGTACAAATATAAAAAAATTGCCTATTTTTGTTCATTTCCTTTCTTAAATGTTCATTTATACTTGCTCATCAATGTTTATACAATTATGTTCGGTCATATATATCTGTTTACGTATTTCCTTAAAGTTATTTAGCACCAATTAACAAAGGTATATATGAACAAGCCTTGTTAGTATTTTGTTCGTATACATGACTATATAAAAATGTTGATTTTTAGTAAATACATTACTGAATTTAAAATTTAATTGGTTTAGTTTTTCATAAGAACAAGAATGTGACCCGTGCGTTGCGCCAGTTCAATAATACGCAAGACTTTTGTTATTAGGCTTCATATTGCGATACACAAAAGTTACATGTGCTAGTATATTCCAGCATTGTTATTAACCTAATATGCAGTGGTTGTACAAAATAAAGTTATTAGAATACAGACATCAGTTTTGTGTTAACAACCTAGCATGCTGTTTTTTAAAAGTAGAAGAGGCATCATATGTCCATTATTTCTTGGCTGAATACAAAATATCATTGTCTTTTGAATTAAGTGATGGCCTTGAATGATGTATACAAACATATAGTTTAGATAATAGCCATGCATCGAGTAGTTTATGTTAGATACATATAGACTTATACGGATCTAAATACTTACCATGGTTATGTATTTACCTTCATATTTTGTTACCAAAAGAGGTTGTTGCTGCTGCTGTCTTCTTGAGCTTTTCGACCGGATCCTATATAAAGCCAAATTTAACTCAATTACTAATACATGGAAAGTGACTTAAAACGACTGCGGGTCAATCAAATTTTAAATTGGTATGCATTGAATAGTTATACTAAAAGCTTTTTTATCTGTAAAAAAAAGTTAACAGTAACTTTGTAAGGGATAATTATATTACAAATTAATATATATAGGAATTAGATAAGTCAATTATGTAACGGTAAATGAACGCTGATACTTGGTATCGGATCATATTCATTACAATTTGTGGGTACAAACACCATGCTAAGAAAGTAATAAAAGATAGGAAAATTCCAAAAATAAGTATTTATGAAAACAAAGTTCTAGTTTTAGGTATCATTTGTAAAAAAAATTATAGAAATAGGTATTATAATCTAGTTGTAATGAGTAGTTTGTAGAACCAATTAAAAGTTGCCACGTGTCCTTAAATTAACCGTAACAAGCACGTTCACTAATCATTTACTCGTCACGACTAAGTAAGTTTCATGCTTCGTTATCAATGTCCACGAGTTATTTATAAATCCTTTTGTCGCGAAGACTAGTTTACCTGGTTTACATTCCCTACACGAGTAATTTATTAGTAGTTAACCTGTCGCGACTAGTTTAACCTTATAATCTACTCGTCACGACTAGTTTAACCTTATATTATGAATTACTCGTGGCGTTAATTATGAGGCATGAAACTTAATTATTTAGTCGTGACAAGTAATTGATAGTGAATGTGCTCGCTACGGTTAGTTTAAGGACACGTGGCAATTTCGAATTGGTTTCTACAACGTACTCCGCTACTCGTCACGACTAGTTTATAATACCTGTTTTTGAAATTTTTTACAAATAGTACCTAAAACTAGAATTTTGTTTTCATAAATGCTTATTTTGAGAATTTTCCGATAAAAGATTGTGAAGGTGGTTCATATTTGTTTTGTAAATTTATCTATTAATGCCATGTTTTTATTTATTTAATAAATAGCTGTTCTACTTTTTTTAAATTATAACAATTTAAAACGGATGGCGAATTTATTTTTTTTAAAACATTTTTTAAAAATAATTAAAAAGTTACTAGTTAGATGGGAGTTTATGGATACCTAATGATTCTGCACAACTAACGATCTGCATAACTGTTGTATTAAAAGCAAACGAACACTTAAATCTACAACTAATGGTAACAGCAGACATGCATCAACACAATAACCATATTAAGTACATACAAATTAAAGGTAAACAAATAATTATCTACATCACTGGCACAACAATAGTGAATTTAAAATATTAAAAAGCAAACAATTAACAGAATACCTACCTCAGACCGCCCAAATGTTGACGCCGAAGGCAACAAATGAAAGCATAGAATTATAGAAAGCAACACACAAGCACATATTAACATCCAAACACTGTAAAAATATCACAAAATATGTTATATAAGCTCAAAGGACTAGCAAATATTACATGATCTTATACTAAGCAATTAGAATTTCAGAGTGACTTGTAGAGCAAAAAGGGTAGCCCAAATAATGGAATCATTAACCACAGATCGATTATAGTTTAACATTTAAATGAAATCAAACACAACATGAATCTCAACCTGGATAAACATGTCTAGTTAGCTAGATTCTCTGATAACATGAAATATGAATCTCAAAACAACAAACATAAAACTAATAGTTGATTACTTTCTATTGAACAATTGCAGATTAAATGCTTCCCTTAACATCTAATGTTGTCCGATACTAAATTGATAGCAACATCGAAGTCACTGAAAGATGTTGTTGGTTCTTAATCGGATTAAAAAAACCCTAAAATTATTATAAAAAAATATGTTGGAAAATTTTTTGTGTAAATAATATATTTTTAATTTTGAATTCTTTTATATTATATGATTAATTGAAACACCTTTGATTTAGTAAAGACCATTCAATATGTCATTAAGTTTTGGTCAAAACTTAAATGCATTGGTTAATGTTGATTGGGATGTTTCACCTTTTTCCTTTAATGATTGTTGAATGGTTTCAACTTTCTACTAGTATAAATACCGAGGGAGCTTCTTGGTTGTAGACACACAAAAAACACAAAAACAACACATTCTCTCTTGTGTTTTCTCCAACTTTCTCCCTTAAGAATTCCAACATTCTTGATCATCTTCATCGTTTTCTTTAAGGTACTATTCGGGTGCTAGAGCCCTCCCCGACAGTACATACTGCTTAGGCCGTTGTACCCTGGGAAACAAAACGGGGAGAGACCCGGAATTTGTTTTAAGGGTCCCGTGTAAAACACGATCCTTGGCCACAAAGACCACGACACCATTCTTCTTCTACACCTTTCTTGTATTATTTTATTTCAATTGTATTGTAATTTTGATTTTTTCCGGTGTAATTCGTATTGTAATCTACTTGCTTTCCTAGATAGATTTGATTCCTTGTATTGTAATCATTTTATTAAAAGTGTTTTATTTTTATACGAGTACGGTTTTACAATCTTAAAACAAATTTTTTAAAAAATCACTGTTCGTGTATTCAAAACATTCTCGTGTGACTGAAACTAGTTTTGTTTCACGCGGTTGTGTTTTTTAAAAATCATTTTTTTTCCGTTTCTATTCAAATGAGCGACTTTGTAGAAACGAAAACCGGTTACAATTCGGATTTTTTAACGCTAAACTCTTGGAAAAACCCATTGTTTGGTTCCTTCAAAGTTGGACTTAGAACACCTTCGGTGGGTTAATTCAAGAGTTCGGATTAAAAAGTTTTGCGTAACTTTAATTTAGTGGGAGCGACCACTATTAATATTTCTGAAAAACTAACTTAGCATAGTTTATTTTTCAGAAAAATGACATCATCGTAATCGAGTAACGTTAATTTAAGAATCTGAGGATCTTGAATTCTTAGAACAATCTATTATTTTCAAGTAATAACAATATGATGATCTTTGATTATCTTAATGGTTAAAAATATATGTCTATTTGAAAAACTTTCGTTATAATTTTTCAAATAAATCATGTATGCATAAAAATGAGTCGGATTAACTATTGGAGAACATCCGAAAATGAATGTTTTGATTAAACACATTCGAGTTTATGGGTTTTGGTTATGTTTCGTTAAGTCGAATCATATATAAAAATATATAAATGTTTCAAAATGCATTTTGAATCACTTGATTTTTTTAATGAGTATGTTAGAAAAATGTATTTTTTGAAAAACCCATATAATGAAACATTTGTCAACGTTTTATCTTTTTAACGAGCGTGTTAGAAATTATTATTTGCTAAATAATATTGGTTTCAAATGTTTTGGAACATGTATTTTCTAATGTGCGTCTTAGAAAAGATATTTTCCAAACCATAAAACGTTTGCGTACGTTTAGTTTTAACAAACATTTAGAAATTATCATTATTGTTAAATAATAAAGGCTTATACACTTTTACTCTCTAATGAGCGTGTTAAAAATTGTGTATTTTCTTAACCCACATTGGTTAAAATGTTTTGTAAACGTTTGACATTCTAACATGCGCATTGGAAACTGTTGGGTTTTAACAAGATTATCAAAGTCATAAAACCTTACTTTTACAAAAAACGCAGCGGATAAATGTTTTAAATCTTGTTAGTTTACAGTGTATAAAACCAATTTTATACATGCAAAACCCAAACCCGGATCCATATATGAAATACATACTATCAAACACATGCATGTCACTATAAGTTCATGCATGTTAAACTACCTTTCAAGTAAACCAAAACCGGGTGAAGAAAGAGTGATTGAAAGGCAAGAACTTGAATATGGAAGCTCCTCAAGCTAGCATACCCCAAGCCTCCGACAATACACCTTTGTTAACTCCTCCTTGATGTTCTTCCTCATGGCCGAAAATGGGAGAGAAAAGGAAGAGAGGAATGTTTTGTTACTTGCAAAAATGTTGTAAGAATGAATGAAAGAGAGTTAGGGAGTTAATGGAAGCACCACCCATGGCACCCACTCACATCCAATGCATGTCTCCACTAAAGAAAACATAATAATATAAAATAAAAGGTGTAAGAGAGTAAAGGGGGGGGGGGGGGCGGCCACCCTCTCACCCATTTCAAATTTTATATATTTTTTTCTTTAAATATGTTTTATATCATAAAACTCACATTGTGTTATTTCACAAAATAAATATAACACAATATAGGTAACATGCTTGGTAACCATTATTCACATATTGTTATTTAACCATCTTAAATAACACTATGGAATGCTCTCTCTCAAAGTATAAATGATTCATACGATTTATTTATTCCACAAGTACAATGTATTTAGAAACCCCTTTTCAAATAACTCAAGTGTTAATATTTGTTTGTTATGATCATATCATATATAAACAAATTTTATTGGTGTTTGTCTAACTTGTTACTGGGTATGACCCGACTTGGATCATAACGTACTAGCCACATCAATAATAATATGTGTCTTGGGCAGACCGAGTCCAACAATCTCCCACTTGCACAAGATACATAGAAGATTGATGCAAGTAGCAAGTACCCGCCTAACTACGGTTTACTACCCCTAATACGCATGACGAAATGCCATTCAATAACATCATCCCCTTCAAGTCCCTTACTTGAAATGATTTAGGTGAAACTATCATTTATCCTTTTGCCACATATGTCATGTCAAATCCAGAGATACAGAGTGATCATTCTCTGTTGATTTAACTTTGCAGGCCTTAGACATCTTACTCTCAACGAATAAGAGGGACAAATCCCCTTTTGACTACATATGTCTTTCACAATCACTTAGTACTGTACCTGATCTTAGACTTATGTACTGTCATGTTTCAGAGCAGCGAAGAACTAAGTCAAAGCATAAAACTTGGTAAATATCAAGACCCTATATGTATCTCAGGTCGGAGGATACTATGATATTCGCCTTTTACTCAAATTTACTTATGATCAATCAGAAAGATTCCATGTAGTAACATTTGAGAGCGGGTCAGTCCAATATTTATATCCCATAAATATCTATAAACCTTGGCAGCAACCTTTTGCTCTATATTCATACCTTATGAATATCTACCAATCCAAGTTCATAATAGTCTTACCTTCATACTTGTTCCACAATTATGAGCGACTACGGACATTTAGAATAATTAACTTATTCATGGATTTAAACATGTTAAAATGGAACGTAACTCAAAATGTCATAATGATAAACCATAATCATATGAATGAGTGAAAATAACAATTGTTCCGATATCCAAATACAAAGTTAGATCATATCCAATCACTAGAATATCGAAGTCCTAAGGCACAAGTGTGACCTTCATGCTTTGGCCTTTCAAGGAGCTTCGTGAGTGGATCCGCAATGTTTTGATTGGTGTGAACTATTCGAATACATATCTTTCCTTTCTCAACTTCATCCCTTATGTAGTTGAACCTCCGCTCAATGTGCCACGACTTTTGATGAGCACGAGGTTCCTTGATTTGAGCAATCGCACCCTCGTTGTCACAAAAGATTTCTAGAGGGTCCTGAATGGTACGGACCACCCCTAGGTCGGCAATGAATTTCCTAATCCACGCAGCTTCTTGAGCTGCCAATGAGGCGGCGATGTATTCCGATTCTGTGATGGACAAAGCTACCACATCTTGTTTCGAGCTCTTCCAAGAGACTGCTCCACCATTCATAACGAAATCATATCCCAATTGTGATCGAGAATCATCTCGATCGGTTTGGAAACTCGCATCCGTGTAACCCTTTACGATGAGTTCCTCCTCACCTGAACCGTATATTAGAAACATATCCTTAGTCCTTCTAAGGTATTTCAATATACTCTTGACCGCCATCCAATGGATACTTCCCGGATTATGTTGGAATCTACTTGTCATGCTTAAAGCGCATGACACATCCAGTCTAGTGCATACCATTGCATACATGATGGATCCAATAGCCGATGCGTATGGGATCCCATTCATTTTATCTTGCTCTTCCTTTGAGCTTGGACATTGAGACGCACTCAATATCGTTCCTCTTTGAATAGGTACCAAACCTCTCTTAGAGTTCTCCATCTTGAACCTTTTCAGGATTTTGTCAATGTATGCACTTTGGTTTAAACCTATCAACCACCTTGATCTATCCCTATAGATCTTTATTCCCAAAATATAGGCGGCTTCACCAAGATCTTTGATGGAAAAACAACTTCCAAGCCATGCTTTTACACCTTCCATGGTTGGAATGTCATTCCCAAATAGTAGTATGTCATCAACATACAATACTAAGAAGGTAATGATGCTCCCACTAGCTTTCTTATACACACAAGCTTCATCACCATTTTTGATGAATCTAAATTTCTTAACTTCTTCATCAAAACGGTGATTCCAACTTCTAGATGCTTGTTTGAATCCATAGATTGATTTCTTTAACTTGCATACTTTGTTAGGATGTTGTGGATCGACAAAACCTTCGGGTTGAACCATATAGACATCTTCCTCAAGATGCCCATTTAGAAAAGCGGTTTTGACATCCATTTGCCATATCTCATAGTCATAATGTGCGGCTATGGCAAATAATATCCTAATAGACTTTAGCATTGCTACGGGAGAAAAAGTTTCATCATAGTCAACCCCTTGAGTTTGAGTGGAACCTTTTGCTACAAGTCTTGCTTTATAAGTATCCAAGTTTCCATGCATATCGGTTTTCTTCTTGAAAACCCACTTACTTCCAACCGGTTTGGAATTAAGAGATGATACAACCAAATCCCATACTTGGTTGTCATGCATGGATTGCATCTCTACGTTCATGGCTTCAAGCCATTTGTCACAATCAGATTGTGACATTGCATCACGGTATGTGGTGGGTTCATCCAAATCTACCACATAGCATCCATACATGAAAAATCCATATCTTTCGGGTGGATGTCTAATTCTTCCGGATTTGCGAACGTTTAGTGTGTTTTGATCAACCATTTCATCATTCTCAACAACCTCTTGTTGATTGCTAGTGTCAACCAAACGTGTATCAGCTTGTGGTTCTCGATCCTCCTCGAGTTCCACTGTTCTACTAGTACCTTCCATAAGGAACTTAGTTTCCAAGAACTCGGCCTTTCGAGCAACGAACACTTTTTGCTCGGTTGGGTTGAAGAAATAATATCCCATGGAGTCCTTGGGATATCCTACAAAGATACACTTAGTGGACCGACTTTCAAGTTTGTTTTGGGTGTTGTTCTTGACATAAGCCTCACAACCCCATACCTTTAAATATGTTAATGATGGAGCCCTTCCATTCCATATTTCAAAAGGTGTCTTTTCCACTTTCTTGGTTGGGGCCATATTTAGAATACGGGCCGCGGAGAGCAAAGCGAAACCCCAAAATGATAGAGGCAATGTGCTTCTAGCCATCATAGATCGAACCATATCTAATAGACTTCGATTTCTCCTCTCGGACACACCATTGTGTTGTGGTGTTCCGGGTGGAGTAAGTTGTGAGATGATCCCACAACTTCTAAGATGATCTTGGAACGCATCACTTAGGTATTCACCTCCTCTATCCGAACGAAGTACTTTGATGGTTTTATCGAGTTGATTTTGTACTTTATTTTGGAAGATTTTGAACATTTCAAAAGCTTCATCTTTGTGTCTTAACAAGTACACATACCCATAACGACTATAGTCGTCAATAAAGGTAATGAAGTATCTTTCACCATTCCTTGTCATTGCCTTAAAAGGACCACATACATCCGAATGTATGATACCTAATAAGTATTTTGCCCTTTGGTTTGTTCCACTAAAGGGGTCCTCGATCATCTTTCCTAACATACAAGACTCGCATTTATTGAATGAATCATCACTTGATTCCAAAAGACCATTCTTTTGAAGTGTATGTATGCGATCTTTGTTTATGTGACCAAGACGACAATGCCAAAGATAGGTCTTACTCAAATCCATTTTGAGTCTTTTGGTGCTTGATTGCTACAACATGTTATCATAAGATGTGTTATCATGAACTAATTCATAAATGCCATTAGATGGCATTGCTTTAAAATAAAATACATCATTCATGAAAACATAAATACAATCATCTATAAACTTAAAATCATAACCATATTTCCTTAACAAGGAAACGGAGATAATATTCCTAGTCAAACTAGGAGCATACAAAACATTATTTAAAATAACTTCCAAACCAGTTGGAAGCTTCAAAATGTAGTCCCCTCGGGCTTCGACAACAACCTTTGCTCCGTTGCCCATGAAGAGACTAATATCTCCCTTCTTGAATCCTTCATTTCCTTTGAACCCCTGCAACAAATTGCAAATATGAGTTCCACATCCGGTATCCAATACCCATGTGTTAGAGGAAATAATATTAAGATCAACATGAATCATGAAAGTTGTACCCGAGGTTTGCCCCGCATCCCTCTTAGCTTTCAACTCTTTTAGATAGGTTGGACAATTTCTCATCCAATGCCCTATCTCCCCACATCCAAAACACGGATCCTCTGCGCAAACCTTTGGCTTCTTTTCTTTTGGTTTGGGTGGTCCCACTTTCCCCTTTCCCTTGAACTTAGCCATGAATTGTCCCTTACCTTTGGCAACCTTTGCCTTAGGTTCCGGGTGATGCCTCTTCCTATTGCTTCCTTCATTGATCGTGAGAACGGGTAAAACCTTTTTACCCATTCCCGTCTCGGCCGTCTTGAGCATTGCGTGAAGCTCACCAATGCTCTTGTCCCACCCATTCTTGTTATAATTCATAACAAAAGTCTCAAATTTCTTGGTTAGTCCATTTAGGATCAAATCCGTGGCTAACTCGTTTGAGACACGACAATTAAGGCGCTCGAGACGATCAATGTGGCTTTTCATCTTAAGCACATAGGAGGAAACGGATTGGGTTTCTTCCATTCGACATGCATGAAGGCTCGAACCATTTCGAAGCGTTCCACCCTAGCTTGTGTAAGGAACATTTCCTTAAGTTGGGTAATCATGTCGTATGCCCCATGAAGTTCAAAATCCTTTTGAATTTCGGGAATCATAGTTCCCAACATGAGGCAAGAAACTTGCACGGAATCCTCATTGTGCTTTACCCAATTGTTATAGTTATCGGCATCGTCAATGTTAGGTTCTTCAGGAATAGGCTCGTCTATCACGTAATATTTCTTTTCTTGCTTGAGAACGATTCTCAAGTTTCGATACCAATCCATAAAGTTGGTATAGTTTAGACGATCCTTATCGACAATAGATCTTAGTCATAGGTTGTTAACGGGTGGAATAATAACGTTAGGTGGATCGTTGATTGCGGACATCTACAAATATAAAAAAGCTCAATTTTAGTATTTTCGATTTCAATAATTAATTTTAATCGTTAATACCCTTTATGTCTCCTAGACAATTAATGATTAAAATCTAGAACCCAACGTTACATTCAAATAGTAGTTAGGTGACCTTTATCCTACTATTTAAATTAACAAGGTAGTCAACGTTTGACAGTTGCAACCCTTTGCAACTTCTAATTTTATGGGATCGGTTAAACATCTTATGTTTAGTTGGCATGTTTAATCGCATCAACACCATTGTATACCATGCTTCGGTGACCCTATTCACATGGTTTCCAATTTAAGTTATCCTACTTATACACACGTGTGAGTTTACATATACAAGTGGTTATGTGACCTTTATCCCACTTATATGGTAAACCCACCTCAAACTCCCAAGTTTCCTCCAACATGGTTAGGTGACCTTTATCCCATATCGAGTTCCCAAGTGATTCGAGTGTTGTATAAAAGGATGGTGTTCGACTTATTTTATAACAGGGATTTTAGTTTTCTAAATTCTAGATAGGAAAAGCTTTTATTTACCTTTCATTTGCATGCATTCAAATGTATGGTATTAAGTTGAAAAACCCATTTTCAAAATTCCTATTAATAAAACCCATTTTATTATGAAATCATTATACTTTAATAAAACCAATTTTTATTACCTAACGATTTCTAAGGAACCAATTTTATGATAGTTGTTGATTTTAAGTAGTTAGCAAACCATATTGCAATAACACAAACAAAAGAAAATCAACCACGCAAGCATAAAACATACAACCACAAGTTCATAACCATAGCCTCCTAATGTTGACTACACTTGTTGACCGAAGACAAGTGTGTCAAAAAGGTCTTTCCTAAGGGACCCGAAAGGACATAATCTTGTGTCGGTGAACTCCCACTTAATCCCACATCCAAATGCTCCAAGTGTTCACCCCCGTGTTGTGGTCTCCACTTTATTTGGGCTTCTATCCTTGCATCTTTTTTTACAAAATATGTCCTAATACATTTTTCTAGTAAAAGAAATGTATCTAATCTACTTATTATTACAAACCAAATGAATGAATAAATAGATTACAAACCCAAATAAATATTACAACCATATCGAATGAACAAACAACCACTTGAATGAACAAACACATCAACACAATCATTCAACCAAACATAAGGCCATGGGTAGGTTATGAACATCCAATACACATCCAAATGTGCAATAATACAAGACCAATATGGTTCCCCTTTTTCCCTCAAACTTTCGGCCCAAAAAACAACCAAATCGAAAGTTTCGGGTTTTTGTCCAAACAACACAATCAATCATCCAAATAACTTAGCTTTTCAAGATTACCACATGCATGTAAAGCATAACCTTGAAAAACCATGGGGTAGCCAAAAACCCCTAAAATTTTCGGCCATATGGTAAAACCCCACCATAAACCCGAAAATTTTCGTGTTTAATGAAGCATGCATCCGTATAACCGGCTCTTGATGCCATTGTTGGGTTTTAACAAGATTATCAAAGTCATAAAACCTTACTTTTACCAAAAACGCAGCGGATAAATGTTTTAAATCTTGTTAGTTTACAGTAAACCCAAACCCGGATCCATATACGAAATACATACTATCAAACACATGCATGTCACTATAAGTTCATGCATGTTAAACTACCTTTCAAGTAAACCAAAACCGGGTGAAGAAAGAGTGATTGAAAGGCAAGAACTTGAATATGGAAGCTCCTCAAGCTAGCATACCCCAAGCCTCCGACAATACACCTTTGTTAACTCCTCCTTGATGTTCTTCCTTATGGCCGAAAATGGGAGAGAAAAGGAAGAGAGGAATGTTTTGTTACTTGCAAAAATGTTGTAAGAATGAATGAAAGAGAGTTAGGGAGTTAATGGAAGCACCACCCATGGCACCCACTCACATCCAATGCATGTCTCCACTAAAGAAAACATAATAATATAAAATAAAAGGTGTAAGAGAGTAACGGGGGGGGGGGGGGCACCCGCTCACCCATTTCAAATTTTATATATTTTTTTTCTTTAAATAAGTTTTATATCATAAAACTCACATTGTGTTATTTCACAAAATAAATATAACACAATATAGGTAACATGCTTGGTAACCATTATTCACATATTGTTATTTAACCATCTTAAATAACAATATGGAATGCTCTCTCTCAAAGTATAAATGATCCATATGATTTATTTATTCCACAAGTACAATGTATTTAGAAACCCCTTTTCAAATAACTCAAGTGTTAATATTTGTTTGTTATGATCATATCATATATAAACAAATATTATTGGTGTTTGTCTAGCTTGTTATTGAGTATGACCCGACTTGGATCATAACGTACTAGCCACATCAATAATAATATGTGTCTTGGGCAGACCGAGTCCAACAGAAACAGGTTAATGTTATAAAATAAATGAACTTTTTGTGTAAACGTCAACGGTTTTAAAATTAATGTTAAATACGTATTATTTTATAAATCGAAACCTTAAAATATTTGTCTAAATATTTAACTTTTCTAACGAGTGTGTTAGAAACTGTTTATTATAAACTAAAGTTATAACGTTGATATCTAAACGTTAATTTTCTAATGAGCATATTAGAAATGGTTAATTTATATTAACCAAAGTTTAGAAACGTTTTATCTAAGCGTTTAATTTTCTAACGAGCGGTTTAGAAGTGGTTTATTTTATAAATCAAACGCCTAGAAATGGTTTTGTCTAAATACATTATAATTTCTAACGAGTGTGTTGGAAAGGATTATATTTGTATAAGACATATTATTTTCTAGCGAGCGTGTTAGAAACAGTTTATTTTATAAACCAAAGGCCTTGAAAATCATTTTGTCTAAGCATTTATATTCTCTAACGAGCGTTTTAGAAACAATTATATTTGTATAAGAAATCGGTTAATATTCTAACGAGCATGTTAGAAGGGTTTGATTTTGTAAAACCAAAATTATAATAACATTTTGTATAAACGTTTATTTTATTTTTAATGAGCGTGTTAGAAACGATTTAAAGGCTTCAATACGTTTTGTTTAAAGCGTTTAATTTTCTAACGACCGTGTTAAGACGCGGTTTATTGTATAAACCAAAGTGTTTTAAAAAAATGGTTTTGTCAAATTGGTTAATATTCTAACGAGTAGGTTAGAAGTTGCATAAATATTATAACGAGCGCGTTACATAATAATTTTTATCAACCAAATGCGTTAGAACGGTTTTAAAGAACTTGATGTTGTTAACAAATTAAATTGTTCAAATGTAACCACGTGCGTGTAGTTAATAGTTATTCAATGTGGGAGTACCATTGAGGGAGAACCTCAAATGAGTGATGTTGTGATTGCATAAAGCTCTTGTGCGGGGGAGCCTAATTGCATCACTTGAAAACATCATGGGAATGATTTCGGAGATGTATGAAATCATGTGGGCATTTGGTGTTCGTGGATAGTTCTTATTGTTTGAAGCACATATTATGTTATAAAAAATGATTCAAAATTAATATAATATATATGCAAAAAACAGTTGTATGCGGTGCTTTAAAACAACAAACAAAAATGAATAGTGAATTTATCTCAAAAATTTAAGTTGCTTTTTAATATATAGTTTAATATAATAGAATATTATATCACTTAATGTTTGGCAGAGGGTATGGGCTGTAGGACCCTATCATGTTGTTTATTCTTTTGTATTATTTCATTTTGTATTAGCTTGTTTGTTACGCTTTCGTATGTGCATTTATATGTTTGGGCTTGACCCATGTAAACAAAGCCCATTATGAGCCCATAAAATAAAGATATGCATGGCATACCTTCACTACAAATAGTGAAGGTACGAGCAGGCAAACAAAGCTTCTGTTAAAATACCAACACTCACCTAGCAACTTTCTCTCCTTCTGATATCTTTCTTTCCTCTTCATGTAATAACTCAAACACAACAAGATCCGAGATCTCAATTCACTTGTAAGTGATTTCCAATAGCTTATAAGGAGATTGATCCAAGAACAAGTTGTTTGATCCCGTCTCTAGGACCTACAATTAGTATCAGAGCTTTCAGCAATACTAGTTGAGTTTCTTGCGCCACAACCTTGGATTTTGGTCTTGTCTTTATTTTTGAAAGTGTATTTAAGTGTGTTCAAGTGTTCTTCTTCCTTTTTGAAGTCTTTAAAGCTTAAAATTCATGAAAAGGTGTGATTGTACTTGAATCTGTACCATACAGCACTCTGAGCGGTTTGATTTTCTCCAGAAACAATTTGTATCACATCTGAGAACCAATCGCTTCGCATTTTGATTTCATTCGCATTGCATTTAAGATTTTGAATCGCATTTAGAATCTTAATCGCATCACATTTGAAATCTTATTCGCATCGCATTTTAAATCCCAATCGCATCCTGAAGTAATCGCATTGCATTTCTATGAACCAGTCGCATTTCATCTGAATTGCATCGCATTCCCAAATAATGTGCATCGCACATTAAAAGTAATTACATGCATTCCTGGAAAGAATCCAATTGCATTTCAAACCAATGTGATCACATTTTTCTGCTCGATTTGTTTTTACTTGGTATTTTTAACAGAATTTGCTACTTCTTCAAGACTGTTTGGTTTGATAATCTGCTTTAAAAAAGTCTTATGACCCGGAAACATTAAAGAATTACTTGATGTTCGAGAACGAGGCTGGAAACACGAACAAACCACCTAAGCTATTAAATTTTGAAAGCAACTTTGATGAATGGAAGTGGAGGTTCAAAAATTTTACAAGAATTAATGACTTTGCACTGCTAAGATCAATTGTGAACGGACCACACAAACCCAATACCATGTCACCCGGTGGCCCCGTTGATGTTCCTCCAAAAAGTTTAACTGAGATTGACAAGACACTGATGCTTGATGATGAGAAAGCATATGGAGTAATGAGTGAGTGTCTGTCCGCTGATATAGCACAAACCTTGAGAGAATGCAAAACTACTATATATATTTTGGATGCCCTGGTTGAGAAATTTAAGAGAAACCTGAACATGAGGGAAAGTAGAAGAGAAATGTTGAACGGGGAATTCAACATGTTTAATCATATTTAAGGAGAATCAGTTATTGCTCTCCTCAGCAGATTTGAAGCATTGATTACTAAGATGAGAAATGCTGGTATTGTTAAAGAAATGTCTGAGGTTAACAAGAAACTGTTGAAATCATTTTCGTACACTTGCAACAATAGTGTTACCACCATCAAGAGAACCACCAATCTAAACACCACAACACTCATTGAGCTGACTTCCACCATCAAGTCTTTTGAGATGGATGATAAACTCCAAATGAGCAATCATGTCAGCTCTTTAAATCATGCAGTTGCTTCTACTGCTTCTGGTATAGGCTCAGCTTTTCTTACCCAATCACATTCCACAGTTCATCCTGTCGATGGTGTGAAATTTGTTTCATATTCAGTTCAGTCAGATCATAACAAAGCCTTCAAGCCGTCCATAGGTGCTTTAGGATCTTTAGCATCTAATTCATTTCAACACATGATGAATCAAGCTGTCAATCAATCATGGAATGCTCATGTGGTTACTAACTCTTCAAGCTTAAGTCAATCCATCATGCAAGTTGACGACTCTCACATGTCATTATTTCATGCCTTTATGGCCAGCCATGAAGAATTGCTACATGGGAAACTATTTCCTCCATCTTTCAATCAAGGAGATCTTCTAGAGATAAATGAATAAGACCTTGAAAAGATAGGCATCAAGTACCATATGGCCATGACGGTTCATTGGGCCACATACTTCATAAAAAAGTATGGGAAGAACAGTTTCAAGGACTCTAACAGCAACAGTATTGGGTTCAATAAAGAAAAGCTCTGTTGTTACAACTGTAACGAATGGGACACTTTTCCAGAGAATGCACAAATCCAAGGTAGGCTGATTGAGACGTGAAGATCGTTGAAGTATCTGACAATGAAGGAGGTAAAGCAAAGGATGTTGGGAAGAGGAAGTTTGGCCAAGGCAGCTCATCAGGTCAAGCAGTTCCAAGGATTGGTCAAAGGAACTCTAGTAGAAAGGCCTTGCTCACTCAATCTGGTGAAACTTTTGAGCCAGATTGGTTAAATCAAATGAGTGAGCTAATGAATCCGATGATCTTAGCCAGATGGCATTTGTGAATGAAGGCCAAACTTCATCAAGCACTAGAGCAGGAAGCAGCCAAAGCAGTTATGGCATTCCCGAGGTACATAAACACTTATGCTCTCAAATGTGTATTGACAAAGTTGAAAATTATAGAATCCACAATGCCTATATAATAATAGAAAACATTGGCATTAAAGACCAAAATGACGAGTACAAAGCTGAGAAAATATTTACCACTAGAATTAAAACTCATCACGATGACATGGCATGCTTACATCGAAAGTTATTTGAATGTAATTTCCTAGTTTATACTCACAATAAAAGATTAACTGTTTAAAATGCTAAAGTTGAATAACTTGAATTAGAACTAGCTCAAAGAAAAATATCTATCAAAAAGTTTGAAATGGCCTCCGATAAGTTAAATGGCATCATTGGATCACAAATGGGGGTGAAACAAAAGACCGGGGTGGGATATGAACATGCTGTAATTCCACCTCCTTTCAATGATAACTAAACATCTCTACCCCACTTTAGTTTCAATACCTCGCCAAAGGATGGAATGGCTTATGGAATTGGTCGTGTGCCTAAACCTAAGATATTTATTCTTGCTGTGCCCAAAACTGTTGATCCAATTATTGAACCAATTAGTTCTAATGATAATTCATCTTCTTCACCGGGTTGTGTAGAAGAAAGGGGATCAATGGAGAAAGACTTTAGTTGTGAAACATAAAGTGTTTTAAATTCACTTTTTGATTCTAATGTGAATCTTAAATAATCATTTATCAACTCTGTTTGTAATAATAACAATACTGTTTCCATGCAAAATGCATTAAAGTCATCTTCGGATGGTAATATAACCTGTGACAATGCTGATGTTGGCATTGATCGTACTATTCGGATGAAAATGTTGATATTATTTCAGATAGTGATTGTGAAACCGTATATGATGAATCTTTTATTAAAAATTGTGTTAATATGAACATACCAAGCTGTTCATCATCTAGTTGTAAGCCTGAGGTTACTTCAAATAAAAACGAAGTGTTTGAAAATAAAAAGGCCAGTACTTCGTGTAAATATGTTCCACCAACTAAGCAATCATTCTCTTAAACAACCAATCATGTAAGAAGTCCTCAGTCATATAAATTTATTGATACAACTACTGTGGTCACAGTATACCAAATTATGTGGAGTCATACTACACTAATGCTTTTGATGATCGAGGTCAAAAACCAAATGGATATCACAATCATGTCCCGTTCTTCCAATGATCACCTTTTCGGCATCATCAATCATCTTATAGCTCTGACAATATTATGGGGTCTATAATAGGAAAAGCTGTTATGTTTGTGATCCTTTTCACCTTGAAAGACATTGCAAGAACTAGCATAAGCAACAAAAGGATTTGAGAAAGCAGTTTAATCAGTCACGATCTACTGCTGCTAGCAGCTCGGGATCAAGGACTGATCAAATCACAAGTGAAGCCAGTGAAACAAATGTGAGATCCAACAAAAGAAACAAAATAAGAAAACCTTTTTGGATAAACAAAAAGAAAAGAGCGAAAATGGACTCAAAGATTGAGAAGCCTAAGAATCCACCAAAAACAAGTGTGACAAGAAGTCAAAAAGTTGAAAAGGGAGGGAAGATAGGAAAGGTCTCAAATGGCACTTTGACCTTTGAAGATGTCAACCTTATGGAATAGCTTAACCACAATCTGCTCAGTGTCTCTCAAATTCGTGGCAAACAATACTCCACTCTCTTCACAGAACATGAGTTTCTGATCTTGAAGCCAAGTTTTCAGGTCCCAGAAGAATGGATTTTGATGTATACTCTGAGGTACAATGATGCTTACATATTAGACATGAGAAGCTCGTATTCACGACAAGCTGCTTCATGTCTTCTATCTAAGGCCTCGTAGAACGATTCATCACTTTGGCATATAAGTCTTTGTTATGTCAACTTTAAGAATTTAAACAGACTTATGAAAAGAGAGCATGTGAGGGATTTGCCTGTTAAAACTTTCTCTTGCATTGGAAAATGTACCTCCTGTTCGAAACGCAAGCAACACAAACTCCCTCATAGGCCCGAGACTATAAATTCAATAGCTTCCATTCTGAAGCTGTTACATATGGATTTGTTTGGCCCAATTCATCCTTTAGCAATAGGCCAAAAAGCCTATTGTCTTGTTATTACTAATGACTTTTCTCGTTTCAGCTGGAATTTCCTTTTAGGGCATAAGGATGAAACCGCTCAGTTTCTCATCAAGTTCATGACTCTTGTGGAGAACCAAAAAGATAAGAAGTCAAGTATATTTGAAGCGACAATGTAACTGAATTCTGAAACAAAGCCGTGAATGACTTCTGCCACTAAAAGGGGATAAATCTTCAGTACAGTGCCCCGTACACTCCACAACAAAATGGGTTTTCTAAACAACGTAGCAGAGCTCTCATCGAAGCTTCAAGAACCACGTTTTTATACTCAAAGCTTCCGTTGTTCTTCTGGGGTGAAGCGATTAATGCTGCATGCTTCATCCAGAACCATGTGCTGTTGAACAAGCGTCTCGACAAGACTCCATATGAGGTCTACTACAAGACGAAGCAACAAGTAAACTATTTAAAAACTTTGGATGCCCATGTACTCTACTTCACACAAATGGTAATTCAGGTCCCAAGTTTGCTGAAAAGGCAGATGAGTGTTATTTTGTTGGATATGCTACCAATAAAACAACTTATCGAGTATACAACAAGAAAGTAGGGTAATTGTGGAATCCTTCAACGTTGACTGACAAGAGCTAAATCCAACAGATGATCGAGCGGGTCCAAATTGGTTGTGTCATTATGATAACTTGTTCAATCAATTGGTTGTGGTATTTCTACCCCTCCAGTTGCATTCGCTCCAGTCTCAACCATAGTGTCTTAGTCTGTGTTGATTCAAGCTATTTCAAACAGTTTGGGTGATGTCAATTTGTTTGCTGGTCCTTCGAATAGAAATGTATTACCCATGGCTCCTCAACCGGCCGCACTTGATTCTGTTCTTCTACTAGAAGATACAACCGATGTAGCTCTCGTAGAAGATACCTCTGATTCCGACTTAGAGTCTTCATACTTTTCACCTGACAACACTGAACAAAATGACACTGAGCTTGTAGTTGACCTTCAGCCTGAACCATGCGTGGTAGATTCTGTTCCCACACCTACCTCAACAGATGTAAATATACAGGTTGCTACTGAAGAGGCTGTTGCTAATAAAGTTCATGCTGATGCTTCTCATGACACTGATTCTACTATGGTTCCAGCAAATGGAAAATCTGTGGGACTGTCCCATTGCTACAGAACATGTGGTTAGATAACCTGATGTCATTCAACTAGTCACTGACGTTCTAATCAATGCTCCCAGTGTGTTTCATCCAGTTGAAAGTCATATCCTTAAGATTCAAGTGGATCCAATTCCTCATATTCCCATCCACCGATCTCACTTAACATAAAACATAATTGGCTCTCCTTCTGCCATCATTCAGACAAGAAACCAATTAGGAACTATTAACAGATGTCTTTTTGCTTATTCAATTTCTCTGGTTGAACGTAAGGACTATCGTGTCGCTCTCAAGGAGAAGTCTTGGGTATCTATGCAAGAAGAATTGTTAAAGTTCAAGAAGCTTAATGTGTGGAAGCTGATAAAGAAACCCGAAAACAAAAGATCGATCGGTACCAAGTAGGTGTTTAAAAACAAGAAAGATTATAAAGGGGTTTTTATAAGAAATAAAGCAAGCCTGTTGGTGCAAAGTTTCTCACAGCATGAAGGACTTCATTATGATGAAGTTTATGCTCCCGTTGCTAGGCTTGAGGATATTCGTATCTTTATAGCATATGGATCGTACATGAATTTCAAAGTATATCAGATGGACTTGAAACAACTTTCTTGTATGGAAAGATGAAAAAAGAAATTTATGTCAAGTAGCCTCCAGGTTTTGATGATCCAGATAATCCAATCTATGTTTACCGACTTGACAAAGCCCTCTATGGCCTTCATCAAGAACCCTATCTTGGTATGCTACCTTAGCAGAACATCTATTAGAATGGCTACAGGAGAGGCGTTATCGATCAAACGCTCTTTGTCAAGAAAGTTAGCAACGATCTAATTCTAGTCGAAGTGTATGTTGACGAAATTATCTTTGGGTCAATGAGTGAGAATCTATGTAGAGAGTTTTTAGAGGTAATGCAGCGTCAATTTAGGATAAGTTCGTTAAGATAAATGACATTCTTTCTGGGCCTACAAGTTGAACAGAAGACGAACAGGATTTTAATTCATCAAGAGAAATATGCCCATGTAATTGTTCAGAAGTTTAGGTTCAAGGATGTTACCTCTTACATCACTCCAATTGCTACAAGACCGGTGTTAGTTCCAGATCCACCAGGAAAGCCAGTAGATCAACACCTTTATAGGTCCATGATTGTCTCCTTGATGTATCTCACTACAAGCAGACCGAACATCATGTTCCCTGTTTGTCAGTGTGCCAGATATCAGTTAGATATGAAAGAATCTCACTTAATCGTTGTCAAACTTATCTTTCGGTATCTCAAGGAAAATCCCCGTCTGGGTCTTTGGTATCTTAAAGACTCTCCTTTGGTGCTACATGCTTATACCGACAGCGATTATGGAGGGTGCAACTTAGATAGAAAGTCAACATCGGGAGGATGTCAATTCCTAGGTGATCGGTTAATTTATTGGCAATACATTGCTGCCTCCAGGTGCTCACGAGTCATATGGATCTAGCATCAGCTACTGAATTACGGTTTGAATTTCTTTAACACCCCAATTAAGTGTGGTAATGATGCAACAATTTGTATTGTGAAAACCCTGGTCCAACACTCAAAGACAAAACATATAGACATCTAAATCCATTTCATTCGTGATTGTTTTGACCGAAAACATGTCAATGTTGAAAAGGTCCACACCGACTATAACTTTGCAGACCTTTTCGCCAAAGCCTTTGACCGTACCCGATTTCTAATATCGTAGAGTCTCTTGGCATGATCCATTTTGATTAAGATATATCTATCTTTTTGCAAATAAATTTGTAAATATTTTTAAAATATGTCATAAATTTAGAGGGAGAAAATGAGTTAAGTTTAACTCACCAAAAAGATTTTATGTTTATTTTAAGAAAAAACAAAATTGAGTTTTCATCTCATCAAAAAGATTTTATTTATTATTTAAGAAATATAGAAAGATTATCAAAAAGAAGTTTTCCCGTTCAGAGGGAGCTCCCGTCAAGAGAGAGTCAGATGTTTTAAATATTATTCCAAAAACTTAGGGAAATTGAACCAACCTTTTGGAAAATGATAAGAAATTGTCCCTGATGTTCCTAGCACATGAAAACAGTATATCAAAAGCCAGCAAGATCATTGATTAATATGTAGATAGGCCTGACAAATGAGTAGATGTCATTATGATATAAACTAAAATATCCACCTATGCTAGTGGTTATACTTTTATGAAGCAGTTGTATGTCTCCACCTAAAGTCATATCAATGAAGGCAGAAATGCAATTACCCAGTTATACATGAACCCGTTAGTAATTGGTCACCATAAAAATGATTACAGTTTTGCTTTAAAATATTGAAAATCCTTAAGAAAAAGCAAACAACTACAAAAGTTCTTAAATGTTTAATCAACAAAATTGTTGATAATTAGCAAAAGAAAAAAAGGGATAAAAGTAGAACCACTTAAGGTGGGATAGTAAATCTGACAGCAGTAAGCCCTAAACACCTTAAATAAAGGTATGTAAGTCGACTTGCATGGCATATAAGTCCATGGTTCAACCTTTAATTTTTTTGTAAAATTTTCAAAATAAGTTTAGATATGCTTTAAGTGTTTTAATCTATTATTAGGGGTCGAAGTTAATTCAGGGTGATTTGGTGAACACAAACCAAGCCCGAGGTATCATGGAGTCTATGATCCGTCAGATTAAATGGGGACAACACAAGTATAATTCCTAATAGATACCTTAACGTATCTTAATGTTATCAAAATACTTTTTAAGCTTAAAGTGGACAAAATATATCTACTTCCTAGCACAATAATATGGAAATAGAAGTGTGATCTAGGACATTAACAAACAATGTGATTCCCTGTCGTGATCTTTCTCGCAAAAATATTAGAATACTTTGTAAATAGAGTAAAGTGTCATATTTATCCTTGTGGTTTGGCAAATAATGCGAATTTAGTCCAAAAAATTTATTTTTTGCATATGGACCCTCCATGTTTTTCAATTCTTGCCAATTACATCCAAATCACTAACCTAGTTAAATTTAATCGTTAAGTTAGGGGTAGACATGTCTTTTCACTATTTATTTATTATATGAGTAAAGTGCCAAAATCGTCCCTGAGGTTTGGTCATATTTGCGAATTTCGTCCAAAAATATTTTTTTTCGCAAGTAGACCGTCGATTTTTCCCAACCGTTGCCAATTTCGTCCAAATTGTTAATTAGGTCTAAATTCAACATTAACTTATGGGTATTACTGTCAGTTTACATGTTTGTTTACATTATTGTTATTATGTGTTTGTTTGATGACATATATTAGGGATGAGCTCGGTAACGTACCGGTACCGGTCCCGAAAATCCCGATCCCGAAAATCGCAAATGTTTGGTACCGGTACCGAAATGTTCGGTTCGGTACCGGTACCGTCCCGGTACCGATACCGAATCGAACATTTCGGTACCTATAACAGTACAAAAAATTTGCGATTTTTGGGATCGGGATTTTCGGTACCGGTACCAAGCTCATCCCTACCGGTACTGATTTTGCTCATCCCTAACATATATAATATTTCACGATTCCTATATTTGAATCCAATATATTTTCCGTTTGTTTATCTTCTTTATTTTTAGTCATATAAGGCGTTTAGCTCCGCGTAATAATAATAACAATGTAAACAAATACATAAAAGGACAGTAACACCCCTGAGTTAATGTTAAATTTAGACAGAGTTAGTAATTTGGACGAAATTGACAACGGTTGGGAAAAATCAAGAATCTACTTGCTAAAAAAATATTTTTGGACGAAATTCGCAAATATGACCAAACCTTAGGGACGATTTTGGCACTTTACTCATATAATAAAGAAATAGTGAAAAGACATGTCTACCACCTAACTTAACGATTAAATTTAACGAGGTTAGTGATTTAGATGTAATTGGCAAGAATTGGGAAACGTAGAGGGTCCATAAACAAAAGATAAAATTTTTGGACTAAATTAACATTATTTGCCAAACCATAAGGACGAAAATGACACTTTACTCTTGTAAATATTATTAAGTAAATAATATTAATTTCATCTTTACTCCTAACTTTAATTTTATTTTATTTTGTTTTGTTTTGTTTTAGTGTCTTCTCCAAGTATCATCCTCTAATGCTTGTACCTGTAGCATGTATATAAAATACGGTCAACTAACTTAATAGTTGGTGAGTTCACACAAGTTTTGTATAAATACATAAAAACCACGCAATTCCGTGAAGCTTGTGAAAATTAAACTAATTCGCATGCAATGTCCTTTCCAGTTGGTAACAACTAATGTACTCGGATCGGGGGTCCCTTTCCACTAGATACAACTGGAGCTGAGTGCAAAAGGGGACGTATGATCATACTTATTGAGGCAACCATTTGCTGAGCACATAATCAAGTAAGAACATAAACACACAAGTCCACGATATGAGTTGCAGTTTCTTAGCTGAGTATAAAATCAATTGCGTTGAGTAGGATATATTTGCTACCCCCAAAATGTAAAAGCGTTTAAAAAGGGAGTGTGAGAAACTCACCTCGAAATCAAAGATAACTTGTGTCGGACCGGTGCGGGACACGGTTTCCCAACGATTCACGGGGCAACGTGTTAGAGTGCGGAATCCTCTAACACGGCGATTCGGTGGTGATCAACAACGCGCGGTAACGATTCCTAAGACGGTTTGACACCTAGGGACGGAGGAAAGGACCGACACGTGAAGAACGGGCAGAGAGTATTTCAGCAGAGTGGTGGTTCGTGACTGTGTGTAGAATGTGTGCTCTCTTGTGAAATTTCCTAAGTTTCGTTTATATATCGAAAACTGGTTCGATCGAATGAGTCTCTCATTCGATCGAACGAGACCTGGTTCGATCGAATCAGTCACTGATTCGATCGAATCAGTTTCTTTTGACATTTTCAGTCCGTTAACTTAGTTTCACGATCGTTATCTTCATATCGAACCATCCTGATAGAACTGGGGACATACACATGACATTTCATGTCCTAACAAACTCCCCCTTGGAGCCAGTTCTATTTACTTACAATCAATCGAGTTCTCTTGCTCGATCGTAACTCCCCCTTGGAGTTATCTCACTCTCTCTTTTCTCAAAGCTAATGGTGCGCATGTTGCATCCACGAACTCCTTTCATCATGAAGTTCTCTCAGGATCAAATGGTCCAGTCAGTCAGACTTACCATAGGTTCCGCATATCCTGAGAAGCTGTCAATTGAAACTTTAGATAAACATTTAAGCACAATCTATCACAATGTTCCAAAACAAATTACATTCAACTCAAAAACAATTACAACCAGAAGATTAAACCTTTCATTACAACAAGAAACAAAATAAACATGACAATTAAGCTTCAGTCTCTTGTGCATACTTCTTCTGTTGCTCTTTCCAATTTGATCCTGCATGTATGTCATAGGCAAAGCAGATCCTAATGACATTTCTATACGTTAAAGCTTGCTCCATGTCTTCGGGGGCGTAGAGAATCTCTGTCTTGTACAGCGTGTAGACGTCCTCCCGTGACAAGTTTGTGAGCCACATAGGATCAAAGATACGAATTGTGCTCCAATTTCCATTGTCGTTGAGCACGATGACTGCTTCATGCAGTCTTCCGTCATAGTACCAATGCCTGAACGCTTTGTAGAAGTCCTGCTTCATCTTTCTTAGAGGAATCTTCTTCATCGTGAGTGGTGGCATGTACTTCAAAACAATCTTTGGCCTGTTGGTGATCGGATCGATCTCCCTTTTACTTGTATATCTCTTTGGCCTTTGTGGAGTGATCATCTTCCATTTTGAGCTGTATTCCATTCGCAATACACTCTGATAATACGTTGCAAATGGAGATGAACTTGCATAAAGCATATCAAGATAGTTAAGACGGTTTAGATCAAAAGTAGGAAGAGTCTTCAAGTCAGTGATACGTTGAAAGTACTCAACCCCTTTTTCTCTCTTGACAGCAATGCAATTAAGATCCTTCAGACACGCCCAAGCAATTATTTCACCTGAAGTTCTACGACCCTTCATCTTATAGGACATTGTGTGAGGAATGGTCGGCTTTGCTTGTCGTCTGGACCTTATCTTCTCAAGAATAGCGTTGAAAGCTTTCTTGCACTCTTCAGTTTTCTCAACGAAATCGGCTTGATCTGCATCAGAAGGCTGTTTCATTGTGTTTGACCTTTCGTCAGCCTTCTTCTGTATTTCCTCCTCTGTTACATTTTGAAAGAAGCTTGCCGAGTTAGGAAGATCTTCAGTTTGAGACGTGTAGTACTCTGGATATTCTTCCTGCGTCAAGTCTTCCATTTCGACTTCATCGAATTGAGAAGGATCAGCGGCCGTGGATGATGTTGAGTCAGGTGTAGCAGCCGAAGAAGATGTTTGTTCTGTTGAAGGCAAAGCCAGATACTTGCCTGTTTCTTCATTGTATAGCTCAAACATATGTTCCAGTTCTTCTTCTGTGAAATTGTGAGAAATTTCACCTTCTTCCAAGTCTCCACTTGCGAAGAATTGCTGCTCATCTGGATTGTCCAGTAAAAACGTGAAATATTCCGCTGCTGTTTTTGATTGCAGCGGTTGGACATTAAACGGATCAGCATCACCTGTTTGATTACACAAACACAAAGTAACAACAAATTTAAGTAAACATATGTAATATCATAAACATTAAATACAATATCATTACATATGAAACTAGGTTTACAAACAAATCATTAATTGAAAAGATTTAACATTTAAGTCCTTACTACATTCACTCAAAATACTCTTAACTACCTTCACCTCCATCATCAGAAGAGTCCAGTTCGTCTGTGTCCACATCGACATTGGTTGGACCTTCCAGACGAAGAACATCACCCTTCAGCTCAGTCACTCTTGCTTCAAGGCGTAGATTTGACTCTCTCAGCTCGGTGATCAAAGAACCTTGTTCATTGATCGAAGATCCCTGTTCAGCGACAGTAGCATTTAACTGACTATTTTCAAGCCTGAGCATTTCGTTCTCAGCTTGAAGTTTAGCAATCTGCTCATCTCTGAGCCGATTCTGTTCTTCTTGCTCTGCCTTGAACAGTAACATCTTCATCATCGCCTTGTGCAAATCAGCAAGTTCGGATGCAACCTTTTGAGGTATGGCCATTTCAGGTTGAGCTTGAGGAATAGGTTGTTGAGCTGACTGCGGTGTTGGTGGCTGTGCTGGTTGAGCAGGAGGAGCAGCAGAAGTCCCGACGGATGGTAACATTGAGGGACGCGGTTGATCGGGAAATAAGCTTCGATACTTCCGAGTAACCTTCTTCTTTTGCCTCTTTGCAGGCCTTTCTTCTCCTACATCTATGTCGGCCGGATTTTCCACGGCTCTGACTTCCTCACCAGTTTCCAACTCTTCTTCATTTAGAAACGAATCAGCCTCCTTTTCAGCTTCGGTCCTTGTATCTTCAGGGACCGCCACCTCCTCAGTGTCAGAGTCGTCGCTTGATTCCTGCAAAGGTAAGTTTTCGACGTCTGAGTCACTGGTATCATTTCTCCATTTCCTTTTAGGAGGGGCCCTGTAAGACGGATTCACCAAATGCCCGAAGCATCTTTTGATTGGTGGCCTGGTTGGACGTTCCTTGTAAGATTTGAGACGGTTGAGAGTCTCATTTTTCATGTGGTCCAGTTTCACCACATCACCTTCGTTTTCTTTCAGTAACCCTGGTGCTTGAGTATCGACAATCATTTGCACGAACCGTGGGAACTGTAGAAACTTCTCACTTTTCCCTTGCTTCAACGTGATGTTCTCGACCATATGACCGAAAGTCATCTGAGAGAAGTTGTATGGTCGGTTCATCACCAAAGCAGCTACAGTGAACTGCATGCTTTCCCTCAGCTTGTCAAAGCTGGTTCGTTGAGGGCCCAAGCAGTGCATCACAACGTGTGCCAAATATTTGAACTCGGGGCACAAGTTGGCCTTATGAAGCAGACCGGCATTGAGGTCGCCGTCATACTTCATACGTGCGAAACATCCTCTTGTTGCAGCAGGATGTAGGGAGGTCGGGTCTGATTCATCATCTTCAAATCCACAGACTTCTCGAATGACCTGGGCAGATATAACAATTGCATGCCCTCTAACGGTGGAGCGAATAACCGACGGCACGACTGATTTGTCGTGCGTGGCATTTCTCCAAAATTCCTGTTGGATTGACATTATCGGCTCAATGACCCTCGAGATAGGTCCAAAAATCCTTGACCTCTTCAAAAACTTTATCACCGTTGCAAAGTCTTTCCCGTGGCTCGACTTTTCGTCTAGAAAAGCCACGATGTTGTGCTTGATGGACGTTTTGTACTGAGCAACCACTACTGCAACTTCAGCCATTGAATCTGTAAACTTAAACGTGTTAGAACGAACAGATATTGAAACGACTGAATGCGTTTAAACTTTTCAAATTTTCTGGACTAGTTCGATCGAACGAGTAACACATTCGATCGGTTGAGCTATTCATTCGATCGAATGAGATCTGGTTCGATCACAGACAATCGAATGAGATAGATCTTATCGTTGACTTCTGATTCGATCGAACTAGTGGTCGAATAAGTCACATTCGATCGAATAAGAAACTCGTTCGATCGAATGGACTGGTTCGACTCATTCAAACAGAAACCCAGAAATGAAGAACACCCGAACCCGGAAAACTTAAACGATCAAGAACTCGATCAAAACACGGTTAAAAACATGTAAAACTTACATTTTCGTGATCTACGTGAAAAATCGAATAATATGATCGGATCAAAAAGAGGGTTTGAGGAAAATCAATTTGAGAGCAAAAATCCGTAAAATATTTCGAATAAAACTGATCGATCGAATGAGTTTGAATATTTATACTATTTTTGGACTTATTCGATCGAACGGACTTGTTCGTTTGGACCATTCGATCGAATGAGATTCTATTCGATCGAATGAGTCTCTTCGCAACTGTTTACATTCCTCAACCACTGATTCGATCGAATCTGTTCATTCGATCGAGTTATTCGTTCGAATAGCAACCTATTCGATCGAATGAGGGAAAACATTTGAAAAATAAATTTTTAAATTTCTTATTTCCCGTCCATCGATCGTGATGCCTTTGAACCTGCACGAAAACATAAACTTTTGACACTTGGTTAGTTTTCGTAGACATTTTCCAATCCTGAGAGCTTCGTTCCTACAGAACATATAGATCATAATACATTAGTAACAAATGGAAAAATATCAGGCTCAAACATCTTTGGGTTTTCTTGTCACTTCATTCTTTCTTTCATGCACAGCCTGTTGCACAGATGAACATTTAGCAACCTGCATGAAGTTTTCTTTCATTTCTACACACTGGATAAACATTTAGTAGGAACAGACAGAGATCAGACTACCTGTCATGATGATTTCTCATCGATTCTTAAACAAACAGAAAAAAATAAAATAAATTAAAATAAAACTAAAATCTTTTTGGTTTTTATCAAAATATTTACAGAGAGGGACAGGGATCAGACTACCTGTCACGAGAAATAAATAAAATGAAAAATAAATAGAAATAAAATCTTTTTTGGTTTTTATCAAAATATTTACAGGGAGGGACAGGGATCAGACTACCTGTCACGATGATTTCTCATCAACATTAAAGCAGAATAAAATAAATAAAAATAAAAAGATTAATTCAGAATTAAAAATCTTTTTTTTTTTTTTTTTTTTTTTTTTTTTTTTTTTTTTTTTTTATAATATTCAAACTGAAATAAACAACTGTACAAAATTTTAAAACACATTATTTTTGGTTGAGAAGGATCTATAATAAGAAATCATACAGACGTATATGACTGTCTACTGAGATTTTTTTTTTTTTTTTTTTTTTTTTTTTTTTTTTTTTTTTTTTACGAATAAACGAAGTTAAACAAGACATAATGAATATTCTTTTTGTGAGAAAGATCCGAACAGGAATCATACTAATTACGTGACTGTCACACAGATCCGTGTTTAGCTGTATTATGACATAAAGAAACAGGTTGTGAGCATGTAAATAACTTAAAATGGTTTTCATCGTTTCTGTGATACGAGTTAGGTTCAATTATGTCTCAAAATTTAAGTGGGTATCAACTCAGAGATTATGATGCCTCCTATCTATTCTCAAAGCGTATTTGGCTTTCCCCAAGTCACCCCGAATTGACCTTGACCCATAGTGTCTGATTAAAGTTGTAAGTGTCTTCATCTGCTTCCCGTTTTCTTTCTTTCTTACTCCATGATTGAGAAGTCTTGACATTGTTAACTCTAGAATGTTTCAATCACTCATAATGTAATTTTTTTTTTTTTTTTTTTTTTTTTTTTTTTTTTTTTTTTTTATTTTAACATAGACTTCAGAGTAGTAAACAATTGCAAGTCCCGAATCTGGATCACTGCAGTTTCTTCACACACTATCTTTACGGGAATCAGAACACTTATGGGCTCGTGTATGACTGGGTAATCGCTTTTCTGCCTATCATTCGGAAAGATATATATGAAGACATACAAAACTCTTAAGGAGTTTCCACGTAAAATCGAGTAGATTTAGTTTGTATCACATCTACTTTTACGCACCATAAAAAGCTACCATGACACACAATGACCGTTCTAAAGCCTTTTAAGCCTAATAACTTCACTAGTTAAGCACACAGAATCAGTGTATCTATCATTTTCCAAGGTTGGATCAATTTCTCATTTTCTGAATATATATGAATGTCTTTTAAAACATATAACGTTTAAATTATTTCGCCCCGATCAAGTCAAAGTCTTCAGGTAAACGGCTATCCTGAAGATCCAATGGATCAACTGGACCGACCACATACGAGTATGTGTCCTTCTAACTAAATATAACCGACTATTTTTCAGCGAAAGAATAAAGACCCATCAAAACCCGCCCCGATCACTTTCAGTCATCTGGTTAATGGCTATCCTCATAATCTACTAGTAGAAGTAAGGACCAACACACATCCGAAAATGTGTCCATCAAACTGAGGTAACCGACATAATTTTAAGCGATAGTGATGTATAAAAATTTAATATTTGAAAAATGAAAATAAGCTGTACAGACATAACAAATCTTTTTGATGTCTCAGTATGATAGCGTCTGTGTACTATCACCTTTCTTGTAACAAGATCAACTTCTCAAAATTTTGAAATTTTTTTAATGTTTTTGGGTTTTTGTATTTTATATTGTTTTTGGTTTTTCTTGAAACCTTTCTCCCCCTAGAATTTATAAAAAACAAAATCTTTTTGGACTTTTTCAAATTTTTAAGAAAAGAAAAATTGAAAACAATTTAAATGATATCTTCAGGAACATCATCTGATATACGTTTAACGCCGTTGATCTCTAGTAAATATAAAAACCGTGGTTTATCAAATGCTTTAGTGAAGAGATCAGCGCGTTGTTCCTGAGTGGGGATTTTTATCACATCGATTAACTTCTTTTCGTAGCAATCACGAAGGAAGTGATATCGAATTTCGATGTGCTTCGTTTTGCTAAAATGGACCGGATTTTTGGTAATTGAAATTGCAGCAGAATTATCAATATATATGGGAGTAGTAGAACATTCAATACCGTAGTCACGCATTTGTTGCTGAATCCAAATAACTTGAGAACAGCAACTGGCAGCCGCAATATATTCCGCCTCAGCTGTTGAAGTGGAGACTGACGTCTGCTTTTTGCATTGCCACGTTACTAAACGACTTCCAAAGAACTGACATCCTGCTGTTGTTGATTTGTAATCGAGTTTACAACCACCATAGTCCGAATCACTGTACGCATGTAGATCAAAGTTATCATCATGAGGATACCAAAGACCCCAATCTGGAGTACCCTTCAGATAACGCAAAATTCTTTTGACTGCAATCAGATGGGAGACCTTCGGCTTTGACTGGTAACGTGCACAGAGACACGTAGCAAACATTATGTCTGGCCGAGAAGCAGTCAGGTACATTAGAGATCCGATGATCCCTCTATAGTGAGTTGGATTGATCAATTCACCCTTCTCGTCAGGATTAATCCCGTGATTAACCTCTAAAGGAGTTCCCTGTGAAGAAGAACTCAACATCTCAAACCGTTTCAAGATGTCATTGACGTATTTTGTCTGGTGAATGAAGATACCGGAATCTTTTTGATCAACTTGAAGTCCTAAGAAGAACTTCATCTCACCCATGGAGCTCATTTCAAATTTTTCTTTCATCACTTGTTCGAACTCCTTACAAAGTGTTTTATTCGTGGACCCGAAGATGATGTCGTCCACGTACACTTGTACCATAATTAGATCTCCTTCTTTTTCTTTTGAGAATAGTGTGCAGTCAATGGTTCCCCTTCTAAACCCGTTGTTCAGAAGGTGTTTGGATAGTTCTTTATACCAAGCTCTCGGGGCTTGGTGAAGACCGTACAAAGCCTTGTTGAGCAGATAGGCTTTGTCCTTGTGATATGGGTCTTCAAAACCTGGAGGTTGTGCCACATATACGGTCTCTTCGATGTGACCGTACAAAAAGGCACTCTTGACGTCCATTTGATATACTTTGAATTTCTTGAAAGATGCATACGCCAAGAACATCCGGATTGCCTCCAAACGAGCAACCGGAGCATATACCTCATTGTAGTCTAGGCCTTCGATTTGCCTAAACCCTTGGACCACCAGGCGGGCTTTGTTGCGAACAATCACTCCACGATCGTCACGTTTACATTTTAGTACCCACTTAGTGCCAATTTTCTTCTGTCCTTTGGGGAGATCCACCAGCTTCCACACACCAAGTCTTTTAAACTGCAATAATTCCTCTTGCATGGCTGAGACCCAGTTGGAATCTTTCAGCGCATCGGTGGTGCTGTGTGGTTCTTCTTGTGCTAAGAAGCATTCATGGGCATTAAGAGCAACTGATCCTGACTCCATCATTTCTGTGTAGAGACCAAAATTCAGCTGTCGCCGAGTTTTGACACCCTGTTGAAAGTCCCCTATAATGTTGTCTTGTGGATGATCACGTTCAGTCCTAACAACCGGATTGTCAGAAACGACAACATTTTGTTCCAAGTTAGTTAAGTTCGGCTCAGGAACTGGAGCGGATTGTGGTGCCTCTGAAGTAGACGTTAGAGGCTGATCTGCATTCGGCACTTCTTGATTTGACGATGAAGGTTGTGACGTAACCTGAGTTGGTGCCGATTGTACATCATCTGCTGGAGATTCATCTTCAGATTCAGATTCGGAAGATTCTTGAACTTGATCGCTAGACTCTATGGAGGAAGATGATGACGGACCAGGATGAGTTGAAGATTGCAAAGATTCATCAGGAGGTGCATTTTGCGCCTCATACATCATTTGAATAGCAATCTCATACAGATTGAATGACTTGAACAGTTTGTCATAATCAAACAACCAGTCTTCTCCTGTCCCCTTGGCTGGTTCTGTGTAGCGTTGAACATCGACATGGTACCATTCTTCAACTAATTTTGTTGTTCTGTTGAAGACCCTTTTGAGAGGTATGCTGTAACCCAGAAAATAGCCGTTGATGATCTTCTCCTCGAACTTATTATCGACTTGCCTTTTAAGTAACGTGCAAAGAGCCCCGAATGGTTCCAGGTGCTCTAAGTTAGGCCTTCGTCGTTGAAGAAGCTCGAAACTTGTCTTGCCGTGGCGCTTGACGATGCCTACCCGATTTAATGTGAAACAGGCGTTGGCAATTGCCTCACTCCAAAACGTAACAGGTAACACTGAGTCGGCTAACATTGTTCTTGCTGTCTCGATTAACGTACGATTTTTCCTTTCAGCAACCCCGTTCATTTGTGGAACATATGGGGCACTGAACTCCTGAACGATCCCTTTTTCTTTGCAGAAATTTTCAACATTCGCATTTTTAAATTCTGTACCGTTATCTGACCGCATTCTTCGAACCTTCAGATTGTATTGAGACTCAATAGTTGTAACCAGCAGTTGTATACACCCAAACGTTTCTGATTTTACTTTCAAGAAAAACACCCAAGAGAATCTAGAATATTCATCAGTAACCACTAGACAGTATGAGTGCCCAGAGATACTTTTGACGCTTATTGGGCCAAAAAGATCCATATGAAGGAGTTCCAACGGAATATCAATTGAGTGGAAACTCTTAGACTTGTGGGACCTTTTTATCTGCTTTCCGGCTTTGCACTTCACACATGAATCAGGGAGACGAAAACTTCTCAGATTAACTCCCTCAACTAGTCTGCGGTGCACAAGCTTGTTCATGTTCCTGACATTTATGTGTCCCATCCGTCTATGCCATAAGACAGTATCACGTTCGGATGCCTTGGACACGAAACATGTCGCCGTTGGAGACGTTGACCCTGCCTTAGCCATATCCAGAATGTAAAGATCACTCTGGCGTGCAGCTGACATTAAAACCTTGTTTTCAGGAAAGTTGAAATCCTTAGGCAAGATGTGGCAATCTCGGTCGTCAAACATAACTTTGAAACCTTTGTCGCAGATTTGACTTATCGACAACAGGTTGTTCTCCAACTCTTTGATGAAATTTACTTTCTCAAACGAAATTCGCCCATTAGACACCATTCCTTGGGCCGTGATATAACCTCCTTGATTTCCTGCAAAGGAAACTGCACCTCCTTTTATTTGTCTGACACTTGAAAGGAGATTCATGTTTCCAGTCATGTGCCTGGAAGCTCCTGAGTCTATGATCCACATGTTGAATCTTGGATCATATAGAGCAACCTGCACACAAAAACAAAAGGTTTAAATATCATTGGAAACCCAAGCCCTTAAGGTCTTGGGTTTTCCATCTTCATCACGAATGAACAATTCAATCCATTTACCCTCATTAACACTGTTTTCAGATTTGACGTTGTTATCAACAGTGTTAGTTTTCTTAGGTTTCCAAAAGTCAGTCTTCTTCTCAGCATGTTTGAGATAGCTGGTTGAAGACTGAGTTTCACTTGTCGAAGTGGAAACACTTGGATCTGAGGGGTTTGGGGATTGGTGTGGTGAGGTTGGCTGAGGTTTCCGAGGAGAAACCGACCTCGGTGTGTGAAACCGTTCTTGACCTTGAATGTCAATGGTCGGTCGCCTCCTAGGAGGTGACTTGACATACCTCGGATCCGGAGTCGATATGTACTGCTTAGGATCCGTGTACTTATAGCAAAATCTTGCTATATGCCCTACCTCTCCACACGAAAAACAGTAGTTTCTCCCCCTTTGACTTGGTGGAGAGAAATAACTCTGGTTTTGTCTGTTATCATAGTACCCCCTGGATTTGACATTTTGGGGTGAAGTTTGTCTAGGAGGGTGTTTTGGGAAATTATGTTTTTCATTAACGTTACCCTCCTTTACAAACTGGGTACTATGTTCCACATAGACTTTCTCAGATTTAGGATTAAACTTTTTCTTCTGAGAACTTCTTGTTGTTGTTGCCTTTGACTTAGATGGTGGTGGGCCCGATTTAGTTGTGGAACCTAAGTCTGTGGCATCAACATTTTGTTTGGACTCAGGAGCCGGGTCAATGACTTCTTTACCCTTAGACTTAGAAATTTGGTTTGTGTCCTCGGGTATATAATCATTTGATTCATCATCCGGCACAGCTCCTGGTGTGCTTGAAAATTGATTCAGGATCGGGGGTGGGACATTGTTATATCCCACGCCTCTTTCCTTTTTGCCTCGGAACTCGGGAATGATGTGTTCTAATAAATAAGATGAATTTGAGTAACTTTTTAATTTGAAATTCAATGATTCAAAATCAGCTTTCAAGTTTTCCAATTCTTTTTTCAAAACATTATTCTTATTTATGTGAAAATTGATAGAGTCTTGTTGATTCAGAACACATATTTCAAGTTCCTTGTTCTGACGCTTAAGGCTATCAATCTTTTCTTTAAAAACAGACTCTTTCTGCTTCCAAGCCTTATTCTGTGCAAGCGCGTCAGTCAGTTCCATTAAAGATCTTGAGGCTGCTTGTTTGTAAGCCTCGAGATCTTCAATTCTCTCTTTTAGAGATTGAAGTTCTTGTTCATACAATTCACATTTTAAACATTTAACATTTTCTGGTTTGGGAGTTGATGGGTTAGAACTTACCTTGGCATTTGATGTCTCTGCCATGAATGCAAAGCAAAGATTCCCAGCTTTTTCCAGAAACGATGCAGAAGTTGCTTTAGACTCTACTTCGTTGACTTCTTCAACTTCAGCAGCCTCTGCGGGAATTGTCGAACATGGAGATGTTTGAGGAACATTTGACTCTTTTTCGTGATCCTCCTTAATCTCCAAAGATACCACTTCAACCTCAGGTTCTCCTTCATGGACTTCAGCAGCTGGTTCATCGACAGTATATTCTTCATTGGTCGAGGAAACAACAGACTCTGTTTCAGAGTTTTCATCTACTACTGTGACATCAGCCATGTTGATGCTCAAGTTCCATGTCTCGCCTTCATCCCCTTGAACTGCAAGAGCAGTTTCGTTGTTGATGTCGACGTTGTTTGCTGCGGTTTGATTTTGAGGGACCAGTTGTCTCTCAAGGTTGACAGTTGCAGCTGCTGCAGCAGGAGTGGATGATGATGAAGTGGTTCGGAAGGGATATTGGTGACCTTCCCTTCTTGGCTTCGAGCACTCCTTGGCAAAGTGACCAAGTTCGCCACAGTTGTAGCATTTTACTTTGCTTTTATCAAAGCCGAACTTGGATTTGTTGTTTATTGAGAGGGCCTGACCTGTTTTCTTCGTCCACTTTCTGGCCCTTCGGAACGCACTGCCAAGAGCCCACATAATGTCTATGCGTTCCATATCATCTTCGTCAAGCTGTTCATAGTCATCGCTGTCCAGATGACTATTTCCTAGCTTACCCGCCACCAATAAACTGTAGGACTCAATTATCGTGCCTAGAGTTGCCATGTGTTCTTTGGCAACCTCCACTGTTACTGTTCCCAAGCCTTCAGTATTCAACGTTGCTTTCTCCGTTGACTTGGGTCCGGAGTTAGTACTTGAGTTTCCAGAAGTTGATAGTGGGACGGAAGATCTCGTTTCAGTCCCCTTTGATTGATTTGACGTTGAGGAGACAAAAGCAGTCTTCATCGGAGCATGATCAGTTGAATCTGACAAAGGAGGTTTTGACATGTAAAGTGATTTGTCAGAAGTTGATCTCGGTTTTCTGGAAGAGGCTCTTAGTTCAGCCTCTTCGTGTCTGATTTCTTTAATAAAATCAGACAGGAGAATCGTCTCCAGCTGATGACTTCTTCTCATTACTGTCAGGAAGGTGCTCCAGCTAGGTGGAAGTCCTTGTGCAAGACATCTAACTTTCTCAGTCCCTGTAGTTTTGACGTTATAGGACTTGAGTTCTGACATTAGATGGTAAAATCTCGACAGTAACGACTCAATATCTTCTCCCGACTCTGGACTAAACAGATCAAATTCACGCTTGAGCTCCCGTGCGTGAATTTCTCTAAGGGAATCAGATCCTTCACATCGGTCAACCAGTGCGTTCCAAAGAGTTGACGCTGTAGTAAACTGGTTAAACTGATGAAAAAGATCAGTGGAGAGTGCTTGTGATAGTAAGGAGAAGGCTTTCTTCTCAGCATCGAAGGCTATCTTTTGTTCTTCAGATAGCCTAAAGTAGCTCAACGACTCACCATCATCATTCGTTGGATGCACCCAACTTGTCTGGACAGCTTCCCAAAGTCCAGGATTTACACCTGTTATATGAATTTGAAATCTTGTCTTCCAGGTTGTAAATTCGTTTAAAGTCATTAGCTTTGGTGGCTTGTTATAGCTTCCCGATTCAGAATCACTTTCGAGAATCGATTGAATCCTCTTGTTGGTACTCGAACTTGAAGCCATTTTTGATCCTTTGGTTAACTTTGAACTGTTGATCGAATGAGTCTGGTTCGATCGGACGAGTGCCTTATTCGATCGAATATGTTCTGATTCGATCGAATGTCTCTCTGGAAAACCGAACTGATCTTCTGAAAGTTATTCGATCGAATGTGTAACTGGTTCGATCGAATGGGTTAACAGATTCGATCGATTGAGTGTATGGTTTGATCGAACGGGTTCTGACAGTCGAATAAGACAGTGATCGAATGGACGGATCGAATGTGTGACTTATTCGATCAACTGGAGACTGGTTCGATCGAATGAACGAATCTGGTTCGATCGAATGAACTTGGAGTATTTCTAGGCGGGAAAAACTGATTCGGTCCAAGTTCAAACTGGTTCGATCGAATAGGAGGGCTATTCGATCGAATGAGTTCCAAAAATAGACTGGTTCGATCGGAAAATCTGGAAATTCCAAAATTAGGAGATTTTGACGGATTTTCGAATTTTGAACCACAAACACGAATCTTAGAAGATCAAGGAGCAAAGTAAGATCAAAATGAGACTTTTAACACAAAAACAGATGAACACCAACCAAAAAACGGATCAAACACACCAAAAACACGAAGAACACGAAGAACGCGAAGAACGTTCTTGACGAAACTCGAACTTTTAACACACTTTTCCAAGATCAAAACACCAAAATATGACAATTTTAACAGTTTTTGACAAGAACACGACGAACACCAAGATCAAAAACACCAAAAATTCGGAATTTTCCGGCAAAAATAACGATTTTCGCGAGAAAAACACGAATTTCACCACAAATCTAACGTGAATCAAGAACCAAAGGCTCTGATACCACTTTGTCGGACCGGTGCGGGACACGGTTTCCCAACGATTCACGGGGCAACGTGTTAGAGTGCGGAATCCTCTAACACGGCGATTCGGTGGTGATCAACAACGCGCGATAACGATTCCTAAGACGGTTTGACACCTAGGGACGGAGGAAAGGACCGACACGTGAAGAACGGGCAGAGAGTATTTCAGCAGAGTGGTGGTTCGTGACTGTGTGTAGAATGTGTGCTCTCTTGTGAAATTTCCTAAGTTTCGTTTATATATCGAAAACTGGTTCGATCGAATGAGTCTCTCATTCGATCGAACGAGACCTGGTTCGATCGAATCAGTCACTGATTCGATCGAATCAGTTTCTTTTGACATTTTCAGTCCGTTAACTTAGTTTCACGATCGTTATCTTCATATCGAACCATCCTGATAGAACTGGGGACATACACATGACATTTCATGTCCTAACAACTTGAAATATAAACCGAAAGCATGTAAAAGAATCCGAAATGATTGCACTTCATGAACTATAAATAAAATAATATGGTAACAACGAACTAACGGGATTATTAAAGTTAATTGTATAATTTGTTGGGAATATATAATATTCTTATTATAATTTTTACTAATTTTTAGGCATTTTATTATTTTAATAATATTTTATCTTTTACCGGAATTTTTATGGTTTAATAATCTTTTAATATTATTTGATTAATAACTTTACGTAATTTTGAGAAATATGATATTTGCTAAACACATGTTAATGTTTACGAGCTAAAACTAATTTTAACGGATTAACGAATCAAAAGTTAAATAATTAAAGTTTACTAATTAACATTAACAAACAGATTATAGTTAACGAGGTAACGGTTTTAGAAGTTGGTTTTTATATGGGAAAAGGTGATATATAATTTACAAAAATTTTATTTGATTTAAAATTATTTTATTTGATTTATTTTGATTTTTAAATAATTTATTTGATTATTATTCTTAACAAAATTGTTTTAAAATAAAAAAATAATGTCTAACCTGGGTTTCAAACCCGGGTCTTTTCATCCACACCCCAACAAACAAACCAACTGCTCTAGTTTGATTGTTGTTAGCATACCAGAAACAAAACTATTCATACATTATTATAAAGCCCTAAGTTTCTAATTCAGTAATCTAGTTCAATGTTTGTTTGAAATAAGTTAGGGGTTTTGTTATATGGGTAACGAAGAACAGAAACCACAAATCAATTACCTGCAAATGTTAGGGTATGACGACGGACAATGACTTGCCGGAAATGAGCTTGGAGATCAATTTCACATATTTGGAAATATTGTTTGGGTGAATTGATATTTCGGACAAGTTTAGACGATTGATCAGATGCTATTTATAGGACTAATTAGACCGTTGAAGGTTTAATGGCTGTTAATACATTTTAATAAAATACCCGGTCGTTAGAGGGTTTGATTAACCACTTAATGGACGTTAATTGATGTTATTGACGGTGAATAACGGGTTTACGTTGGTGAAGAATGACGTTACGATCTTTATTGTGCTTAAAATTGCGTTTATATTGCGATTTTATGTCTCACCAGAAAAATATACGGCCGCCGGAATTGCCTCATCGGAAAATCGTATGGGAGATAGGGGCTGGGCAGATTTTTTTATATTTTAATATTATATTTTAGTCTAATTTACAAAACTGGCCCCTCAACTTCCACATTCTATTAAATCAGATTTTAATTTATAATTTACACAATGCACCTTATTCTTTGGAAAAAAATGTAAAGACCAGAAAAGTTAAAATGAGATTCACGAATCGGATCCCGAACTTTGAAATGTGTCATAACCGAGATAATAAGTTATGAAACTTGGATATTATATTGTGTACATAAAGTTTGCAATTCGTTTAACTTTAATAAAACCTTAAACCTTGTAGTTTTGACAATAGAAAGAACTAATAACAAAAAAGCTATAAATGTAAATCCTCGTTAATATTATATTAATGATGAATGTTAAACACAAATACAGTGAAATGACAAAACGTTCGGTTTAACGAATACGAATAAGTAAAGATACCAAAATGACGATTGCAACAAAAATTAATTAATTAATAACATTATAATACACACACACACATATAATTTCAAAATGGGTTGGGTTTGAAAAGTAACGAATGTTACATTACTGGTGGTGATGAAGAAAATACTGATGATGACGATGATGCGGAGGATGAGGATGAAGAAGGTGAAATAAGGGATAGCTATGATGAGCCAGATGATGATGACAACGACCCTGATAGTAGAAATAATGACGGTGGTGATGGAGGTGCCGGCGTTGGTGGACGCAGTGGAGCAGGTAAACAAATAGCTCCGCACGATGATTTACCGCATGATGATCCCTCATCTGGTGATGCTGCAAAGAAAACAAGAGACATGAATGCAGGTTTGGATGAAGAATTCGTCCTATTTTTGAAGTTGATGAACTTGTAGGTACATAGTTTCAAGAGGAAGAAAAGAAGAAGGATTCTGATTTTGATGACTACATCAACTGGTCACCAAATCCTTATACTTCGGAACAAGAAATCAGAGATCCTGTTGAAGCTGATGCTAATGCTGATACTGCTATTGTTGTTGCTCTTCCAGCAAATGTTGCTATTGATATGCCCAAATAAGGAAAGAGGAAGTGGCAGAGTGTAAACAAGTATTACAACACTCGATGCCGAAATGATGCATTTCATGATGATTCACTCATCATGTACTGCCAATGGCACGAATACAATGAGTCTTGGGCTTTGAGACGCGAGAAGGAGATCTCACATACTTGTATTACACACAAATGCACTCATTGTCTGAACTCGACATGAATTTCTTCAGAAGAAAAGTTGGTAATGGTGTCGATGATAATGGCATGGAGGGATGGTTCCAACGACATATTCACAGACAAGCCAAGGATGATTACTTTGACTATCAGTTGAATAAAGGGAAGAAAAGAAAGCATCCCACTGAGTTTGGCGATATTACAGGAAAGAAGAAGAAGGGTTGGAGATATGAAATGGCTAAAGACGAACCTAATATCTTTCTTGGCAATCCTTTTAGGCCTGATACTCTCAAAAATTTCTTTCTTGGATTTTTGACAGCCAGACTTGTGAGGCTTTGATTCGTTGCAAGGGAGATTCAGGACACAAGGCCTTCCGCTTCTTTGATGAACACTCATTAATGCGGTTTGCAAAAAAAGACATAATGAAGCTCTACAAGCCTCCGCTAGAGGCCATCTCTAATCTAGTTAAAGCAAGTGTTGATCCTATAGTTGAAAAGTTCAGCAAGTTTTTCACCACCTTGTTGAGGATCAACTTGAAGATGGATGCCTCATGTACGAAATGGATTAAAGATGTAAGCAACAAATAATACTAAAGACTAGAGAGAGATTGTATGACCCTATCATGTTGTGTAGTCTTTTGTATTATTTTGTTTTGTATTAGCTTGTTTGTTATGCTTTCCTATGTGTATTTGTATATTTTGGCTTGACCCATGTAAACAAATCCCATTATGGGCCTATAAATAGTGAAGGTATGGACATGCAAACAGACCTTTTGTTAAAATACGAACTCTCACTTAACAACTTTCTCTCCTTCTTATCTCTTTCTTTCCTCTTCGAATAATAACTCAAATACTAAGATCCGAGATCTCAGTTCACTTGTAGGTGATTTCCGCTAGCTTACAAGGAGATTGATCCAAGAACACGCTGTTTGATCCCGTCTCCACGACCTACATGGGATCATTGACAGTCCAACAAAATCCTTATGTGGTTTATATTTATGCATCAAACATAAATCAACTCATATTCAATTGTACGTTAAACGTAGATGCCAACATTTTGTCTCATCCCGTAGTTTGACACCCTAGTTTTAATCAATGATTTTTATCTCCCTCATACGTAATATTGATACGTGTCATCAGACAATCCTCCAATCTCCATCCTGTTATGGTTGGATTGCTTATGGTGTGCACCTCGAGGCGTGTCATCGGGATTCTCAAATGTTGTCCAGAATTTGTAACCGAAATCAAATCTGAACAAAGATAATCAAACCATAATCTTGAAATTTGCAATTGGGGAAATTAAAACCTAATCGTTTACAATTGAGCGACATATACAGTCGATGTATTAGATCAAGCGTCGACTGAAATCAACACCGTAGTCTAAAAGGACGTAACATATGTAATTACTAGGCTTACTTAATACTTATTGACACAACAACCCAAAACTATTTACAAATACACAATAGACTCCAAACTTTACTTTCTAATAATTTACATATTTGATACGATACTTTAACTAAGTGAATGATCATGATTAATATCCCAATCATCATGATTACATCGTAGAAGTTCCTTGATACCAAACAGTTCTCTTATAGTGATGAATTTAACTTTTGGTAATGCATTTGTTAGAATGCTTGGTCCTAGAAAGTCTCCATTGATGTGTTCGACAATGATTTCACTCCCAACATGTTACCTTATGAAATTAATCTGTCTTTCAGACAACCAACACATTAGCAATGATCCCCTACCGAGCATTGGTTCGAACTGTAACACCATGTTAATCATGCTTTGGCTACACTGTCTTAGTTCATCATCCAGACATGGGTTTTTGTCTTCTTAGTAATAAAAAATACAAGGGTATGAGCCTATAGAACAAGTTTTGTTCAAGTAAGGTATATATTATCTTATGAAATGATAGAGTGTGTCAATGTGCTTGCTTTCACCGTTAAATATGTGAGTCGTTTTCAATGCAATAGCTGATCTGTTATCAACCATTTTAGTCACCTTTCTTCTTTCCAACATGCTATTTTGCTGATGAGCCTTTTTAATCATAATCCTTGGCGTGTTGTTGTTGCCATGAGTTCAGATTCGCATAGATAGTGCCATTCTTGGTTGTTTTTGGAGCACCAACTAATTAATATAGTTTCCAATGTAGAATACTATCTCAAACTCCTATTAATCTAGCATAGTGGATTATTACAAAATTGCCGTTGAGTTGTTTTTATTTTTGTTTAATATATTCACATGCTCCGCACCCTAATATTATATGTATTTAATTCAAAGCCTCTGTGTGTTGTGGTGGTGGTGACGGTTTTTTTTTTTGGGGGTGGGAGGCGGGGTATAGGGTTATTAAATAGTGAGAAACTGAGTAGATATCTTATACATGTAAAAGTAATAAAAAAATCATTTTTGCATGTAGAAGGTGTTTTTATTAATTTTTTAAAATCAGTAAAAAAAAAGGTAAAAAGCTTCATTTATACAAATTTAAGTCTTTTTTTATTAGAATGTCTTCTACTTGTAAATATATATGAAAAACTCCGAAAACGTATATGTTGAAACTATTTTTTTACCTATGAAATAAAGTTTTATATTATTTTTTATATGTAAAAAACATGATTTCTTAATTATTCACTTTTTTTTTCGCTTTAATAAAGAACCTGCCCCTCGTGTGTGTGTATATAAGTAATATAATATATATAATATTAGTGTAAACTGTTTCTTTAGTCATCATGCTTCTTCTGTTTTTGTTCTGGCTTTCTTGTCTGTAGCTCATGTAGGTTGTTACTTTTGGTTTCAAGAGAATATAAAAACTTCAAACGTTAATTAACTGAAATTCGATTCTAAAACGGAATTTACTTTAACTTCTTATGAATCATCTTTAATTAAACCCTATTCAAAACCATCTTTAAACTATTCAAGAAAGAATAATATTCAGTCATAGTCACAGTTGTGTCATCATTTCCACTTTTAGCTTTTAAGAATCTTCAAAAAACCTACAACCACACACATGACACAATTTACATTCTCAAGTGTTATGTTTTCTATATTATTCAAAGTTACAAGAGCCCTAATCAGAATCAAAGATCTGAAAAAAAATGTATCGATGATCAATATTTTCTATGCATCAATTACACAAAATAGATCTATTATGTATATATACTTAGCAATGAAAAAAAAGAATGATAAACCTAATTACTAGTTTATATAAATAATTAATAATGATAAAATGTCATCAGCAGACTAGCTTAATTTATATAAAGTTACCCTAGCTAATTTATATAAACCTAACTAACCATAATAATCAATAATGATAAAACGTTATCAATAGACTAACACAGGGTTGTCTTCAAGAATTGTATAAAAATCATTCTGGAATTGTTTTTCAATCTCGGAGTCTTGTATTGATTCAGTTTAAAAGAAACAAGACATGCAAAAGAAGTTAATCTATCAAATTATACATAGTCCTTATTGTTGTGGAACTAAAGATCAAACCGAAATCAGAACTCACTGCTCGGATTTTGTTTGGAAGCCTTTGCTTTTCAACTTACATTCCAAGGCTACTTGTGAAAAAGAACACAAAGGGTTCACAGCTTTTGACCCTATCAAATGTGGAAAGTTAACCATAGCTCGCGAACCGCGAATCTTGAAAGCTGCTTGATCGTAAGCCAATGCCGCTTCTTCGGGTGTAGAGAACGTCCCGAGCCAAATTCGAGCCCCTTTTTTTGAGGGGTTCTTTATCTCGGCCGCAAACTTCCCCCACGGGCGTCGTCTCACGCCTCGAAAGCGTCTCCAATTTTTACTTCTTTGGTCATTTTTCTTTACTTTTTCGACTTTTCCTAGCGAAAAGTCGACTTTAAACTGCGGTTTCTCCGTCGTAGCCGGCGAACTTGGACTGTGAAGTGATGGACCCCCTTCCCAATTTGTGAGTTGGAACATATTCACTGAATGGGACTGAGTGTAGCTTTGGCTCGGGCTCTGACTCTGAGTCGACTCACTACATGTACTCATTAAACAATTATCTTGAAAATAAGGGTTGACAATATTATTATTTCTACTAGGAGTTATTACAGAAGTAAGAGAATAAACAAGTGAGTCGACACAAAACGTCGGTTCGATCGATTTCTCGACTGAAAAGGGGCTAGTGAAGCTTGAGCACCGGCTGAAATGTGGTTCAACTTCGGATGGAGTTTCAGTTGCCAGTGTTGGACTCGTGATGTCCGGATCTTCAAGAAGGTATTTTCGAACAAATTCAAGCATGGCAGAATCAGAATCCGATATGCTCTCGGACATTTTTAGTATCAATATTTTGTTTTGTGATCAAAAGTTTCTAGAAGTTGTGTTTGATGTGTTGAAAAGAATGATTTGAGGTTCTTGGCTAGGGGACTTCTATTTATAGCCAATAAATAAATATTACTTTTCCACCTCGTTCAAATTAGTTATCTTTTAAAAAGTATTTAATCATTATGTTATAAGATTTCTTAATGATACACTAACTATACATTGTTGGAACATAATTTAGATTATTCAATTCATATATTAGATAATGTTTTTTTAGTGGTGAATATTTGATTAGAAAATATCAAGAAATTAACGATACGCTAAATACACATTGTAGTAACATAATTTCGGTTATTCAATTCATATATTAGATAATGTTTTTTTATATTGATTAGAAAATATTAAGAAATTAAAGTACAATGTTGAGAAGGATAACTAAAAACCTTAATTTTTTTTTGTAAAATATCGCTTGCCCTTATGCAACTATTTAAGCTGAATAATGCTGTAAAATGATTTATTCACATTAATCTGTCTTATATTTCAAACCAAATGTTACTAACATTAGGAACTATGTGTAGGTCCTGACGCGGGTGGATCTAACAACGTTATTGGATCAACCAAGCTTAGTGTTAGCAGAAATCACACTAAGCCACCTAAGAGGTCTCAGATCTTAAGATATTATTTCGGTTTAGAGAGAGAGAGAACAAGAAAGTGAGTATGTGTGTGTTAGAGAATTTTGGCAAAAGGTTGTTTCTCTCATGGCATGCTCCCTATTTATAGAGGAGCATGCATGAGAAATAGTTTATTTTCAAATGCCCAATGGGCTTCTTTACATTTTTCCTTGGGCCATTTTCTTTGGGCCTAATACATACAAAATAATATCTAATACCCAAATACATACAAAAGTTGCCAAACGGCCCAAATACATAAACGAACCAATACAAAAGACTAAATACACAAAAAGGGACCTAACAATCTCCCTCTAGTCTTTAGTATTGGAACCCATCGGTGTCGTATTCCAACCAGTCGTCCTCAGATAGTGGAAATTCAACAATTCTTTTGACAAACTTGTTGAATGCTTCAACTATCCGGTCAGTGTTTTAACAACCAATGTCGTCGACGGTTCACAGGGGTGAGTTGTATAGCTTCTTGACGTCTTCAATATGCAGCCCCATTAACTCGTGCTCGTCAAATATACGAATTTCTTGCATATTTTTGCAATGTATGACGGCCTTCCCTGTAGTGTTATCGAATTCCCAGCCAATGAAGTCTCGGAGGATGTTAGGAATATAGGGCTCACCATGGTATATGATGTGACAGTCCTTTGGTGCCCTGTATTTCCACATGGTTCGTGGCTCTCCGGTAGCTGGATCTATCTCTCGTGATTTCTTGTACTTGCGACCCTTATTTAATTCAAAATCCTTGTAGCCCACTTCTGACTGACGATGTAAGTAGGTTTTGACCCATCCTGCCAACGTATTCTCATACTCACCACGACCAAGAGGTTTTCGAAGATAGTTTATGTCAAGCTCTGGTAATGTCTTCAGCTCGTGGTGGTTGAGATAGATCAGATCTCCGTTATATCGTCTGATCGCCCAACACCCGTTCCCTTGATTGTATTTGGCATACACAATCAGTGTGTCGTCATGGTAGGGATAGTTGAGGCTGCGGGCACTGACGCGACTTGACACAATGAGTCTTTCTTTTGTTTGGCTGTGTTGCTTGGGTCAAGTCGGCGGCTGGATTGGATACATGCTCTGTAGCAGGGGCCTCAGAAGCTTGAGCTGGCGGCGTGTCAGAATTTGGCGAGTAGTTAATGTAGTCGTCAGTTGTGTCTACTGCCTCCTCCGTACCTGTAATAAAGTCTCCCAAGCTCTTCCCAGCTTCAATAAACTCATCCATCATCCCTGTAACGCTACCTGCAAAGACATCTTCAGGAAACAGTTCTTTATACATATCATTAATTTGCGAACGTGTTCCCTGACTTTGCTGGCGGAGTCATGTGCAGCAGGGTCTTAAATATGTTCCTGAGTATGTGGAGGTGATTGAGTGTTACCTCCACGTCCACCTCCTGCTGCACTAGCTCCAGCATCTCCACCGTCATCATCCTCATCAAATCTATTGTGAACGTTGTTGTCCACATCGTCGTCGTCATCATCATCATCACTGTCTTCATCATCATCATCTTCTCCTTCCTCACCACCACCAGCTTGGGCCTGTGGTTGTTCAACATGTTGAGGACCCAAGATGGTGCTAACACCGCTTTCGGCTTGGCCAATCTTTTGTACAATACGACCAACAGTTGCCTCGCCCTCTGAACCCACCACCTGAACTCCTCGCAAGGCTACGCTTGGACCTGTGGTAGGCTATGATCCACCTATCTGAGAAGTCTCACCAGACCTTCTCCATCCCCTGAATACAACATCAAGTCGATCCTCCACACCATGAAAGTCATCCTCGTGAATACCCATAAGTTCTGAGGTGGCCTGATGCTTGTTCACGAACTCCTCATTTGTCTTCAACTGTAGTTCGTTAAGACGGTCGTGCTCCTTGATCTTTGCGTTGATGGCCTCTATCTCGGTTCTGAACAAAGTATTTGCTGCCATAAGTGTACCGAGAGAGGTGGAGGAGGCAAGCTGACCTTCAAGCAGAGAGACTCAAGAGTTGGTAGCTTCTTTCTTGATATCCCACTTTGTTACCGTATCATCAATTTTCTTGAACAATCTCTCTTCAAGAATAGTGGAAGCGGGTAGGTTCCTCTCAAGTGTAGCCACTCTATCACCAAGCTTAGAGTGGTCTGCCCTCATATTAGCATTCTCAGAGGACTCATTGTTCAGTAGCACATGCAGATTCTGGATTCGGGTGTGGAGAGTGTTAACCAAGAGGCGTTGACTTTCAATTTTAGCCTCATTCAATTCTTTCTCTTCTTCCAGAGTCTGAACCCTTTCCCTCAATTGATCTTTCTCCTTCTCGTCCTCAACCCCTTTCTTCTTCATGTCTTTAATAAATGAGAGGAGTACCATTTCACGTTCGGCGCTCTTAGCGTTTGATTCCTCTAGTGTGACGATCCTATCAAGGATAGGATCGGCGTATACTGGAGGTGTCAGAGACTTCCCTTTGGTAATGGGTTTAGGTGAGAATACTATGGAAGGTGGGGTTATGGACATAGTGGGTGGTGAGGTGATTTGGAAAGGTACGGTGATGGATTGGGTAGGTACTTGTGACGTTGTGGAGGTGGGTGGTGTTGAAGTGAGTGGTGATTGGGTTGGTTTAGGTGAAATTGTGACGGTGGATGATTTTGAGAATATGGAAGTGTATGGTATGGGTACCAAGTTTAATGCTGGTGGAGGTTTTGTAGGTGGGGAGGTGATAACATTTTGGCTCCACAGGCTTGTTGTTTGTATTGGTGAGCTGAATATGGATGATGTGAATATTGAGGAGGTTGTGGGTTCAGTGGTTGGTTGTGTGGGTGGTGTTGTGGTTTGAGATGGCTCGGATTCGGTTTGGGTTGGTTGTTTGGGAGGTGTAGCTGGTTGTGGTTGAGACTGTGGTGGTGAGATATGTGATTGGTCTTTAGGTCGTGAGGGTGGTATTGGAGGCAGGAAGGTTGAGACAGGTTGGTCTATTGGTGAAGGCTCGGGTGAGGAGTCGGGTTAATCGTGAAGCATGGTTTTGGCTTTCTTGGCCTTGGCTTTCTTTCTTGATTTGGGTTTCCTATAGGCTGGAATTTGGATCTTGCCTACGTCTAGGTCTTTAAGGACTTTGGCCAAGGTTTCTTTGGTAACTACGGGTGGTTTAGAGGTGGAAGAGGGCTTACCTTTTGTGGGAAGCTTGACGACGAGCTTGGAGGACTTCTAGGAGTCTCCAAGCTTCCTCAAACACTTCAAGGGCTGAACATCCTCTTCTTCTTCAGACTCCTTTCCTTTACTAGAAGAACCACCAACAAAAGGCTTGTCGGTAGCCTTACTCTTCAAATCATGCTTGGCCTTCGTTCTATTCTCAGGTGGCTCATCTGACGAGTCCACCTGCTCGGCTCAACCTTAGGCTCAGATCCAATCATTTCTCAACTCTCAACAGAAGCCTCATCCCCAGCAGGCTCTGTCATTTTGAACAACCCAAACTTGGGACCTGGTCTTGGTCTAACATACAGATACCCTTTCCCTTTGGTGCTCAACAACACACCAAAGATAGAAAAACTTTATCTCATGCACATGATATGGCTCGGGAAGCGACTTCTTGTCTTTGGCTTCCTTGTGGGGAGGCCTGGGTACTTTTGGCATCATATCATCTATAAGCATCTGTACAAACCTCGGATACATCAGCCATCTAGAGTCGTTCTTTGCATTTGCAAACATGCACAAGAATATCCTTCTTGAGTAGTTAAACTTTTCCCGTATCGTCAAGGCATACATAATCCTTACCCAATATACTCTCATGCTGTCATAGCCTCCACGAATGTCAGCAAAACAGTGTGTGACGATGTGGAAGAGAAATCTCCAATAGGGTGGGAGATGTTTCTTTTCCAAACTCCTCCATTCAGTGTCATAGGCCATCTGAGTCACAAATTCTTCCAACTTAGCCATGTCTCCATTCTCATACATATAATCAGGATCATCCTTGATATTTAATATTCGTTGTATGGCTCCTTCTGTAATGGTCAGTTCCTTCCCAGCTACTTTTGTAGTAAACGACAAAGCATCATCAGCCACCTTTGCAAACGCCCAGAAATCCAACACCCATTTGTAATAAACAGCTAGGTCGGCAGTGATAGCACGTGAAAGAGGTGACAGTTTTAGCCCGTTGACCATTGAAGTGAAAACCTTGTCAGCCTTGGCTTTTGGAAGCTTGAGAGTACATAATTGATTATGACCCTGAAATCAGACCATAAGAAAATGAGTATCATCATAGAATAAAAACTAAATTAGATAAGTTATACACAAAGAGTTTTAATTTTGTATACGCATTTAACTAAAATAATTACACATAGTTATAGTTAATTAGTTATATACATATTGTATTTAATAAGTTGAAAAGTTGATTTTGGTCTATAAATAAGTCAATAAGTCCAATGCGTCCAGAATATATAGGAATTAACAGTCCATAGTAGTCCAAAGTTCAAAACAGTCCAACATGTCCAAACAGTCTAGAAGCCTCAGTCTCAAATTTCTGAAAATTTTGCTAAGCGTAACTTTTTCGCATGAGAATTTCGCATGGATTCTAGTTTCGCTTCTCATGGGTTAATTCAGTTCACTTCGCATGGGCATGCGAAGCGAAACAGAAATTCATTTCGTTTCGCATGGGCATGCGAAGCGAAACAGAAAATCATTTCGCTTCGCATGGGCATGCGAAGCGAAATAGAAATCCATTCCGCTTCGCATGCTTATGCGAAGCGAAAAACAATCCTATGCGAAAAAATTTTACTAAGCCTATTTTTGTTTCTCTTTCTTTCCTTGGGTGTCGCCAAGACACGAATTGCTGATCTGGAGAGTTTGAACCAAAATCCCTTTGTTTTACATTTTCAATTGAACTCCAGAACCTATGAACTATTCCAAGATGTACAAACTGTTCAAACAAACCTAAGACTAACAATTAATGATGATACACATGATGTAAACGGCCTAACAACATATTCTAAGCAAGATAATTAACAAGAAAATGAACATCCATTTCTAGATCTGGCTGACGGTTCATATGAACCGCCGCCTCGAACTTCGTGAACCCAGAAAATAGGAAGAATCAGATGGTTGATAGTGTTTATGAAGTTATACCGCGGGTGTATGTTCTGGATTCATGATCAAATGAGATTAGAAGTGACCGGATCTTTGAGGAATTTTGGTAAAGTGTTAGGGTTTGAGAGTAAAGAATGAAAGAGAAAAGAGAGAGTGAATAGTGAAGTGTTTGTGAATAGTGAAAGATAAGTTAGGTTCGCCTTATATATAGGGTCAGCCTATCTCGCAATAAGGTCAAAACATCGCGAGTATTCACCGAAAATACACTCTCGGTCCTTGGCCTTTAAAAATATTTTCATTTTCAAACCCGAAAAACATTTACCCACCTAATCCAAGCACTTGTTTATTTATTTGATTTTTCTTTTGTCGATCCGTGAATGTTAACGTTTGCAAGATCGATATCTTTGACAAAACAAAAACATAAAATAAAATAAACAAAGACAATAATAGTAGAAAAACTATACTTAAAATAAAATAAAATAAAAATAAAGATAAAACAAAAAAGAATAAATAAAAATTAGAAGTAAATATAAAATAAAATAAAATTTTAAATATTAAACTATACACGTACTTAATATTTTAGAAAATAAAAACAAAATAAAACAAAATTAAATAAAAATTAGAACAAAATTTGATATTAACGTTAATATTGAATTAATTTACATGAATCTTTTCGTTGATTAATTTACAAACAGTGATCGCGACGTGGAATCATATTGATTTGCAAATCCCTAGATCGCGTTTCTATTTTGAAATTATTGTGACACAACTTCATCATTGACTGTAGATTTTGTCCACCTGTTTTACTTGACAAGTGTTTTGATGTTAACGTGATACATTTAAGGTTCAATTAAGCACGGTACTTATGTGGTCCCCACTTAATCAGACATGTTACTGATTCCATCATATCTCGGGCCTAGTTTGTGTTGACATATCACCTCAACTTGACTTAACCCTTTCTTAGTTGATCACAATACTCTTATTAACATACTTGACGCTTTGACTTTGTATACATGACTCTTTGTACACTTGACTCGATCTAGAAAGATTAAAATAAAGCAGAAATTCAAGCAATAACAATCAGGTCAGATAATACAATATTATCGCGCAGAGAAAGTCCAAGGCTTGAACAAAAGAAAGAAAATAAAACAAAGCAGAAGACTTAGGGCCTTAACAACCAGATCTTGTATGACTACAAACGTAGGAAGTCCAAGGCTTGAGTCGAAAATAAATGAAGAAATAAAATAGAAGTTAAAATTCCTAGAACTGACTCTTTTATTTTTCATTTTCTTGCTTTTCTTGACGCTTTACTTGACTCTTTTCTTGACTCAATAAAAATTAAAATTGACACATATTTCATAAGACGACTATGATCAAGTAAAGAGAGGCTTGGGTATGATGTGTGTAATTACATTTCATCCTTCATTGATATGACTTTAACGAAATCATGCAACCGCTTCATAAACGTATAGCCACTAGCAACGGCAGGAGTTTAGGTTTATATCACCCAACACTTACTTGTTTGTCAAGCCTACCTACACATCGATGAATGATTTTGTAGCCTTGTGATCTAATCTTTTCACGCGCTAGGATCATTATATTCTTAATTAAAATTTTTAAATATCTGACTCCCTCTATGAAGGAGCTCCCTCTAAATGGGATAAATCTTTTTGAGTTTCTTAAAATGAAATTAATATTATATATAAGAATAAAATCTTTTTGTTAAATCAAGTGACTTGATTTTGGTTTGTCTAAAAGTAAATTTAAAATCTTTTTGGTGAGTTAAAGTTAACTCATTTTCTGTAACATCCAACTTTTGTTAAATAGTAAATAACAAAAAGTTTTGTTATTAACTGTGTGTCATTAAATTAGTCTTGTGTTAAGTGTTTGGATAATATTTGGACTTGGAATAGTGAGTGGGTTGTGGGGCCCATAGCCCCTATATAAACCCAACCCCTCCACCCTTTCACCATTTATTTCCTTTCACAACACACACACCAACTCAAGAACACACACACTTTCTCTCTACTTTCCGGATCTAAATCCGTGTAAGAAGAAGGAAGAATTTCGTACGTAAACACCATTAAACAACAAGAACACGTCCAGATCTACGAGTTAGTCCAGATCCGAACCGAACCCGAAGCAAAAGGTAGGTTTCGGTTAAAATGGTTAAGTTTTAAGTCGGTTTCGACATGCAAACTGATAGGAGGATAGATCGGACTGTGAAATGTAAGAAAAACATAAACTTGGTAAGTTATAACCTCACGGGAGTGTTGTAGGACAAAAGATGATGTTCGGACCATGAAAAACAGGGGTATACAAAGTTGGTACGACCCAAAACTCATAAAAAGAGTAGAATCAGGTCCTAAGGAAGAGTCTCGGAGGAAAATGGCCTTAAAATAGTGAAAACGAAGTAAAAATGGGTTTTTCGCATGAAAAGGAAATCGCATCGCATGACCGTGCGAAACGAAAAAGTCATGCGAAGCGAAATACTTCCATGAGAAGAGAAATACTTCCATGCGAAGCGAAAAAGTCATGTGAAGCGAAATACTTCCATGCGAAGCGATATTCTTCCATGCGAAATTCCTCCCATGCGAAATTGTTTAAGTTGCTATTAAACGTGACCCGATTCATTTTTTGATGTGGTGGTGGAAGAGCAGAAAGAGAACAAGTGGGTTGCCCCTGCTAAGCGACCTGGTACTCAAATATGGAATCCCAGGGATAAGAAGCAAAAGGTGTGGGAGAAGAAGCCGTGCAAGACTTGTGGAAAAATGCACGGTGGTGAGTGCAAGTGGGGTAAGGGTAGTGAGGTGTGCAACAAGTGTGGGAAGGCCCATGGAGTGGAATGCAGGCAAGGGTCGAATGCCTGTTATAAATGTGGAAAGGTGGGGCATTATGCTAACGAATGCAATGCGAAACCCGCCTGTTACAAGTGTGGGAAGACGGGTCATATGGCAAGGGAGTGCATTGAGGGTGAACCTGGGGGAAGCGGAAGGAAGGATGCTGAACAGTTTAGGCCAAGGACCAGAGCCTACATGCTGACACAAGAGCAAGCCAAACAAAACCCAGACGTCGTGACAGGTACATTTCTAGTAAACGGTATTTCTGTTTCCGTATTGTTTGACTCAGGTGCGACCAGGAGTTTTGTAGCTACCCAGTTTTGTAAGACAGCTAAGATAAAATGTTTTCGTGTGCCTGAAACTTTTATGGTAGAAACCGCGAATGAGACTTCAGTTAAAATTATGATATTGGTTAAGAATTGTAAGATAGATTTGGAAGGACACAAATTCCCTACTACTCTGTATGTGCTAACCTTAGGGGAGTTCGATGTAGTATTGGGGATGGATTGGCTGTCTGAATTCGAAGCTCAGATAGTGTGTAGGAGTAGATTGGTAATACTGAAGTCTTCGGATGGTGGTACAGTAACGGTTTATGGTGATAGAGAAAGTTCAAGGCTTAACGTCATTTCGATGATAAAAGCCGAATGTTTGTTAAGGCGATGGTGCAGTGCCTACATGGCGTAAGTTGTTAAAGCTACGACCGAGACGAAGGAAGTGAAAGACGTTCCTGTAGTGTGTGACTACCCAAAAGTATTCCCTGAGGACCTTCCGGGGTTACCACCGGAACGAGAAGTAGAATTCCGGATAGAATTGATACCAGGAGCACAGCCCGTCGCATTCAACCCCAGCCAGGGGCTGTGCCCCTTGGACCCTGCTAGGGGTTGCCGTCCCTAGACCCTGCTACCAGGGGCGCTGCCCCCGGACCCCCGTTAGTTGAGGGTTTTATTAACTTAGATGTAGGAAGTAGTACTAATGGATAATTGACACGCGTAATGTATTGTACAGTTAGCCGTGCACAACTAAGGAAGGGCATTACCATTAACGGCGAGAGAAACCGATTCTAGGTGAGTTCTAGCCCCTTTATCTGTTATGTTTTCGGGGCTGTGTGCATACTCCTATGTGGTAGATAATACACTTACTTGATTGGTAAAGTGTATGATACGTGTATAATTGTGTATTGAATGTATTGTTACATAATGATTGTATGAACGAGTATGTATATATATTTATAACTAGAAGATAGGTAAAGTATGCACGTGTGATAAAGGTATGGTTATTCGAGATAGAAGGGATCAGACCCTCATAATATCTGAGTTGATAGGGACGAGACCCTCATAATATCTGAGATGATAGGGACCAGACCCTCATAATATCTGTGACGTTAGGGACCAGACCCTTATAATATCTGTGATGTTAGGGACCAGACCCTTATAATATATGTGATGTTTAAGATAGAATAGCTTATGGTATACCATAGGGTTTTATGAAAGAAAGTATTTAAGAACGTATGCATGTATGTAAAGTATGTATGAAAGAAGTAACATTAAATAAGGTATGAATACGTATCTCCGGACACGTATGAGTATGGTATGAATGTTATGTATGTTAATTGATTAACTAGAACTCACTCAGCGTAGCTGACTTTTAGTATGCACGTAGGCAAATAGGTTGAGGCAACTGGCTTGAGGAGGGACACATGGCATGAACGGAAGAGACTGGCATCTACGAAGAAGTGTCATGAATGTTTATGGAAAGACAATTTGTATGTTATGACAAAAATGAATGTTTGAAGTTTTAAATTATTCCACGAAAGTTTTAATTAACTCTGATTTTAGAACTGTGTTTACGAGTAAATCCAACACCAAAGTTGGGTTACCGGGAACGGGGCCTTACATTTTCTCCCTCTAAAATTGCGACATATTTGAAAAATATTTACAATTTTAAAAGATAAAATTGACTCAAAAGAAATCCTGCCCAACGACTCAATGAGATACAAAAATCGGGCACGACTAAAAGCTTTGGTAAAGAGATCTGCAAAGTTATAGTCGGAATGGACCCTTTTATTTCAACAAGATTACGATCAAAACAATCACGAATAAAGTGTATTCGGATGTCGATGTGCTTAGTCTTTGAGTGTTGAACCGGGTTTTTAACAATAGCAACGACATCCTCATTGTCACATTTGATCGTGATTCCATAGAAATTAAAATCGTAATCTACTAGCTGATGTTGGATCCATATCACTTAAGAGCAACAGTTGGATGTGGCAATGTACTCGGCTTCTGCTGTGGAGGTGGATATAGTAACTTGTTTCTTGCACTGCCATGAGATAAACCGATCTCCCAGGAATTGACATCCGCCAGATGTTGATTTTCTGTCCAAGTTGCATCCCCCATAATCACTGTCGGTGTAAACATGAAGTTCCAAGGGAGACTCCTTTGGATACCAAAGACCCAAACGTGGTCTACCCTTCAAGTATCTGAAAATATGCTTGGCAGTCGTCATGTGGGATTCTCTCGGGTCGAACTGATATCTGACACACTGACAAACAGGGAACATGATGTCCGGTCTGCTTGTAGTGAGATACATCAGGGAACCAATCATTGACCTATAAAGGTGTTGATCGACTGGTTAGCCTGATGGATCAGGAGCGAGAACAGGTCGCGTAGCGATTGGTGTCATGAAAGATGTTGAGTCCTTAAATCCAAATTTCTGAACAATGTCATGAACGTACTTTTCTTGGTGAATCAAAGTCCCGTCCTTCTTTTGTTCAACTTGTAATCCCAGGAAGAAAGTCATCTCCCCTAAGGAACTCATTTCGAATCGCTTCTGCATAATCTCAAAGAACTCCTTGCACAGATCCTCATTCGTGGACCCGAAGATAAAATCATCAACATATACTTGAACGAGAATCAAATCACCCTTAACCTTTTTCACAAAGAGAGTTTGATCAACAATGCCTCTCTTGTATCCTTCTTCACTAAATGATCAGCCAATGTGGCATACCATGCACGAGGTGCTTGATGAAGACCATAAAGTGCTTTGTCAAGTCGGTAAACGTAATCAGGGTGACTTGGATCTTCTAAACCTGGAGGTTGACTGACATAGATTTCTTCTTTTACTTCCCGTACAAGAAAGCAGTCTTGACATCCATCTGATATACTTTGAAGTTCATGTACGAGGCGTATGCCAGAAAGATACGAATTGCTTCTAATCTGGTCACCGGTGCATAGACTTCATCGTAATCAAGTCCTTCACGTTGCCAAAAGCCTTGCACAACAAGCCAGGCTTCATTTCTAATGATCACACCCATGTCATCTTTCTTATTTCGGAACACCCATTTCGTTCCGATCGGCTTCTTATGTTCTGGCTTCTTTACTAGCCTCCAAACATTCAGCTTCTTGAATTGTAACATCTCTTCTTGCATAGCTTCAACCCAGGAGTTCTCTTTCAATGCAAATTTGTAATCCTTGGGCTCTATCTGTGAAATAAAACAAGAAAAAAAACATCTATTAATAGTACCAGAGGTGCTACGTGTCTGGATGCCAGCGGACGGATCTCCAATTATATTCTCAGTCGAATGTCGACGATGGATCGGTAACTGAGGAATTTGGTCGACATGCTCGACTGGTGTTGTCTCTAGCTGAATGGTCAAGCTCTCTATGGGATGAAAGACTGTGGTTGCAGGGACAGAAGCACATGGTTGAGGATCAATTGCACCTTCTTCTTGATCAACCAAGTGTTCTGGAGTAATGGGACCTTCCCGTAGGTTGTCATAGAATGGGACGAAAACGGCTGGAACAGAGGTTGAGTCGGTGTTATCAGAAACTTCATTTGGACTTGGATTAACCTGCACATTTGATGCATCAACCTCCACTTCAGGACCTTGATTATCTTCTTCCGAGGGAGGTGTGGGAACGGATTCCACCACACTAGGTTCTGCTGGAGGTGGCTCTGCATGTTCGACTTGAACATTTTCTTCGTTGTCAGCTGACACATATGAGTCAGTATCTGAATTAGTGATGTCTTCAACAACGGGCATCTCGGTGGTGTCTGCAAAGGGCTGCACATTATTGACCGGGGCTGGTTGATTAGCCATGTGCGGTACGTTAAGTACAGGTGCAGGGGCAGCTACACTAACATCTTAAAGACCTCTCAATACAGCTTGCATCAAGATAGATTGATCATAAGCATGTTGAACTGGTGCAGAAACAACAGGGGAAACCGTTGGTATTACTGGTGTCACAAACATCCCATGAAACTGCTTGAATAGACTTTCATAATCAAACATCCAGTCAGAACCATTGTGTGCATCGGTAGGGTTCAATTCTTGCCAATCAATGTTGAAAGACTCCAAGATCACTCTAGTTTTCTTGTTGTACACCCGATAAGCACTTTGTCAGCAGAATAACCAACAAAATAGCACTCATCTGCCTTTTCAGCAAACTTGGAGGTTGTTCCAGCATTGGTTTGGAGTATGGTAGAGGGACATCCAAACGTTCTGAAGAAATTCACCCTTGGCTTCGTTCCATAGAAGACTTCATACGGAGTCTTGTTCAGTCTTTTGTTCAGAAGCACACGATTCTGGGTAAAGCAAGCTGCGTTGATGGCCTCACCCCAGAAAATCAATGGTAGTTTGGAGTATGACAGCATTGTTTGAGCAGCTTCAACCAATGTACGATTTTGTCATTCAGCCACCCCATTTTGTTCGGGAGTGTAAGGTACGCTGAATTGACAAAGGATTCCTTTGTTGTGGCAGAATTCATTCATGACTTTGTTGCAGAATTCTGTTCCGTTGTCACTCCTGATACACTTCACTCTTTTGTCTGTTTGATTTACAACCAGCATGATAAACCTGAGCAAAAATTGTGATGTCTCATCCTTGTGCCCTAACAGAAATGTCCAACTGAAACACGAAAAATCGCAAGTAATAACCAGACAATAGGCTTTTCGACCTATTGCCAATGGTTGAATTGGACCAAAATGGTCCATGTGCAACAGTTGAAGAGTAGAATTTATGTAGTTAACAGACTTGGGTCTGTGAGGGAGTTTGTGCTATTTGCACTTTGAGCAAGATAAACATTTTTTAGCATAATGAAAAGATTTTACAAGTAAACCCCTCACGTGGTCACCTTTAACTAACTTATTCAAGTTTTTAAAGTTGTCGTGGCCCAATCGTCGATGCCATAAGAATGAATCGTTCTCCGAGGCCTTGGACATCAAACAAGAAGCAGAATGCTTGGAATAATTGCTACTCATGTCCAGAATGTAGGCATCGTTATGCGTCGGAGTACGCAACATGATCCACTCTTCAAGGACTTTAAAGCCTGGTTTCAATATAAGACATTCATTTTCTGTGAACAGGGTTGATAATTTCTTATCACAAATTTGAGATACGCTGAGCAGGTTGTGGTTGAGTTGTTCCACCAGATTGACATCATCAAAGGTCAAAGTACCATTGGAGACCTTTCCTTGTTTAGTTATTTCTCCTCCAACATCACCGGCAAAAGAGACATGCCCACTGTCTAATGGTTTGATGTCAAACAACAGGGACTCATCTCCTGTCATATGTCGGGTGATGTGCGTCGGATAACCCTATAACAATGACCCTCACAACTAAGCTATAATATTAAAACGAAAATCCTAAAACCACACACAACCGGCAAGTGGATTACCTCTCGGCCTCACTCAACAAGCCTAAACTACTCAAAATCGACTAAAATGACCAAACCGGGAAACAATTGCTAACGTGTTCTAATGTTGACTCACCTCTCGGTCTCACCAATACTCGACCCTAATGGCAATGAATAATACACAACCAAGGATAGAGGAACAATTCAACTTAAATCAAAATAGATCAACTAGCCGCTCAAAACACCTAAACATGACAAGAAACGAACTCGCTCTCGCGCAATTCTTATTCTAGTATGCAAAGATAATGAGACGACCCTACTTCTTATCACCTCTCGGTCTCTAAGAAGGTGCCTAACCACTGTAATTTAACCTCAAATTCACGCAACAAAACCCTACGGTTGTACCTATCGCAAACAAACCCTAAGCACAAAGTCTAGAATCAAACAATGCACCGATCAATCAACACAAAACTAATTAACCGACACACGGGGTTTAAGCAATGAATGACCAAAATTTCCAGCCCTTAAACACAACCTATTTCATGTCTAAATCAAACTTTACAATAACAATTAAAGTCTATCAATCAAACAATCCATAAAACTCATCAAACACTAACAATTATCATCATTCCTAGGTAGAACTAACAAGTTTAGCCTCTAATCATATTTGGACAGCTATGAACACTTAATAAAACCATTGTATAACTCATCTCAAACATCAATTCAAGCATTCAATGATCAACAAATATCACAAACAATTCAATCTCTCAATCAATTGCAAAACAAATCAACAAGTAAGCAAGAAAATCAAAGTGTATGAACAATGAAAAAGATGTGAGGATATGAGATGTTCCGGGCTGCTCCTTGGCTGTAAAAACGGATAATGAACGATCCCGAGACTTGTCCTTGCCTTCTTCTTCCTTCCCTAGCCGCCAAGACACCAAGACCTAGCTTCCACAAAAGTTTTTCTTCCTTCCCCTTACTGTCCACAGTTCCAATCGGCAAAAATAGGCTGCCTTAGGGTTTTTTTTTTATATAATATAATATAATGTAGCTTGGGCTTGTATAACATGTAATCGGGCCGGGCCTTGAGCTTTGTCTTGAAATTGTATGCGTAAAAGACCCGTAAGCTCTCCGAAAAGCTCGGTTTTTCTTCCTTTCCACCCAAAACCTACAAGATTATTAAAACTATGTAAAACCTATATAAAACAAGTTAAAACATATAAAATATAATATAATTCGTAGATAAAAGGCGTGGAAAATACGTGTATTTTACAACACATCATCGGGTGCAGCAACTGTCCAAGTACCAAATACTATTGACAGGCCTTACAGGCTGACTCTACACACAAGAATAGCTAGTTAGTGGAGGGTTTCCCGAGACGTAGTTGTCTCGGGAAAATTAAACAGAAAATCACCCAGCTTAATTTTATGATTCCTGAAAATATAATCTTTTGGAGAATCGGAATCAGAAGAGCAATCCCTCGAGGAACTTAAATATGATTTCCTCAGTTTTGAAATGGTTTTCTGGATTGCATTCTCTTAGGTTTCGGCTTAACAACAAAATCCTTGGAGTAATTCTTGAGGAAAACATTTGAAGGGCCCTTCGGCTTTTCAGCTTCTGAACCCTTTGCTAACCTTTTTCGATCTCTTTGAGTTAGCCAAAATGGTTTTCTTGGTTTTTGCACTTTTTCATTTGAATCTGTCTCACTGGCAAATGAATGAGTTTGGTGAGTCATTTTCTTAGGTTTATGATCAACCTTAGGAAATGCCTAACCAAACGCACTTCTTGAATATCTTTGTTGTTTGTGCCAGTTCTTGCAATGTCTTGCAAGATGAGACGGATTCCCACAAAACAAAACAATATTTTCTTTGGTTGCAGTTATAGATATCTTGATCACTGAGATATGTGGGATAAGGTGATGTAGTCGGGTTAACATGTCTGTACCCTGTATCTGTCTGATAATTATGAACATTTGAAAATTTTGAAGCAAAATAATTTGAATGCCTAGGTTTATGTGGAGAGTAGTAACAGGCATTATCAAACTGATCATAATATTGAGAAATGTTGTTGTAATTTGTATTTTGAGAAAATGAGATTTTCTTATGTGGCACATACTTACAGGAAGTGCTTGGTTTTTCTTTTTCAAAATTTGATTTCTAATTTCTCAAGTTCTCAACATAATGATCAGTTGATGAGTAGCTAGGACCATTCTGTCCATCAACCTTAGCTTCAATTGTTTCATCAAAAACTGTTTCACATTCTGAATCAGATGAAGAACATTCACTTTCATTGCAAACATCTTTACAACTTTCATCACTAGACATTTCACAAAATACAAATTTTGACCCTGAAATCAAACTTCCTAACATTGATTCATACACTTTGTTACAAACAGGATTGTTAATTTATTTAGTTAGACCCACACAAGACTCAAAATGGGGTTCTAACTCTCCATTTGGCTTACAACCATGGTTAACCTTCCCATAATCACCTTTGATTACATCACCTGCTTCACAAGACACATTTAAGTTAGATTTATCAAATGATTGAACTGGAGCAGCAGTTTGTGGTACTGCAGGAACAAATTTCACAGGTTTTGGTATTCTTCCAACCCCATATGACATTTCTTCCTTAGGAAAAGTATTATAGCTAAAGTGGTGCAAGCTAGTATAATTATCATTCATCGGTGGGGGTACCGCTGAATAATCATATCCTAGCCCCACTTTAACTTTAGTACTTCTCTGTGCTCCAATAAGATCATCCAATTTCTCAGATGATGCCTCAAATCTTTCAACTTGTTTTTCTTTTTCCCTTTTATTAGAAGCATCAATTTTCAATTTTTCAATTTCATATTTTAAATCATTAATTATGTTTTTGTAATATATAACATCATGCTTCTTTTGAAAAATTTTAAATTTAAGATTTGCGACATCATCATGATGTTCTTTTCAACGTAAATCTTGTCAGCCTTTACATATTCAGCATTTAATTGACGAAGTTTTGCATTTTCTTTCAAAACTTCGTCCTGAATATATCTATAATATGTAACCTTATTTATGCAAGCTTGAGAGCAGAGATTGTGATTTACCTTATCGAGTGATGATGCATCAGAACTTGCAAATGAGGATGTAGACGCTTCATTGTTTGACGTGAAAGCCATGTCTGCCATGTTGAGAGGATTCTGCAGCTCTTGAAATTGATCATCCCAATCCATACCAGTTTGGACCTCCATTTGGGAGACAAGGGCTCTTGTGTTTGAGCTTGAACTGCCCTTGTGTGGATGACCTCCAATTCTCGGAGCTAAGCTGTTTAGCTTCTGCACCTCATACTTCTTTCCAGCAGCTTTACTATTTTCCTCTTCAGTCACCTTAGTCACACGAATATCATTGGCTGGCTTTGACGGATTCGTGCATTCTCGCGAAAAGTGACCCATTTCACCGCAGTTGTAACATCGTAGCTTTGACTTGTCGAAACCGATCCTCTTCTTGTCAGAATCCTTGAAGTTGTCTTTCCCATACATCTTCATGAAGTTTGTAGCTCTTTGCACTGCCATTGCCATCTGGTACTTGATATCCATCTTGTCTAGATCCTTTTGATTTACGTCTCTCATATCCCCAATTTCAAATTGTGGTGGCAATAGATTTCCTTGCATCAACTCCTCGTGACTTGACAGAAATGCATGAACTAATGAGAGTTTGGAATCATTTACCATTGGGAGAGCTTCACAATAACTTGAGCTTCTGCTTGGCTGAGGTTTTGAGGATGAGGTGATCCCATGCCCCATCAATGCTTGTTCAACCGCACTATCAACTGCCTTTTGAAATGAACTGGAACCAGATGAAGCAGATTGATTTCCGGTTGAAATAAATGTTGTTTCTTATGGAGAAACAGACGATGAGTACTTTGGAGTAGTCACTGGGTAAGCATTTTGCTAATAAAAGCAGTTGGCACAGAAGATGCAGTACTCATCCCAGCTTGATACAGAGAACTTAGATGATTGATCATCCTCATTTGCTCATCCATTTCAAACGACTTGCTAGTGGAAATCAAATCAGTGTTTAGCATGGCATTCAGATTAGTGGTTCTCTTGATTGTAGCAGTGTTGGTGCTCCAACTGTATGGCAAAGAGTTCATTAATTTGTTTTGACCTCAGAGTTGGTGATGTTGATATTAGCAGCTCTGACTCTTACCATCAGCTTCTCAAACCTTTTTACTAAGTCCAATACAGTTTCACCTTAACGATGGTTAAACATATTGAATTCTTCTTTTAATAGGGCCTTTTTGTTTTCCATGATCTCAGCATTTCCTTCAACCTTTTCAACAAGAGCATCCCATAAACCCTTGGCACTTCTGTGCTCACGTAAAGTCTCAGTAATCTCATTCGAAAGACAAACGGTTAATATGAGAAATACTTTCTTGTCTTGTGCTAACAGGTCCCTATCATTTTAATCATAATTTTCAGGAGTCTTTAGTTGTTCCCCAGCTTGTGTAACAGTCATGGGAACATGAGGACCTTATTCAAAACTTCTCATTAAGTCAGATTCAGTCAACGAGATATAGTTCCTGAACCTCCATTTAAAATCGGTAAAGTTATCATCTAAGGTCATGTACTTAGGAGGCTTTGTAGGGGTTCTCACTTGGTTCTCAAGCAACAAATAGCCCTTCAACAACTCAGAATCAGTACTCGTCTTGGTCTCAGCAGTATTAAACACTTAACAGTTCTTAAAACAGTTTAAATTTCCAACAATGGGTTTTTCGGCGTAATAGTCTCCACGCGAAGTGAAAAAGTTATGCCACGCAAAGCGAAAAAGTTCACCAAGCGAAGCGAAGCGAAATGCTTATGCGAAGCGAAAAAGTCTTAAGCAAAGCGAAAAACTTTCTTATGCGAAAAAGTTTAGTTTCTAGAAGCAATATTTCTCGGGATCTGTCCACCTAATCTTGTCAGTTCTGGTCAAAGGTTGGTACATTGATTTTCACGCCTTGCAAAGCGAAATTTTTAACTTATCAATTTTAACAATTTTAAGAACCCGACACCAATTTTAACACTTTTAAACCCAATACTTTTAGATTTGGAACAAGTATACTTGCTGCTTTTCACCAAAAACACATTCTAAGACATTTTATGAACTTTGAAGCCGAATCTTTTTGTATTTTTCTTGTTTTTTGTGAATTTTCTTGTCAAGAACACTTCTTTTCTTTTCCCAAGATCAAAACCCAAGGTTGTGATCCAAAAACCCTCAACTAGTGAGCTGAAGCTCTGATACCAATTGTAGGCCCCGACGCGGGTGGATCTAAAAACGTTCTTAGATCAACCGAGCTTAGTGCTAGCGGAAATCACACTAAGCCACCTAAGAGGTCTCGGATCTTGAGATATTATTTCGGTTTAGAGAGAGTGAGAGTGAGAGAACAAGAAAGTGAGTATGTGTGTGCTAGAGAATTTTGGCAAAAGGTTGTTTCTCTCATGGCATGCTCCCTATTTGTAGAGGATCATGCATGAGAGGTAGTTTATTTTCAAATGCCCAATGGCTTGTTACATTTTCTCTTGGGCCATTTCTCTTGGGCCTAATACATACAAAAAAATATCTAATGGCCAAATACGTACAAAAATTGCCAAACGGGCCCAAATACATAAACGAACCAATACAAAAGACTAAATACACAAAAAGGGACCTAACACTATGTTGTGTTACATTCCTTTAATTACTAGGTGTAAGTGCACGGATTTGGTTTCCGCAGCTGTTCGAATAGGATAGGGGGTAGTTTTAGTCCTTTATATTAATGTATAAAGGCTCATTCGCTAAGCATGTTTAACGAATGACGCCTCATTCGTTAAGACTAGGTTCATCCGTTAATGTAAGAGCCCATTCGTTAATATAGTGTAACGAATGGGGCTCATTCGTTAAGGTATACCCATTCGCTAAGGGTGTTTAGCGAATGGGGCTATGGAATGACTTATTCGTTAGTGATGTTAACAAATGAGAAGGCTTATTCGTTACTACAGTGTAAGGAATGGGACATGCCTATAAATAGGCCTTCCATAGTTGGTTTGCATAGAGATCTGTGCCATATTTATCCCCTGTAACGTTATGTTGCCGGATTCTCTCTAGATCCTTAATGTATTCATTACA